>NC_092801.1:36989058-37345137 GCF_918797505.1 Bemisia tabaci
CCGAGTTGGTGTGTATTCAAACTCACTGATGCATTTCAGTTTTGCGAGATTTTTCCGTGCTAATTTCATTCCCACCAGGAGGATTTTGAGAGTTTCTAACTGATAATATCACGAATTTTTCTTCTGATCTCATGAAAAAATCAGCCAATTTTTCACAAAAATTATGCAGGTTTACTCTCTAAAATTCAAAAATACAATGGACCACTAGACAAGGTACGAATTGAAGCAATCTGATACATGTTTCTTAACCAGAATTTCACGTAAAACACAATTCACACAGCAAAAATTATTAAAACCAACTCTAAACGAAGATATTAACGTTTTTATTTCACATCGGTTACGAGGACTTTGAACTGCCCGCTCACAAGAAATTCAAAGCTCTACGTGAGTCAAATGGCGCACTACAACGGTTTCAGGAAGCTTCTTAATCGCGCAATATTCATTTCCCATCTCGTATTGTTCAAAATACAAGCAATTTGCTATAGCTGAGCCAAAGCGTCAAGATCGAGGTTGCCACATTTTTACATCACAGAGACCGTCATGATAACGTTTAGCGCTCGATGTGTATCACGTAGAGCATTGAGTTTTCTTGAGCGGATGGTTTGAATTCACGCATTAAGAATCATTAAATATCTTCGTAAGGAGTTGATTTCGGTAATTTTTGTTGAGCGCATCGTATTTTACGTGAACTTTTGGTTAAGAAACATGTATCAGAATGCTGAAATTCGTACCTTGTCTAGTGGTCCATTAAGGTCTTTAGTCAATTTTGCATCATTGGAATGAAGTTACGTTCCTTCGTGCGGGAAACGACGGAGAGTCACAGAAATAACGCAAATTTGCACATACGATTTGATAACGCAGCAAGTGACTGCGACTGTACCAGCATCATTAATCTTGCACCTAACTTTTTTCCTCCCGTCGGCCCTTCTTAACGGGCACCTCAATACGCCGCCCCTCTGACGTAAGGCCGCATCCTACTTTCTTCGTGAGCCCTGTTTTACATATAAATCCATTACTTCGTGGGTTCATGAGGAAAGCGAGGTACACCCTTACGCCAGAGAAGCGGCGAACTCCCATCAAGTGACAGTAAAACTGCTAGGAGAGAAGTTAAAGGTATATGCTGCGCGTGCGGTGAGGAAGAACGCCGTATGAGCCCACAGGCGTTGCCAAGTTTCCTTTTAAAATAAACAAATTTACTAGAAAAGCTCTGAGTATTTTTCCTCCGATTTTTCAGACAATATTGTTTGAAGTTTAATTTAAAATATCTGATAATTTCAAGGAAAAATATGCATGGCTGCCTTCTAAAATGAGCATTTTATGGGAGGAAATTCGGCAACTCTCAAATGTTCATACGGCGTTTTTTTCTTAGCACGGCAGTATTCTTGAGAGTCAATCAATTGGTGACTTTTATCGATTGATAATACAAAGCTTAAAACATCGATGAATAATGCATCGGTGAGGCTTTACCGATGTACACTAATCAATACACTTACAATGCATCTTAAAGTGGCAATTAGATCACCGATATGTATCGAGGTAAATTCTTGGAATCGGCAAGAAGTCAAGTGGTTGAATAAACACTTGAATTAGTTCATCGTCTCCCCGATATAGGATCGTACCTCCATTTTTGCGATATGAACCACTAGACAAGACACGAATTTCAGCATTCTGATACATGGTTCTAAATTAGAATTAGACGCACAGATTTTTTATTCTTGCATCCAAAATTACTGAAATCAACTCCTAGTTAAGATATTGACGTTTATATTTTACATTGGTCACGGGAATTTTAAATAGCCCGGTCACAAGCAACGCAATTCTCTACGTGAGTCAAATCGCGCCTCACATCAGTTTTGGCAGGCTTCTCAATCGAGCATTTTCCACCCTTCCATCGTTCAAGGTGTAAACGTTTTGCTATAGCTGAGCCAAAGCGTCAAGATTGAAGTTGCCAGTTTTTCATATCGTAAAGATCGTCATAGTAAAGTTTAAATGCGATTTGACTCACGTAGACTATTAATTATGTTTTCATGAGCGGGAGGTCTGCATTCACTCTCCAAGAAACATCAAATATCTTAGTCAGGAGTTGATTTCAGTAATTTTAGTTGCGCAAGTCGTGCTCTACGTGAAATTTTGGTTAAGAATCATGTATCAGAATGCTGAAATTCGTACCTTATCTAGTGGTCCATTATGGGTTGAATTATTTCGGTGCATAGCATTCTGGTTCACACAACATTTTCATTTCTTCATTCATTCATTTTACGCAAAATTTGGAATTTAAGTCAGCCTGTAACTCATTTTGTAATGTCATCGTCTCAACGTTTTTGCTTTCGGAAACAATGTCTTCTCAGTGTCCTCAGTCAAATTGTGAAATCTTCAGTGCATTCAGATTATGAGAAAACGCACGCATTTTTCGTTTGAGACTGAGCGGACTTGCTACCACAATTGAGTATAATGAAAATAAAATCAATTTTCAATTCGAAAAATTTCACCCAATTTTCTCTAAAAATCAGAATAATATCCATAAAAAAGTTTACGCCGCATTATTGGGTTTCTTTAAGAAAAAATGGACGTATTTATGCTAATCAAATTATGTAGCACTTAAACCGTATGCACGTAGTTACTTTTAGCATAAATTCGTCCAAATGAGGTAAGTGAGAACAGATATTCCCAACACCACAATCGAGATGCACATTTTTTACTTGACTCCATGAAGGCGTTTCTTGTGCGCAAGGAATTCGCCTTCCGCTGCGTCTGCGGCAATTGTTGTTACGAATATGTTGTGCGTGCTGATTTCAGCCCATTACATACTTGACGCTCTGAAGGCGTTTTATCTTTACTTCGTTCACTCTCTTATAGAGTGCGCTGCTTGGGCACATAAAACGCCTTCAGAGCGTCGAATATGTAATGGGCTGAAATCAGCACGCACAGCATATTCGTAACAACAATTGCTGCAGATGCAATTGACGGCGAATTGAAAGCAACTGAATAATTCATGTAGAGAACATTTTAGTGCTTAGTATAAATTGCGCGATCTTATCGGTAGAAACGGAATGTTGCCGTGGATAAAGGAGGTAAGTAGAAGACTGCAACTAACGGCGATCTCCGGGGAAATCCTCTTGTGAGTGCCTCATTTCCCCATAGTCTGCAACAACCACACACTTCAACCAATAGGATCCCTCTATTTTCTCTTTGACTTATTTGCCTAGAATTCTGCCTACCAATATCAAAAATGAACCCGCTGTATTGTAATGGATAAGATGGTTACGAGCCAATTCTGCAACGTAGGAAATAAAAGTAAGTCTTCCGTCGAGGATAAGACAAATTGGTTATATCAAGAATTTTCCATTAATTTTAAAAAAAATTTTAGGTACTTCCAAGGATGTACAAAACAATTTAAGGGTAAGGATAGTGTACTTACGAATGAAAACCAAGCAATCTTTGAAAATTACAAAAAAAAAAAATATATTTGTAGCAAAACATGACGAAGGTATATGTGCAACCGAAATGCCCCTAATTTTCGCCTGGATTCATACGAAAAATCATTGAAATTTTTCGATGGAAATGTCCCACCTACCTGATGACATACATGATTTTTTAACTTGAGCCAGACATTTTAGCTGGTAATGGCAAAATGCAGTCCATTTTGTCTCATTCACAGGACGCTTTGCACGTCACAATAACTCCAACCCCCCTGAGTTCGCAATTGTGGTAACTTCAGACAATATTCATGGTCTAGGTCGGATATGAAGCAGCAGAAGGAAAGGAAATAATAATATTTCCGCGAGAAAAATTAAACTAAGTTTGAATGTGACATTGAAGTGAAATTAAAACAGCCCTACCGCGCTGAGGGAAAACGCCGCATGAGTTTTCGAAAGTTGCCAAATTTCGTTCTATGAAATACGAATTTTCCGGACGTCCTGGGAATATTTCTCTGCCGGCATCTCAGAGAATTTTATTCCCACTTTCATCCAAAGTATTTGAGGAATTCAAAGAAGATTGTGCGGGCTAAACATTAACATTAATAGGACTGCATTCTGCAATTTGGAACTATAAATTCTGGCTCATCTGAAAAAAAACATTTATGTGCACAGGGAAACTAATGGCGCATACGTTGTTTTTAAACCGGCCCAGAATTCAAAGTTCGTAATTGCAAAGTGTAGTCCAAGAGGCAATGCGATCGACAATGGATGGTAAACTCATTTTGCAATTAGGAACCACTATCTCTGGCTTTTCTTTTAAAGCACATTTCTGCATGAGGAAACCAATGGCATATATCACTGGTAAAAAAAAACCTCTTGGACCAATGCCGCATTGCATTGACTTAAGAGCGCAGTTTCTTGTCGCCGGATTTAAGAGTCTTGAACTCTTGTTTCAAGCGGATTTTGCATTGATTCAAGCGGATTTTGCATTGAAACAAGAGTCCAGACTCTTAAATCTGGCGACAAGAAACTGCACTCTTGAACCAAGAGGTTTTTTTTACCAGTGATATTGTTTCTAAAAAGTTTTAAAATAGTGGTTCCCTATTGCAAAATGTGGTCCAAATAAGACAGAGGAATGCGACGCCAATGGACGAAGTAAGGGGTCGCAATAGACAAAGAGGTAGGTAACAGAGTAACTAACGGCATAACTCACGAGAGTCCTCATTGTCAGGTCATCACTTTCCTCCTTAGTCTTTAAAACAAATATCCGTTTTAACCAATAGGAATATTCTTTGTCTACCGATATCCATAAGCCCGCTAGACCTCACTCTACAATTTACGCTCTCAATTTGCGAGAAAATGGACTAAACTGTCCGTAATTAATCATTTTAGTCACTCAAAAAAACTATCCGTCTATCATTTGAGGGGCTTGGAGGACAAGGCGCATAAGTGAAGTTTCGAAAAAATTGAGATATTAATGAGTTCAATTTAAACTGGTCTTAATGCACATTCTGTGAAAAATTTTCCCCCCAAATTCCAATTTTTAAGCATCAAAAGGTCAGTTTGAACTTTCTTTCGGCCATATGGATCCATGTAATTTCGAAACTTCACACACATATTTCTCGAAATAGGAAAAACTGCCTTTATGCGCATTGTCCTCCAAGCCCCTCGTTTAGTCTATAGATTACAATAATCAGCTTGCTAGGCTTCACCCTACTATTTGAGCTCTCAATTTGCAAAAAATGGACTAAACTTTCCGCAATTAATCATTTTAACCGTTCAAAAAATGTTCACCTACAATTTTGTCTGATAATTTCAAAAATCAGCCGGCAGAGCTTTCTTTGTAAAACGAGTATTCCACACTGTAAATAAAAACACATTGGATTTAGAGTCCAGACTCTTAAAAACATCGACAAGAAAAAATACTCTTGATTCAATCAGATTTAAGCTTAAATCAAGAACCAAGCCTCTTAATTTGAGCGGATTTCCTTTTGATTTAAGCTTGAATCTGATTGAATCAAGAGTCATTTTTCTTCTCAATGTTTTCAAGAGTCTGGACTCTAGATCTAATGCGTTTTTTTTCCAGTGCAAGACGAGCGATTTGGCAACATTTGGATTTTAATACGGCGTTTTTCCCTTGCGCAGTAGCGCGGGGTCGTTATTTTGAGTGTTAAAAATTTCGATCCCTCCCAAGTTTTCTAAATGTTATTCCCTTCCCACTGTGAGACCCAGCTGCGCGACCTCTAAGTGGTGGAAACTTGGGCGTCAACTTTAATTGCACCTCCGGTTTCGAGTGCTCTTCGCGGATTTTCAATGCCACCTTTCGAGATGTAGCGACCCGCCGCGCCTCGCCGCACAATAAAACGACCCTCTCAGAAAGGTCGAACATTAAATTCCTTATTAAAACTGTAAATTTTGATGTTAATCTCATCACATAATACATTTTGGGGGGCACTTCTTGAAGAAAATTTTATGCTTAAAACAATAAAACTACTTCAAAACCTCTATAAGTTCCCCATCGACATGCATACAAGCTTTTAAAGTTTCCATATTTTTTCGAATTCTGTCATGAATTCATACCACTGTACGCCGTTCCGTGAACCCCTTGTTAGTTATTTAATTACATGTTTGGTCCTCTCATCTACTCTCTAAATACGATTCTGCAGTGACGTTCGGTGTGCGATTTGCCCGATACTGCCTCGTAAAGCAAGAACATCGTACTACCCACCGCCCACAGCAAAAATGCAGCAACTCTTTTCTAGATCTTTTCGAAGTTTTCCGACAAAATTTTTCATCATAGAGAAATCAGAGAGGGTTAATATTTTCTGATTTTCAGAATGATGGTTGCATACCATTGAGAACTCGAAGCGGCAAAATGAGACGTAATTATTTTCAGAGGAACTTAGTTGCACACAACATTTTTCCTTCGGCTTCTGATCTCCATACCATACTTTCGAATTTTCTCATCAAATTCCTCCCTTTTTAAACGACGTAATCTGCAAATTTAATTCATGCTTACCTTTTCTTGTTTATTTTTTTCGTACATTTTCATTGATCACAATTATCTAAGGTGTTAATGACATATGAACGGCGAAACTCCTAAACCACATATCTCTGTTTACGACGTGGCAGACTTCTTGTCGTACTGTATTTTTTAACTGGAGAACTTCTCAACGTCAATTCCTAAAAACTTCCATGATTTTTCTTCTCTGTACAAATTCAATTCTGCACAATTTATGGTGTTGGAATTTACACAATCATTTTCCTTTAAAATTAATAATTTCTTGGTGGGAAGCAAAAACTTTTTGCCATTCTGAGAGATTTTGTAGATAATGGACCACTAGACAAGTTACGAATTTAAGCATTCTAATACATGCTTTCTAGTCAAAATTTCACGTAGAGCACGATTCGCACAACGAAATTACTTAAACCAACTCCTAACAAAGATATTAACATTTTAATTCCACATTGGCTACGAGGAATTTGAACTGCCTGCTCACAAGAAACTCAAAGCTGTACGTATAAGTCAAATCGCACACTACAACGGTTTCAGCAAGCTTCCCGGTCGACCAATTTTCATGTTCCACCATGTGCTGTTCAAACTATAAGCAATTTTCTATAGCCGAGCCAAAGCGTCAAGATTGAGGTTTCCAGACTTCTATATCGTAGAGACTGTCATGATAACGTTCTGCGCGCGATGTGAATCACGTAGAGCATTGAGTTTTTATGAGCGGGTGGTTTGAATTCACGCATCAAGAATCATTAAATATCTTCGCAAGGAGTTTATTTCGGTAATTTTCGTTGTGTATACATCGTATTTTACGTGAAAGTTTGGTTTAGGAACATGTATCAGAATGCTGAAATTCGCACCTTCTAGTGTTCCATTATGAATAAGTAACATTTTTATAAAACTGTATTTGTGCTAGTTCCTTTTTGCTGAATTTGACCCCAATGTATATCATACCTCCGTTCTGATGACTATTGTGGATTTTGTTGCAGCCACGGTACCTGCTGACGTCACTGGCGAGCAACGATCTAGCCATCGGTGTTTTCATAACTCCGTTTGGTTTTCTCTCGGCGTTCTTTGACTGCTGGATGAACGGGGACATCGTTTGTCAAATCCAGGTGAATATTAAAACGTTTCCTCGTCAATAAATCAGAGACGGCACCCTTCCCCTAGCAGTTGGTTCAACGGGTACCAAAGCTATATTTCTGACATGTTGGCCACCAATTTCAGATTCAAGTAAATCATGTAAAACTGCAGAAATGAAATATTCAAAAGGTGATTTATTTGGAAGCTATGCATGTAAACTGCTGAAAGGGACTATGAGCATAGATTTTGCGTGCAACATAGTTCCTTTCAGCATGAATATGTTTAAATTAATGCGTCAAAATGGACTGCATTTCGTAATTAGAAACTACAATTTCTGGCTCTTTTCAAAAATAGCATATGAGGACCTCTCCAACGAAACAGGTAATACCCATGTCAACGTTGCTAAGATTGTGCATACATTCAACGGTTAAGTTGGTTCAGAACTTTAAGCTTTGTTATGGAATTTGCCGAAAATTTTCGTTCTATTTTTCTGAATTCCTTGGAAGAGCCATTCATAATGTGATTTATTTAGGGTTCTTGTAAAATAAAACAAAATTTGCACAATCTTAGCAACGTTGACATTGATATAAGCTGTTAAGTTGGAAAGTTCCTCATATGTGCTATAAGTTTTCCTATGAAGGTATGTCAATGGCATAGGTCATCAATCACATGTCTCGTTTGCGGTGTCCGAAAATCTCCGCCTCTATGTTATTCTTTTAAAGGAGAACAAATTGACATCATTCCATGAAATTTTTGCAGAATTTTCTTCGCACGGAGAAGAAAAATCACGACAGTTTTAAAGAATTCCCGTTGAGTAGTTTTCGGTTTAAAAAATAAAGTATCACAGGAGGTCTGCGACGCGACGTCGCAAACCGAGTTATGTGATTGCCGACTTACACCGTCGGTTTGTTTTTATGGATGAGCCTAAAATCGCAGTTCCTAATTGCAAATTGTGTGCCAAATATGGAACCAGGGTTCCATTTCCTTTAGACAGTCCAAATTACGCTAAAAATAATAAACCCAGCCATACCTCCAGTGTTTGACATCTGTTCAATGGCAATAAGGATATGAGTAAAATTCTCTACAAAAACGAGTGTCATACAAACTCTGGGCTGATTATTTAAATTGATAGACAAAATCATAGACGAAGAAGACGGAAGAAAAATAGGGCAATCCTATTGGTTGAAACGTATGGTTGTCATAGACTACCTATTTAAAGACTAACTTAATGCAACATTTGCACAAAATGTCAAAACGACCGACAATTTCTACCGAGAAACATAAACTTGACGCAATCGACAACTTAGGACCTCCATGAACTGAATTTCGTCACGTAAAAGCGATCAAAATAGAAAAAACTTGCACACAAAACGTTATCCTTGTAGGCAAATATCCGTTCGAATTCCGGCTCTTTTAGTACACGGCACTTGGATGCAACTATTCGTGTTCAGCGGATGTCCGTGTTGCATACCGAAAAATTGAAGGCGTTTTGGGATTCATCGTGCTCATTGCGGCAATGACTGATGAGTGAGCGCCACCGCCATTCGTAATTACGGCCGTGTTACTGAACAGTGTTGCGCGGGCTGATCAATGAAATTGATGGGCAAAACGGTGGACAAAGCGATAGACAAAGCTGACTAATAGAAAATAGAGCGATTCTTTTAATTGAAGCAGCTAGGTGTTTTTATTGAGCAAGAAGTTAATTAATGGATCACGAGTAAATTTGAGGTTCCTCGTTGATTACCGTCAGTTAGTCTATCACTATTACCTTTTTTGTCCAACTACCCGCCTCCATCAATAGTATCCAGTGGCGTGGCGTGCTTTGCTATATATCGATCGTTATGCCCTTTAAACCTATGGAAAAGGATCGATAGACAGGGTGTTCGCAGCGAACACCTTAATAATCGATTCTTTAACATAGGTTTAAATGACATAAAAATCGATACATCGCAATTCACGCCACGCCACTGGCAGTATCTCTCCATTTTCCCTTCGCCTTCTTTGCCTATAGCTTTGTTTATCAATTTTAATAATCAGCCGACGGTACAGATTTAAGCAAAATCAGCCTAATCACATGAGACGTCGCTCATTTTCATAGTTTATTCCTTCACCAGATAACTACGCAACATTTTATCTTAAAATTGTGTAAGGATGTTCTTCATCATTTGAATCAAAATAAATAAAGCATAATGCCACTTAGTTCTCTGTTAAAAAATCTACTTAAAGTGGGACTAAGGCCACAAAAACATAAAATAAAAAATCCGGGATGTTTCGTGGTGATACACAGAAAAAAAAACGGATGGTGCTGACGACAGAACCTTCTGTTCACAGGGCTCCTGCAGTTTCTTTGTTACACTTACAGATTTTTTCTGTTGTGAGAACAGAACTTCGGTCGTGGAAACAGAGTACTCCGTCCTCATAACGGAAGCTTCTGTGACTGTTACAAAAGAAGTGCAGGAGCCCTGTGAACAGAACTATTTTTTCAGTGTACAGCCGCAAAACGTGCCGGGTTTTTATTTTGTGTTTTTCTGGCCTTAGTATCATTTTAATTTGATTTTGTACTATCGTTCCGGACCGATAATGTTATTCTTTTTCTCTGTGAAAAAATTAAAACTTGAGAGGTAAAACTGAAAATGCAGTCAGTGGCTATATCCATCAAACTGCACTAAGACCTTTCGATCTCGTCTCCTATTTTCCCTCACAACTCGCAAGTGCATTATACTGCCGTACTAAGGAAGAACGCCGCATGAACATTCGAGAATTGCCAAATTTTCATCTATAAAATGTTTATTTTTGAGGAATTTTATGAATATGTTTCCGATAACTTTTCAAGAACTTTAGGTAAAATTGCGAACAAAATTATCTGAAAAATTGAAAGAAAAATATGTACACATTTTCCCCACAAATTCGTGATTTACGTACGGAAATTTGGCAACGCCTGAAGGTTCATACGGCGTTCTTCCCTAGCACGGCAGTATACTCCAGACCCCAAAAAAAGGACAATTTGGGGTTTGAAATGCGAGGGGCGGGGGCCGCACTTTCTTAGCCCCTCTCGGCCCGGTTGACGTCGAAGTATCACCCTGTGGCGACCTTTGCATAATATCCATTGTCCTCGAGACGGGACGCCAGGTTATTTATCTTAATGTTTCTCCACCTTACGTGCACCGTGTGTAGTTGTCCGCCCACGAAAGGAGTCCTCGTTGAAAAGCGGAGCTATTTATTGCGAGACCCTAGGGAGTGCGGGAGGAAAATACTGTCATGCTTAGGAAAAAACGCCGTATGAACCTTCCGACGTTGCCAAATTTTATTTGATAAAATATGAATTTTCAGGGAAATTGAAAACATTTTTATTTGAATTTTTCGCAGAGTATTATTTGCGACCGAATCTAAATGGACCACTAGACAAAGTACGAATTTCAGCATTTTGATACATGATTCTTAACCAAAATGTCACGTAAAACACGATGCACACAACGAAAATTGCCGAAATTAACTCCTTTCGAAGATATTTAATGATTCTTGATGCGTGAATTCAAACCACCCGCTCATGAAAACTCAATGCTCTGCGTGATTCACATCGCGCGCTAAACGTTATCATGACTGTCTCTACGACATACAAATCTGCAACCTCAATCTTGACGCTACGGCTCAGCTGTAGTAAATTGCTTATAGTTTGAACAACACTTGGTGGGACATGAAAATTGCTCGATTGAGAAGCTTGCTGAAACCGTTGTAGTGCGCGATTTGACTCACGTAGAGCTTTGAATTTCTTGTGAGCGGGCAGTTCAAATTCCTCGTCACCAATGTGTAATAAAAACGTGAATATCTTCGTTAGGAGTTGGTTTAAGTAATTTTCGTTGTGCGAATCGTGCTTTACGTGAAATTCTGACTGGGACACATGTATTGAAATGAAATGAAAGCAGAATGCTTAAATTCGTACCTTGTCTAGTAGTTCATTCTCTAAAAATTTCGAGAGAAAATATGTATACCTCTCCTCAAAAATTAGCATTTTATCGGAGAAAATGTAGCAACTCTCGAATGTTCTTGCGCGGCGTTTTTCCTCAGCACGGCAGAATAGGTAGGAGTATGGTCGTTGAACTTTTCGATGGCTGGGATATTGAAACCTTGAGTAATGAACACCGTTTTGGCGAGTTTTAGTTAATTTCAACCTGTAAAAGTAAAGGGCTTTGAACTAGGAAAGGGTTAGGTATTTTTTCCGAAACTAGAATTTCCACGAGGGAAAAATGAGATTTTTCATAGAATTTCCACAAAATGTTCATAGTGTATCACATTCCAATTTCTTCAAAAGTGTAAAAGCCCCAATTTTTCGACGACTTTACGCTAAAAAGAACTATGGACGTGTGGGAAAGACGGGATGTGCTCGTTTGAGCCGCATAAGAAACAAACAAATTCTTCAAAAGGAATCACGCCCTCTTTTACATTGTTTCTTATGCAGCTTTCTAGAGCACACTCCATATTTCTCACATGCACATCGTTCTGTTCGATAGAAATACGTCTATTTAACCCGTACATTTTTTAATATCCTGATATTCGGTGCATTCATGCAACGCTGCAATACTTACTGCCCTTAAGCGACCCATTGGAAATCTTTTATATCGACGCTTCAATAAAAAACCGCACCGAATACTCTTGAACTTCTGCTCGCACAGCTTCACTACGTCTCTTGGCTGGCATAAGGGCGTAACTACACTTCGCCATGAACCCTGCTGTTCGTGCTGTTCAATTATTTTCACGACTCATCTCGCTGTGCAGTTACGCCCTCATGTCAACCGGGCGACGACTAGTTCTTCGAATCGTTCTCTCATCTGTGACCTCCGTGCAACACTCACTTCAAGTGTAGATCTTCTCCATCTTCACCATTACTTCGCGTGCTGTTGCACGTTACAGATTAACGAGTCAGCGTGATTTGTAGTGATCTGAACTGATAGAAATGTCGATGGCCTTTGCGCGAACTTCATAAAAGCGGTGTCTGTTGCGTTATTTCACAGTTAAATATTTCCGTGTATTTACTTACTACACTGGAAAAAAAACACATTGGATCTAGAGTCCAGACTCTTAAAAACATCGACAAGAAAAAATACTCTTGATTCAATCAGATTTAAGCTTAAATCAAGAACTAAGCCTCTAAATTTGAGCGGATTTCCTATTGATTTAAGCTTAAAGCTGCTTGAATCAAGAGTCATTTTTCTTGTCAATGTTTTCAAGAGTCTGGACTCTAGATACAATGTGTTTTATTTTTTACCAGTGTATGGGGTTTTTCTCAATAAGGTCCATCAAAAAGTTTCTTGGTCAATTTTTTTGCCCAGACGACCTTCATTGAAAAGATACCCGTCTAAACATAAAATAAGCTCTCTTGCATCTCCCAACGGGTTGATACTTGAAATCGATGAACAATGTGATAGACAAGAGATAAAAGAAATTAGAGCGATCTTATTGGTTGAAACGGGTGGTTGGTATAGACTAAGAGGGAAAATGTTGGACTAACTATACTGTCTCTAATGAGTTGTCGTTCGTTAATAGTCTATTACTTAAATTCTTTTTGCATTCCAACCACCAACTTCCTCCAAACCTCCATTCTTTCTTCTAGCAGGTATACTTACAATGCCGTATGAGAGTCTATAAATTTTAAAATTTTCAAGTTTCATTATGAAATACCCGGAGCAAATGTGCATTTATGCTATCTAAGGAAAACATTGCCTTAACGTTACTCCTTACACTGAGAAGATTAATCGTTACATCAAGAAATAAATATATAATAGGACTATATAACATTTGTCCAGAACAAAATGTCAAAAGAAATACTTGACATTCCTCATAGTGATTATTACGTTTCCCAGATTTTATAAAATCAAGTTTTAAAATTCGGAACGAATCAATTGATTGTTCAATTATCTTACTTTTTCATACCAAGATAAAAGATGTATCTGATGCAAAAACAACTGGACGAAACTGCGATGATGGGAAGTCATCGAATAATTCAATCTCAGCGCAAAATGTCAAAACGGCCAACAATTGCTGGCTGGAAAGATAAACTTGCCACCATGGAAAACTGAGAGCCTCTTTAAATTGAATTTTGTCACGTGAAAGCGATCAAAATCGAAAAACTGCACTTTTGGCAGCACAAAACGTTGCCCTTGTAGGCAAATATCCGTTCGGATTCTGGCTCTTTTGGTACACGGCGCCTGCATGCAACTATTCGTGTCCGACGGATGTCCGTGTTGCATACCGCAAAATTGCAGGCGTTTTGGGTTTCGCGCTCATCGCGGAGATGACTGATGAGTGCGCGTCGCCGCCTTCTTTAATTACTTCCGTGTTACTGAATAAATCAGTCGGGTTCGCCAATTAAATTATTAGACAAAACTATAGACAAAACTATAGACAAAACTATAGACAAAACTAAAGACAAAACTTTAGGCAAAACTATAGACAAAACTATAAACAAAGAAGACTAAGAAAAAATTGAGCAATCCTCTTGGTTGAAACGGGCAGTTTTTATAAACTAGAAGGAAAATGATGAACTACCTGTAGGATCTCTTGTGTGTTGCTGTCAGTGAGTTTGTTACTTAACTTTTTTGTCCATTGCCACAACTGCTTTCACCAATACTGCCGTACTTAGGAAGAACGCCGTATGAACCTATAAGCGTTGCCAAATTTCTCTTGGCAAATCACTAATTTTCAGGAAAATTTTTGAATATTTGCCTACTAATTTCTCAGATTATTTTGTTTGTAATTTGATCTAAAACTCCTGAAAAATTCAATGAAAAATATTCACAATTTTCCTCAAAAATAAACATTTTACCGAAGGAAATTTGGCAACTCTCGAATGTTCATACGACGATCTTCCTTAGCACGGCAGAATAGGACCGCTCCACTTTTCTTTTGTCTTATTTGTCTATTAATCTGAATAATCAGGTCGTAGTCTTCACCAGCTAGTAGTCGTTTTCCGACAAGTAGGAGTTAGTGATTTTGATCCTTTTCGCCTGCACCAGGCTGGAGGAAAGTTTGAAGGGAGATTTTTCCCTCGAGAATGTATCGTAATAGAGCAACACTGTCAAACCGCAGACTATAGGTCCAGTTACACGATCAAATTGAGCCATCAAATTGGGCTTCTCATCGGTCGCATACTCACCTCAGGTCAATCAATCAAGCCACCAATCAGAGCTTCAGTTTGATGGCTCAATTTGATCGTGTAACTGAACCTTATAGGGAAGTTTTGTGTGCTACTCGTACTATTTGTATCAAATGCGTCGCTTGTTTCTTGTTTCAGGCAATTCTCCGCGGCGCTCTGACGCAGCAGAGCGCGATGCTACTCATCATAATGGCCATCGACAGATACATCTGTATGCTTCATCCGTTTAAATACCACAAACACTGGAGTAAAAAAGTAAGGAACTGAAATATAATTGAAACACCATCGAGACTTTATCCATATTTCATCAGTTTTCGGCCTAAAGCCCGTATCATACGATCGAAGAAGGGTTTTCAAAATGGCGTCACGTGAGGGAGGGGTCACTATTCCCTCCGAAGAGTGGAGGAACTCCTAACTTACTGGAGGAACTTTGACAATTCTCGTAGTTCACAAGACGTTTTTCCCTAGCACAATAGCAGTACTACCGTGGTGAGGAAGAACGCCGTATGAGCCATCAGGCGTAGCCAAATTTCCTTTGGTAAATCACGAATTCTAGAGAAAATTTGTCAATATTTTTCCTCCAATTTTTCAGATAATTTTGTTCGCAATTTTACCGAAAGTTCCTAAAAATATCAGGGAAAAACATGCGTAGATTTCCTCAGAAATAAACATTTCATCGAAAGAAATCTGGCAACTCTCGAATGTCCATAATACGTTTTTCCTTAGCACGACAGCAATACCCTCGATTTTTCTGCAAACAGAAAGTCCCCTCGGTTCTCGGATTACGTTGAAACCTCGGCGTGGCAACGCGCTTCGCCGGCGAGTGCGGGTGCGGGCCTCCGTTCAAAATTGCCAGATCGTGCGATGAAACGCGAATATCCATCGTGGGTTCAAATGGGGGAAAATGCAGATTTTTCGGCACTATTTGGCAACTATGCTCTCATTTGAGCGCGGCGGGAGAATATAAACCAGGGACGGACCCGGGAATCGATTGCATTAAACGTCACCGAGAACAATTTAATCAGAATTACTGACTTTCTTCACCCCATTCCGCCGAGCGGCTCTTGCTCTTGGCCCCCCTGCCCCCGATTTTTCGCCCGATTTTCGGCCCCCCTCCCCCTCGCCGCCCCGCGACGATGTCTTCCCGATAAAAACACTTACTTACGACCCCCGACCCCGGGCAGAGGTACAGTGTTGCCGATTTAGCATGGAATCGGTGTGTTGCAGGCACAATTGCACAGGATACTCGTACAATGTCGTAATAACAAAGAGAGGAGTAAGTGCAAAAATGGAGGTTTGAGAAAACGGGCTGATCAGAATCGTCTGAACGAAACAATTAATTAAAATAAGCCTTCGTTCTTTGTCAAATTGCCACCAATTATCCGAAATATGCCCAGAAATCGTCTGGATTATTAAAATCGACTGATTGTATTTCAATTACATAAAAACGGTATGAATCTGCCTCATGTTAGGCTAGTGTTAGGCATTATGGACGTATTCCTCCCTGGAGGAATAATGTCACTTACTGCTGTTATGTCTGAGACTATCCTTTTTTACGCACTATGGCTTTCACATTCGTCTCGTTTGAATGATGATAAAATTAATTTTGCTGTTTTAGTTATTTCAGTGATTTCATCTAAAAGAGATTAGACGAATTTTGACGGAAACTTGATCTCGAAAATTTGACACTCACTGCTCTCTTCGCTATCACGACAGTACAGCCAAGTGAGTAAGTTTCACAGGCAAAATCGCACGTGAATTAAAATTGACACATCAGAAAAGTCTAAAATCCACCCCGTGTCCAGAAATCTGCGTATTTTCAATGCAATTTTTCAAGTTTCCCGCGTCTGCGAGCAGTTTTTCTCAGTCGCCGGTGACCCGCTTTGCACAGACAGAGGAGTGAAACATCTGATCGTTGAAATGTATAGACAAAGCTATAGACGAAGGAGACAAAATAGATATGGAGGGATCCTATCGGAGGAAGTGCGTGGTTACAATGGACATAGGAGGTAGGTAATAGACCAACTAACGGCAACCCACGAGGGACGCTATGGGTGAATCGTAAATCTCACAAACTTTTAGGCGAGTCTTGGCGAGAAACTATTCTCATGTGAATAATCTCTCAGAACTATGATTCCTAGTAGCTACACTGAGAAAAAAATTGCGATCATATGAACCGAATTTGCGGAGTTCAATATCGGCTGTACTGCTCGGTTCATGCGACCGCTCTCTCAGTTCTGGAAACCGTATCCTTGGTTCATACTACCGAGCTGTTTCGTTAGTTCTGTTCGGTTTGAATGCTCGGTTGCATGCACCAAGGATACGGCCGATATTGAACACTGTAATTTCGGTTCAAATGACCGCAGTTTTTTTTCTCAATGTGCTTCTCGGTTTTTGAGTTACTGTTTCGCGTGTTCAATGTGCGCATCGTTTTTTACGCGTCACTTACCTTCAGAAAAATGAATTAGCAAGTCGAATTCCTTTAAGGTTTAGTGACCCATCGTACCCTGTCATCGAACCAATTTCGGCTGAACTAAATCTGGCTACTCGTACTAGCCTCTCCGAAGTTCGACCGCCTGGACCGGGTCCAGCATAACGCTCCGTGGAACGCTACATGCAACTTGACAGTCAGTCTCCACCAAATGAACCGCGTCAAGCAAAAAGAAACCAAGCCACATCAGCCATAGCCAAATTTAATCGCGCAATTTAACTTTTTACATAAAAACGGTTGAGCGAATTTTTGTGCAATTATCTGCATAGTGCGAAGCAAATTTCTTAAAATTTTCAATGGAATCCATAACAACTTTCTCTTGTAAAAAATTGAACTGCACAGTTTTTGGCAACAACCTAAGTGGAATGGCTCCTTTCTGCTATACGCAGTCCAAATGTGTAAAAAAACCGTCGCTAGAGTCCCTTTATCCTGAGAGTTAAGACAATGTGAATCCATTTCTGATTGATTCCCGTATTTTAGGTCTCAACAGTGTCACAAACGGGAATAAAGATTACATTTTCACCAATTGCGAAGATTATAATCTGGAATGGACCGGAAATTACGGGTTCGGCTAGGAACAAACGGAATGAGAGGTGGGACGGAGAAAGGAATTTGAGAATGGGCCGATCAAAAATTACGAAAAACTTTCAATTTGTGCAATCTTTATTCTCGTTTGTGACTACATGAGGGGGGGGGGGGGGGGGTTGTCTTAACTCTCAGTATACTTCAAAATTGAAAAACTGCAATTTTTGCAGCACAAAACGTTGTCCTTGTAGACAAATATCCGCTCGAATTCCAGCTCTTTTAGTGCACGGCGCCTAGATGCAACTATTCGTGTTCGACGGATGTCCGTGTTGCATACCGCAAAATTGAAGGCGTTTTGGGTTTCGCGCTCATCGCGGCGATGACTGATGAGTGCGCGTCGCCGCCTTCTTTAATTACTACCGTGTTACTGAATAAAGCAGTCGGGCTCACCAATTAAATTATTAGAAAAAACTATAGACAAAGCTATAGACAAAACTATAGACAAAGAAAACTGAGAAAAAATGGAGCGATCCTCTTGGTTGAAACGAGCAGTTTTTATAAACTAGAAGGAAAATGATGAACTTACTGTAGGCTCTCTAATGTGTTACTGTCAGTTAGTTTGCTGTTAAGGGACTCTGGAATAAGAGAAGGAACGGGGAAAGGAATTTGAGAGTGGGCCGATCAAAGATTACGAAATACTTTCAATTTATGCTATCTTTATTCCCGTATGTGACTCCATGAGGGGGGGGGGGGGTGTCTTAACTCTCAGTACAAAGGGATTCTGGCCGTCGCTGTGAACCAAACTCTAAAAAAAGTCCCTGTAACTCCGGCAGCAGCGCTCGGCTAGGTCCACGCTCTCTTAAGCACCAACTTTGGTTTTTGTGCAGCCCGCCCCCGCCGGGCGCTTTTTATTTGCCCGAGCGTCTTTGGCCGGGCGTTGGGTGTCACCAGGTTGCAACATGGTCGCCGCACCCCGAGTCCTCCACCGGGGGATGTTTCTTCGCTCGCACCCTCCGGCACCGCCCCGAGACGGTCCCCTCCAGCCGACGACCGGGATGTTTATTCATGTTTGTTTTTTCCGCGAGGAAATATGTCCGCGGGCCCTTGATATCGATACCCGCACCGATTGTCGAGTGACCCCCGTCTTTTGTGAGAGGGGGGCGGGAGGGGTAAAAGTAATGAAATGGAATGGACCACATGCTGCCGGATTTCTTCCGTCCTGGAAAGTTTACCCGGCCGAATGATCGGACTGACTTCACAAAATAGGAACCGTAACTCTGGTTTTTTTAGAATTTCGGCGCACTGAAAAAAATTCTCGGCGTTTTTACCACGGTCCGTTGGTACCTTTACCATCTCACTTTTATTACCGATAATTGGTAATTTTACCAAGACAGACTGGTATAAGCTTACCTAAAAACCGGTATTTTTACTGTTTTTTTCGGGTAAGAATTCCACTTTTATTGGTAATCGATTCCGGTAACTTTGCCATTTTATCTCGGTAATTCGTTACGTCGAATTTCTTTGTTAAAATTGGTAAGTGAGTGCTATAGTCTCCTGACAACAGAATCGCTATCCCAAAATTGGAGAAAATGACGAGTGGCTGAAAAAATGGAACCAATTGATGCTATGTATCGCATGCCGTTCTTACACAAAATATGGCGTCCATCGACTCACCTTAACTTCTATTCATATGAGTTGAAATTCTATTCATATGAATTGAAATTCTATTCATATGACTTTGATTTTCTACTCATTTTTACTCACCATTTTTAGCAGGGTCTCTCCTTACCTACCCATATGGCGCTTAGTTCCGTTTGATAGAAATACGTTCTTTCACCACCTTGCCACATACAGTTCGGGCCATTTCTCCGTGTTTTTGCTTGTTTAACGTAGAGTCCCTTTATGCCCAGAGTTAAGACAACTCGATTATCAGCTGACTGGCAGCCGGACATGGCTGGCCATGGAGGCACAAACGAGTGCACCCAAACGAACGATATTGAGGGATAAGGATAAGAAATCCTGTGTTGTCTGTCATCCAAAAACAACAACATCAACAAAACTGATCAATTATAAAGAAAATGAGATTGGTTCGTGAATAATTTCGTAATCTGTTTTCATTTTGGACAGATGGAAATAACAATTTATTCTTGATAAACCACAATTAGGTAATATTTTCATTATTTTCGTTCACATTCAAGTCACCGTCATCTTAGTGCACTCGCTTGTGACTCCATGAGCGAGAGCCAATCAGAATTGGATTTTTTTTTAGGCCACTTTCAGCCCAACCAAAAGTGAGTTGTCGTAACTCTGGGTATGAAGGGACTCTATTTTAACGAGAAAGTTTTTGGGGTGTTGCAGTGGTGCATGTTCTTCATCAGCCTGACGCTGGTGTTCTCGCTGGTGACGTTCTCGCTGATGGTGCTCCAGCGCGGCGGGTACTACTACAACGCGAGCGGGCTCCTGGCGTGCGACCCGTTCTACTCGCGGCCCTCCTTCCGGATCCTGGCCGCCTGCCTCTTCTACTTCCCGACCACCATGCTCCTCATGTACTGCTACGGCTCGGCCTTCCACGTCAACAAGCTCCGGCTCAGCACCGTCGTCAACTCAGTCATCGGTCCCGGACACGGCCCCCACGGACAGCCCTCCGACGCCGCCCTCACCGACGCCGCCATCGAGAAGGTAAGCGCAGAGAAATCGGAAATCCTCACACTGGAAAAAAAAAACCATTGGATCTAGAGTCAAGACAACACCCCCTCATGGAGTCACAAAACGGGAATAAAGATTACACAAATTGAACGTTTTCTGTAATTTTTGATCGGCCCATTCTCAAATTCCTTTCTCCGTTCCTTCCATCATTCCTTTTGTTCCTTGCCAAACCCGTAATTCCCTGGTCCATTCCAGATTATAATCTTTGCAATCGCTGAGAATGTAATCTTTATTCCCGTTTGTGACACTGTGAAGGCCTAAAATACGGGACCCAATCAGAAATGGATTCACATTGTCTTGACTCTCAGTATAAAGGGACTCTAATTTGATCTAGAGTCCAGACTCTTAAAAATATCGACAAGAAAAAGTACTCTTGATTCAATCAGAATCTAGCTTAAATCAAGAACCAAGCCTCTTAATTTAAGCGGATTTCGTTTTGATTCAAGCAAAAATCCGAGTGAATCAAGCGTATTTTTTCGTGTCAATGTTTTCAAGAGTCTGGACTCTAGCTCCAATGTGTTTTTGATTTCCAGTGCACCTTCTGGCCACAGTATCACTAGCGCCACGAGACGTTTCAAAATTTTCGCCGCAATGGACCACTAGACAAGGTACGAATTTAAGCATTCTGATACATGTCTCTTAACTAGAATTTCATGTAAAACACGATTCGCGCAACGATTAGTACTGAAATCAACTCCTAACAAAGATATTAACGTTTTTATTTCACATCGGTTACGAGGAATTTGAACTGCCCGCTCACAAGAAACTCAAAGCTCTACGTGAGTCAAATCGTGCACTACAACGGTTTCAGCAAGCTTCTCAATCGAGCAATGTTCATTTCCCACCTTGTGTTGCTCAAACTATAAGCAACTTGCTATAGCTGAGCCAAAGCGTCAAAATTAAGGTTGCCAGATACTTTATTTGCAGAGACTGTCATGATAACGTTTAGCGCGCTATATGAGTCACGTAGAGCATTGAGTTTTCATGAGCGGGTGGTTTGAATTCACGCATCAATAATCATTAAATATCTTTGTAGGGAGTTGATTTCGGTAATTTTCGTTGTGCGCATCGTGTTTTACGTGAACGGTGAAATGTTGGTTAAAAAACATGTGTCAGAATGCTAAAATTCGTGCCTTGTCTAGTGGTCCATTTTATTTTTTTAACAAAGAAATTATTGGTTGAATCTGGAACATTTCACTGAATTCTATCGGCAGCACAAAGTAAAATTCAGTGAAATTCGTGAGATTTGGTATTTTGAACAGCTTCGTTGAACTCAAAGTGGTGCCTTTTAGGGAAAACCTCCTCGAATTCCTTCTCGCTTATACACAACGCCTGGATACAACTATTCGTATTCGACGGAAGCCCGTGTTGCATGCTGCAAATTTGAAGGCGTTTTGGGTTTCATTGGGGTCATGGTGATAATTGATTGGTGTTCATAGACGCACTCCTGGCTTTCGATGCCGCCAACAAAGCCGACGACGCGACGCTAAATGAAGTGGAGTCTCACACTTGACGTTGGGTTCGATCCTTCGATACAAATATATCAACTCCTGTGTGTTGCACAGTATCAAGCTTGATTGAAGGCGTTTTTTGCCCTGATGTGATACACGCAATGAGCCAAAGCCAACAACGCGACGCTAAATGGACTACATTTTACAATTTGGAAGTATAAATTCTAGCTCGGTTTCAAAACAACGTACATGCCATTAGTTTCCCTATGCACATAAGTGTTTTTCCAGAAGATCCAGCATTTATTTTTCCAAATTGCAAAATGCAGTCCAAATGAAGTAGAGTCTTATACTTGACGTTGGGTTCGATCCGTTGATACAAATATATCAACTCCTGTGTGTTGCACAGTATCAAGCGTGATTGAAGGCGTTTTTTGCTCTGATGTACTTCACGCAATTACTCGACGCTACGGAAACGCGAAATGACGATTTACGTATTATTCTTTGATACGAATTGCATGTGTACAAAAGGTGATGTGCCGTTCAGAAGCAGAGGGCATCATGAGCGTTGAAGCAGGACAACCGAATCCATTCAGCCTAAATAGTGGCCGACGAAAAATAGGAAAGTTTTGCTCTGATTAATCTATTTAATTAATAGCAGAAAACCTTTAACTTTTTTTTGGTTGGTGAAATTTTTTTATTCACAAAGTATACAATGATTCACAAATAATAATGTTTCTCAATTAGAGTTTCTTATTATAATAATACGAACTATTTCTAAAAAAACTATTGTTTACAATTTAAAGCTGATACTTTATCGATTATGCCTTAATATTTACGACGCTCATTCATAGGAACAAGCGGCTGAAAGAAAAAATTAGACTTCTCTAATGGTAAAATTCTGTCTCTTTTATACTTGACTACCGATGAGCTATCATCTACGTATTTCTGACTGTGTTAGGAAGTAAGGAAAAGACCCTCATTCACGAGACAAAAAAATGCTCCGTTTCTTATTCAGCTCAAACATTATGAGAGGAATTTGAACCTCATTTACTTTATTGGACAGTTACGAACATTATTTTAGCTATCAGTATTACCAAACTTGAACTTACGCAAAATTAAAAAGTTACTGTAAAAGAGCGAATTAAATTAGCACAAAAATCAACATACCATCGGTCTTTGCAGTTTGTAGCTTCCCAAAATATTCCATATCAATTCAGGTGGCTTACTGATTCCCGGAACTTTTTGATCATACCGCGTATGCACCTAGGAAGCAGCCTTTATACATTCACTTAGACCAACCGTAGTAAAGTTCTATTAAAAAAACAAAGAAACTGACGAAAAGTCCAACACCCAGACTCATAAACGCAAGCTGCAAATCGATCATGCTGAATGGCCTGAGGGATCCCTCTCCCTCGTCTCTTTGACGATATGATTCAAAGAAGTATTCCATCGACTCAGAGGTTAAAATGCTAGCCGTGAATCCATTTTCGATTAACTGGCTCATCTTTTTATCAAACATTTCAGTAAAGATAGAATTCTCGACAATCAAGTACGAAATCGGGAACATGGCCAAACATTCGTCGATCAGGTGGAACTCGATCTCCGTGGAGGTAAGGAATCCTCTGGATGTAATACGATTCTTCGCCGTGAGAAATGAATATGGCAACCTGTCCAAATACGCGTCCGAACTCGCGATCGAAACTATATTTTTCTCCACTTCGCCGATCTTGTCCGTGCAGTTTTTTTTTATATTGTGTTCGTGCGTGTTCGTCGCATTCGGTGACCAATCACAAAGGAAATTATTATGGTCATACTCATCAAGGAGTTCTAGTGCTAGTCGCTCGTAATAGTATCTGCTATCGGTTAGTTGCTGTTTCAGCGGTGCGTGCCCGGACTGTCCCAAGATATCCGAAATTGCGTCAACAGTCGGTGTTTGTATGTAAAGCCCGGATTTTTCCAATTCTTCCAGGGTTTCGACGTCGGAATATCGTACGTAACTTGTCAATAATGTCGTCAGCCCGCTCTGAAGGACGGTGCCGATGATGAGATTTAAGAACGTGAAGACGAGGAAACAAATCTTCCCGGTCAGGAATTTGCCCAAGAGCAAAGTCGGTGGACTACCGCTGAGGAAGTAAGAATAAATGGCGAGAAAAGCTGGTGAGTCTTCGAACGCACTTATTTCTGCGTCCGAATAGAAATGTGCGAAATACAAGACTTGGAACCGCTGGAACACCCATTGCATGAGCCACGAGGTGGCAATCGCTATTATTATGGCCAGCCATACCGGAGGCGAGAAGCATTTGACGACCACGAGGTACTGTGGCATGAACCCACGGCGAGGGGCCAGGAAACAGAAGTAAACGGTGTCGAAACTCGGTGTCAGGTGGAATTGGGAGATCTCCGACTCTTCCAAAACATAACCACCCTCGAAGATGATAAGATCGAGGTTTTGCTCCAGGCCGGCTTCACCATATGGGGCATCAGTTTTATCTAGCAAGATGTATTCGGCATCTTGTTCGAAGATCAAATTCGAGAGTTCTCCGAAGAGCTGGGGTGTTTTAAAGTCAGCTTTGCTGAAATGAAACGCGCGACCAAAGCCTATTTTGTAGACGAAATCGTTACTCGTCCGGTCGTGAAAGACTCGAAAGGTAAAATCGAAGTATCTCTCATTTTTTGATCCTCCGTAATAAAGGAGCCTCCGTTCAAAGCGATCGTACCAAATGCAGTGTTGTTCGAAGCAGATGGTCGTTCGGTGTCCCCTGAAGAATCGCCAGAATACATCAAAGAGAAAGATTAAGTTGCGAGATTCGATTTCATCTGCGTTGGAGAGTGCGGAGTTGGACGAATATTGGGGTTTCTCAATTCTTGAACGCTCCTGTTTTGAAGTGAGCTTCCTCCAACTTTTCTGATCAACCATGAAGACGATGTAATTTTTGTAGTTCCAGATATTGTGCGAGTAGAGTCCCCGTGTAAATGAAAGTAACTGGTCCGTCAAAGGAGACTTGCCTTTAAGTTCTGCCGGAGTTAAATGCAATCTGTAGTTGCAACTGGTATTTACTTCCCCGGAACCAACGACTGAGTCGTATGTAACGCAGTAATTTGGTAGTTCTCCCTGGAGATTATTCTCGGCATAAGGACTGCTGCTCATATACGAAAAGTTAGTAGGAATCCTGGATTGATTTGTATGAGAAGCTGTTGTCAGAATCAAACTGAAAATGTTGTCGATTTCTGTAAGGAAGACGATGAGGTTTTTTTGATTTCGATTCCGTGAAAAGAGACTCAATTCGGTGTGTTGGCGTATCGAAACGGTGGAAATTGAACTCTCGTGTAAGCCCTGAACAAGAGTAGTATCCGATGGGTTTCCTCGTAGGTCGACGATGTGGAATTGCCGATTTTTGGACAGATGCACAATTTCTTGACAAATTTTCAAAGCCAGGTCGTTGTGTCGCAAAGTCAAGTGGTCATTTAATTGAGCACCGAGATTGGCAGTCACGATTCTCAGTGATAAAAAGATGAGCAGGACTCTCAGTTTCAAAGTTATATTAAAGGAGCTCCGAATACGAATTGAAGTTCCATTTGAATGCAAGTGGTCTTGCGAGAGATCCGTCGATTGATACATTTTCATTGCTGATTATCAACAGGCATCCACGTAAAAGTTTAAAATTTAAACGTATTGTGCCTATAAATACTATTCGAATTCAGAAAATTAAGTCAACGCAATATTATTTTATAGTTGCAATGGATTGGATTTATATAAATTGAAAAATTAGTATGCATTAAAAGTACTTTAAAAAGAGATTTGGATGTAAATTAGAGTACAATTATTCAATTAATTGTCCACGATGTAAAGGAGAAATTTTGATCGGTCGGCAAGCGAAAAGTTTATAATTAATTCTTTGAATAACAGTTGCGAATCCATGGAGGGGCACTAACACGGTATCCGTTTTTCATTTTTAATGGAACGAATCTGTCATATCTCCGTCTTCAGGCAATGGCCGATCACTTTTTTTGCTAAAGGTGTGCTCATAGTGCTCAATGAGATGTTGCCATGCAAAAATTAAGGTTTGTATATTACAGGAGCAAGTAAGTGAAGCAGATGAGGTAAAAAATGTTTGAGAAAACTTATGACGTAGGAGGTTTGTGGGAGATTTTATGTATACATGCTTACTATAAAATGTTTTAGTAATCAACGTAGTTACAAGGCTAGTCAAAACTGCTTCACGCACGAAGTTGGTACTCGTATTAACACGTCACAAACTCGAGAGAAACTTCTTTAATTTTGTGGTTATAAAAGAGAGCATTTTAGAGATTTAACAAATCTTCGATTTACAATTGAAAATATTCACCGCGCTTTGAGTTTTTCTGTTTCATTTGTTGAGCGCATCAAAACGCCCGGAGCAAATTCGCGAAACCATTACAACTTTTTGCCGTTTTTGTCCTGAACGCGGTGATTTTTTATAGGACATCGTGAGAGCTATGTTTATTATTTGCACCTTCGTGGCATTTCACTTTAAAGTTTGATCAAGCCTGATGATTGACGGTAACACGTTCTTGAATAAATGTTCTTGAAACTGAAAGGACGGAAAGCTTTCAGTCTGTCAAAGAGTAATCATTTTCCTTTATAGACGATAACGGACATATTTAGTATAGTCATGTGTTCTTTACATGTTTTTTTTTACTTAGCATCGTCTTGATAGGCCGAGAATTTCTACCCGTGAGAATTCGTTTCATTGACAGCCTCAACCAACAAATACTTATATTGTTTGCTATTGTTTATTAATAATGCAAGGTTTCGTTATCTTCGGTTTAGTCAGTATTACGTATATATTTGCTCAAGGAAAAGTGTCCAGTTGTGCCGTTTCAACTCTAAATGTGTTGATATTCTTTTAGGTCATTGTGAGAGGTTTTCGCGCTCTGATAGTATCATTGAAAAGAAAACTCCGGCTCTAGGAGCCGAGCCGTAATTACGGGATATATAGCACTACCGTGCGTTGCGGGTGAGGAGACCGTAAGTCCCCCATTCAGGAGCCGGAACATCGATCTCTAAACCCGTAGCAAAAAAGAGCTCCGGGCTCAGAGGCCGATGTTCCGGCCCCTGAATGGGGGACTTACGGTCTCCTCACCGGCAACGCACGGTATTGCTACATAGCCCGTAATGGAGATGTTGCATGTGTCAGGAATTTGCGATTTGACTATTAATTCTTATGTAAAAGTTCGCGAGAAACACGATGGTGCCAATGGTTTTCTCTGCAATCATCTCCCAAGCTCAAACAAAGCTCTCAAGTTGAGGCCAAAATGGAGGGGATATCCCACGCTATCCTGAGAGTCGACCTCCACATCAAGACAAACTCTCCATGCAAAGATAGGGAGCAAATACATTAGCAGTGATGCCGTGTTTTCAGTTTTAGAGTCCCCAAATAAAGTGGCAGCCCTGTCAATGTATTTGCTCCCTATCTTTGCGTTAAGAGTTTGTCTTGATGTAGAGGTGGACTCTCAGGATAGCGTGGGATATCCCCGGCCATTTTGGCCTCAACTTGAGAGCTTTTTTTGAGCTTGGAAGTTGATTTCAGAGAAAACCAGTGGCACCATCGTGTTTCTCGCGAACTTTTATATAAGAATCAACAGTCAAATCGCAAATTCCTCACACATGCAACATCTCCATCACGGCTCCTGGAGCCAGATTTTTTTTTTTTTTTTATTTTTTTTTTGAGTGTATTCAATTTAAAATTAGGGGAAAACAAATTTTGGACTGTTGAGTACTGAGTACCAGCCATATTTGTCGATGGATGAAAACGGACATGTTTAGCTGCCATATTGACGGCCAGAGTGCGAAACCACGATCTCAATCGCGCTTTTTCAACATTTCAGTTCCTATTTTATATTTTTGTAGAGGTACAAGTCAACTTTATAGCTTGAAATTTATACAGAACTAGCCGTGATTAGCTCGCTTCGCGAGCTGACGCGCCTTGCCGAGGAGTGCCCCTGGACCCCCGGTTATTCGCTTCGCGATGAAATTGCGACTCGCTCCGCGAGCTGCCCCCGACCCACATAGTTTTTAACCATGACGAGGGGACAACATCTTCGTCCTCATTTTCATTTTCACCAAGTCTCACATAAATTGATGGTCCAGGCGCCGAGACCGCATTACAGAGCGCAGCCGCCATCTTGGATTTCGAAATTTTGAAAATTTGACAAAAAATTCGAGTTTCTCGTCGATGAATACCTCCGGATACCGGCTTTACGAAAATTTATCGACCAGGAGCCGACTAAGCATTTTACGCCACGGTCGCCATCTTGGATTTTGATATTTTGAAAATCTGACCAAAAATTCGCGTTTCCCGTCGAAAATTACTCCTGACACCAATTTCCACAAAAATCTGTCAAAAAATACCCCCTGATACCTGAAATCTCGTCTTTAGTGCTGCAACGTCACGCAACACGATTGAGCCTGTTCAGCACAGTGCGCGTAAGGGTGGTTTCACGATAACTGGAATCGTTTTGTCGCCGTAACAGACAACACATTTTTCGGTCATATTTTAAGTAGAAATAATGATTACTCGAATTTTTTCGCATGAATCTTCAAAAGGTTACGTATTATAACGCTTTCTAATGATTTATTCCTCCACTCCTCAATTAATATTATGTCAATTCTAAAAATGTGCTGTCTGTTACGCGGTAAAAAGTCAGCGTAACAGACAGCACATTTTTGGCCATTAATAAATTAAAATTGAAAAGTAGAGCGATAAATCTTCGAAAAGCGTTATAACACATGACCCTGAGTAGATAAATGAAAAAAAATTAGAGTGATTATCATCACTACTAAAAATATGACAGAGAAATGTGTTGTCTGTTACGGCGACAAAACTATTCCAGTTATCGTGAAATCACCCGTAAACAACCGCGTATCCCCAATGCATTACTTTTTGGAAAAACAACTTTTCGCTCTCGCGGGCGTCCTGTGATCAGAATAATCTCTTCTGATCAGAATGATTTTAATCAACTCCTCACTACAATATCTAAGCGTGTACCAAGTTTAAATGAGATACAGCTTCCGGCCAATTTTTCTCTAGGGGGGCAGAGTAAGTAATAACATCAGATTTATGTAGAGTAATACTCTAATAACATAGACGGAAATTCAGTCAAATCGAACAAATCTTCAAGGAATTACGTGGACTAGTTCTCAAGCCAAGAAATAAAGAATGACAGGAAATCTGGAACGTCTCAAACGATGGTATGGGGTTCCGCTCTTTGGCCATCGATATGTTGATATGGAGTATGTCGATATGTTGTGATGTGTTGCATACTGCCAATTTGAAGGCGTTTTGGGTTTCATCACGCTCATTGCGGTGATGATTGATGAGTAGGTGCTGCCTTCAATAGTAATTATTACTGCTATGTTACTGAATAAAGCAGCGAGGGCTAATGGAATGAAATTGATAGACAAATCAATGGACAAAGAGGACAAAGGGAAATAGGAGCAATCCGTTTGGTTAAAACTGGTGGTTGTGCGATAGACAAAAAGGGATAATGATGGATTGATTATAGGATCTCTCGCGAGCTACGATTAATTGGTCTATAACTCACCTCATATGTCCATATTGTAATCACCCTCTACCACCAATAGGATCGCTTAATTTCACCTTTATCTTCTTTGTCTATATAGTTTTGTCAATAATCAGCCCTCAGCGTTACGTAAGGATCCCAATAAGAAAACGTTGATGATAAATCAGGCTTTTTCTTTCATTTCCTGAAAAATTGGGGGAGGGGCTTAGTCCTTACGGACTTCAAGAAGGAAGGATGAGTGGTTGTCTCACAGGTGCGATAAAAAGGGGTCAAGAAGTCCGCCAAAATGCATTAAGTATGTAACATTTAAACGGACTCAGCTAGGAATCATCACGTTGGTGCCAACATGATATCGAACTTAGTCAAAGGAATTTTTAGTTCTTATAGATCAGAGATGAGACCAGAAAATGGGTTTTTTTTAAAGGAAATTTTCCCCTTTTAAAATAAAAAGTTCAATTTCGCAAAAAAATCCTGAAGGAACGAAATTGTTTTATATTATTACATCGGCGTTATTTAGCGCTGAGAAGCGAGTCAAATTATCTCTTACATCCTGGCATGATCCAGAACTTTTAAGCCTGTGAATTCATTGTTAGAGACTATTGAGTTTTTTATAGCAGAAAGGTCCTCTCATTTTAGTACTCTGCATACCCACCTCATATTCTTTGAGACAAAGCCGCAAACTCTAGTAGATACACAAATCTGCACTGAGTTAACCATTTGGCGCCCTGACTAAAAAATTAGTTGTTAATATATACCACAGGTTCGCACTGTTCGAGTGAAAATATCCATTTTTCGTAGAGAAACCATATCGATCTTCAAAACGGTTTTTCGGTAGTTGCTTCATTTGGCTCACTCTTACAAAATCTCCACGAGTCCAGAGAAAGCTGTTTCAATTTTTTACTGAAGCGAAAATAAAAGTTATGTTCCGTTAGAAATTATTTTTCCCTTTTATTTATTTTTTTTTTTTTCTCTCGACCAGGATCAGCCATTGCTATGCCAATCAGGAAGTCTTCTCTCTCCACCTACAATTGCATTAAAGTCAAGTGCTTTAAATATCCTCTCAAGATATCGGACGTAGTATTTGAGAGGAAAAGCAGGGAAAATCGTGAGGTGATAATAAATCAAGAAGCTTACAGTTTGCTTCTTTTATTAGTCCGCGAATTTAGACGGTCTCGTCTTTTATAATTTTATGAAGGCCATATTTTGATGATTCTCGTTTTAGTACCAAAGAAAAGGAAGATAATTTGATCGTCAAAAAAATAACGTACCCAGTTCTTTCTCAGCCATTTCAACACAGAGACAATTTCGGCCCAAGGAACAGTCAAAAAATAAGAGAAGCTTTTAGAGCTTTTTTATGAAAAGTCTGCAATATAGCGCCAAGAAGAAGTAGTTTTTACCTAAAGCCAAGTTATCAAAGAAGAGTGATCAGTGGCGTGGCGTGCTTTGCGATGTATCGATTGATCTGCCATTCAAACCTATCGGAAAGGATCGATAAAAAGGGTACTCGCAACGAGCACCTTAATAGTCGACTCTTTATCATAGCTTCGAATGGAAAAAATATCGATAATCGATCATTCAGGCTTCGCCACTGGCGGTACGACTTGTGAATATGTGGCATCTTGGTTGCCTGATCGTTAAGATGTTTCTGTTCGAAAAAAATTTCATTCTCTGTCCCTCATTTTTGTAGTTAGATTTTAATCGACGACGTATATATCCTATAAGACGTATCAAGTAAATTTGGAGGTCACCATGTGGTAAAAATAACTAACGAAATTATTTCACACCGGCAAAAATATAGATCAATCAGATTTCCTTATTCCTCACTCTATTTTTCTGCATCACTCAACCGTAGACTAGATTAGATAAGTTAGTTAAAATTGTCTAGAATAATAAGATAAATGCAGTCAGAATCGAGGTGACTTATTTCATTAGCAAAGAAGCCTCCCTCTTGGCGGCTTCGTTGCCCAGCAATTAACATATAGTTTAGAAAATTTTATAAGGTCGAATATCTGAATTGAAAAAGGTGAATAAATTATCTTGATGACTTAAGTGGGATTATTTTCAGAATTCCTGAAGGCTTAACCTACTCGTGGAACTTTACGACTTGGCTCTTTCGTTCCTCATCAAAACGATCCTACATTTGACGTTAGGTTCAGTTCTTTGATACAAATATGTCAACACTTGGGTGTTCCACAGTATCAAGCGTGATTGAAGGCGTTTTTTGCCCTGATGTGCTACCTGCAATGAGGCAAAGCTAACGACGCGACGTTAAGTGAAGTAGAGTCTTACGTTTTACGTTGGGTTCGATCCTTTGATACAAATATATCAACTCCTGTGTGTTGCACAGTATCAAGCGTAATTGAAGGCGTTTTTTGCCCTGATGTGCTACACGCAATTACTCGACGCTGCGGAAACGCGGAATAACGATTTATGTATGATTCTTTGATACAAATTGTATGTGTACAAAATGTGATGTGCCCTTCAGAAGCTGAGGGCATAAACGTTTAAGCAGGACCACCGACTTTGTTTGGCCTGAATAGTGGCCAACGAAAATATAGAAAGTTATGCTCTGAATAATCTATTTACTCAATAACAGAAAAACACAAAGTATGCAATGATTCACAAATAATAATGTTTCTCAATTAGAGTTTCTTATTATAATAAAACGAACTATTTTTAAGAAAAAACTATTGTTCATAAATTAAAGAAGATACATTATAGAATATGCCTTAATATTTAAGACACTCATTCATAGAAACAAGCGGCTAAAAGAATAGATTAAACTTATCTAATGGTAAAATTCTGTGTCTTTTAAACTTGACTACCTATGAGCAATCATATACGTATTTCTGAGTATGTAAGAAAGTACGGAAGATACCCTCATTTATGAAGCGAAAAAATGCTCCGTTTCTTATTCAGCTCAAACATTAGGAGAGGAATTTTAACCTCATTTACTTTATTAGACAATTACGAACATCATTTTAGCTATCAGTATACTGTGCTACCAAAGTTGAACTTATGCAAAATTAAATATTTACTGTAAAAGAGCGAATTAAAATAGCACAAAAATCAACATACCATCGGTTTTTGCAGTTTGTAGCTTCCCAAAAAATTCCATATCAATTCAGGTGGCGTACTGATTCCCGGAACTTTTTGATCATACCGCGCATGCACCTAGGAAGCAACCTTTATACATTCACTTAGACCAACCGTAGTAAAGTTCTATTAAAAAAACAAAGAAACTGACGAAAAGTCCAACACCCAGACTCATAAACGCAAGCTGCAAATCGATCATGCTGAATGGCCTGAGGGATCCCTCTCCCTCGTCTCTTTGACGATATGATTCAAAGAAGTATTCCATGGACTCAGAGGTTAAAATGCTAGCCGTGAATCCATTTTCGATTAACTGGCTCATCTTTTTATCAAATATTTCAGTAAAGATAGAGTTCTCGACAATCAGGTACGAAATCGGGTACATGGTCAAACATTCATCGATCAGGTGGAACTCGATCTCCGTGGAGGTAAGGAATCCTCTGGATGTAATTCGATTCTTCGCCGTGATGAATGAATATGGTAACCTGTCCAAATACGCGTCCGAACTCGCGATCGAAACTATATTTTTCTCCAACTCGCCGATCTTGTCCGTGCAGTTGTTTTTTATCTTGTGTTCGTGTGCATTCGTCGCATTCGGTGACGAATCACAAAGGAAAATATTATGGTCATACTCATCAAGGAGTTCTACTGCTAGTTGCTCGTAATAGTATCTGCTATCGGTTAGTTGCTGTTTCAGCTGTGCGTGCCCGGACTCTCCCAAGATGTCCGAAATTGCCTCAACACTCGGTGTTTGTATGTAAAGTCCGGATTGTTCCAATTCTTCCAGGGTTTCGACGTCGGAATATCGCACGTAACTAGTCAGTAATGTCGTCAGCCCACTCTGAAGGACGGTTCCGATTATGAGATTTAGGAACGTGAAGACGAGGAAACAAATCCTCCCGGTCAGGAATTTGCCCAAGAGCAAAGTCGGTGGACTACCGCTGAGGAAGTAGGAATAAATGGCGAGGAATGATGATGAGTCTTCGAACGCACTTATTTCCGTGTCCGAATAGAAATGCGCGAAATGCATGACTTGGAACCGCTGGAACACCCATTGCATGAGCCACGAAGTGGCGATCGCTATAATTATGGCCAGCCAGACTGGAGGCGAGAAGCATTTGACGACCACGAGGTACTGTGGCATGAACCCACGGCGAGGGGCCAGGAAACAGTAGTAAAGGGTTTCGAAACTCGGTGTCAGGTGGAATTGGGAGATCTCTGACTCTTCCAAAACATAACCACCCTCGAAGATGATAAGATCGAGGTTTTGCTCCAGGCCGACATCACCATATGGGGCATCAGTTTTATCTAGCAAGATGTATTCGGCATCTTGTTCGAAGATCAAATTCGAGAGTTCTCCGAAGAGCTGGGGTGTTTTAAAGTCAGATTTGCTGAAATGAAACGCGCGACCAAAGCCTATTTTGTAGACGAAATCGTTACTCGTCCGGTCGTGAAAGACTCGAAAGGTAAAATCGAAGTATCTCTCATTTTTTGATCCTCCGTAATAAAGGAGCCTCCGTTCAAAGCGATCGTACCAAATGCAGTGTTGTTCGAAGCAGATGGTCGTTCTGTGTCCCCTGAAGAACCGCCAGAATACGTCAAAGAGAAAGATTAAGTTGCGAGATTCGATTTCATCCGCGTTGGAGAGTGCGGAGTTGGACGAATATTGGGATTTCTCAATTCCTGGGCGCTCCTGTGTTGAAGTGAGCTTCCTCCAACTTTTCTGATCAACCATGAAGACGATGTAATTTTTGTAGTTCCAGATATTGTGCGAGTAGAGTCCGCGTGTAAATGAAAGTAACTGGTCCGTCAAAGGAGACTTACCTTTAAGTTCTGCCGGAGTTAAATGCAATCTGTAGTTACAACTGGTATTTACTTGCTCGGAACCAACGACTGAGTCGTACGTGACGCAGTAATTTGGTAGTTCTCCCTGGGCGTTATTCTCGGCATAAGAACTGCTGCTCGCACATGAAAAGTTGGTAGGAATTCTCGTTTGATTTGTATGAGAGGCGGTTGTCAGAATCAAACTGAAAATGTTGTCGGTTTCTGTAAGAAAGACGATGAGGTTTTTTTGATTTCGATTCCGTGAAAAGATATCCAATTTGGTGTGCTGGCGTATCGAAACGGTGGAAATTGAACTCTCGTGTAAGCCTTGAACAAGAGTAGTATCCGATGGGTTTCCTCGTAGGTCGACGATATGGAATTGCCGATTTTTAGACAGATGTACAATTTCTTGACAAATTTTCAAAGCCAGGTCCTTGTTGTGGCTCGGAGTCAGGTGATCATTAAAGTGAATACCAAGATTGGCGGTTCCGATTCTGGGTGATACAAAGATAAGCAGGACTCTCAGTTTCAAAGTTATACTAAATGAGCTCCGAATACGTTTTGAAGTCCCGTTTGAATGCACGTGGCCTTGCAGGAGATCTGTCGATGGATACATTTTCATTGCTGATTATCGACAGGCATCCACGAAAAAGTTTAAAATTTAAAAGTATTGTGCCTATATTTACCAACCGAATTTAAAAAATCAAGTCAACACAGTATTATTTTAAATTTGCAATGAATTAGATTTATATAAATTTACCAATTTAGAGCAATTAAAAGCATTTAAAAAAGGGATTAAGAATTAAAACAATTTTTCGATTAAGTTGTCCACGATGTGTAGGAGAATTTGTGATCGGTTGTCTAGAGAAATCTTTAAAACTATTTCTTTGCATAACAGGTGCGAATCCACGATAAGACACTAACACGGTATAAGTTTTTCATTTTTAATCGAAAAAATCTGCCATTTTTCCGTCTTTAGGCAATGGCCGATTCGTGCTTTCAAGGAAAAATTGCCATGCAAAAATTTAGGTCTGTATATTACAGGGTGAACAAATTTGAGAAAATTTATGACGTAGGAGTTTTTGGGAGATTCTGCATAAATGATTTTACTATAAAATGTTTCAATAATCAACAAAGTCACAAGTCTAGTCAAAATTGCACCACTTTTAGTCGCTACTCGTATCAAGTTGTTACACATCGCTATAAGTGAAAGCAATATAAAGATTTAACAATATTGGTCTATTTACAGTTGAAAATATTCACCGCACTAAAAGTTTTCCTGTTTCATTTGTTGCGATCATCAACGCGCACAGAGCGAATTCGCTAAAATATTACAACTTTTTGACGTTTCTGCCATAAACGCGGTGATATTTTCTAGGACATAGTGAGAGCTATGTTTATTATTTGCTCCTTGACGGCATTGCTCTTTAAAGTTTTATCAATCCTAATGATTGACAGTAACACGTTGAATACATTTTTTTGAAACTGAGAGGACGAAAAACTTTCGGTCTGTTGAAGATTAATCATTTTCCTTTATAGACGATAACGGACATATTTTGTAATCACGTGCTATTCACATGTCTTTTTTAAGTAGTATAACCTTGATAAGTCGAGAACTCTTTCTATATTTTCTTACATAGCATAACCTTGATAAATCGAGAATTTCCACCCGTGGGAATTCGTTTCGATGATTGTAAGTCACAGTCAACAAACTAATACTTAAATTATTAAATAATATCATGTCAGTATTTTGTGTACATTCGCTCAAGGAAAACTAGGAAGTCTGGTTGTGTTGTGTCCAGTTGTGCCCTTTCAGCTCTAAGTGTGTTGATATTTTCTTGAGTCATTGTGAGAGCTTTTCGCGCTCCGATCAGTGGCGTGGCGTGCTTTGCGATATATCGATTGTTACGCCACTTAAACCTATGGAAAAGGATCGATAAACAGGGTGTTCGCAGCGAACACCTTTATAGTCGATTTTTTGCCGTAGGTTTACATGTCACAAAATCGATTTATCGCAAAGCACGCCACGCCACTGGCTCCGATAGTATATTCAATTTAAAATTGTAGGCATCTAAATGATTGTCGGTAATCTGCTTCTGAAAAAAGTCCCCGGAAAATAAGGGGAAAAGAAATTTTGGACTGTTGAGTACCAAATACCAGCCATTTTTGTTGATGGACGATAACGGACCTACTTAGCTTCATGTTTACAACCAAAGTGCAAAACTACGTATCCCGATTGCGGTGTTTCAAAATTTCCGTTCCTATTTTATATTTTTGAAGAGGAACAAGCCAACTCTTTAGCTTGAAATTTACAAAGAATATTCTGCCAACATCAACGAAAATTCAATCAAATCGAGAAAGTTTTCAAGGAATTACGGTGGCTTCATTGATCGAAAGTCAAACAATGTGTGTACATTCGTTAAAAGAAATATAGGAATAAGACGTATTTTGTTCGACGCAACAACTCGAAACATCTGGTAACAACCGTATTTTGCTCGGCTGTTGTTTATGTTAAGGAGCGTGGCCTATTTTTATTTCTGTACTTATTTTGCACGATTTGGCAACGTTTTAAGAACATTGTTTTGAAACAATCAGAACGTTATCTCAATGAATGTTTCGACGAGGTTGTAACAGGACTTCTAACCTCACTTTTGGCAGTTTTACTCTCATTGGCTACGAAAAAGTGACGCGAATAACACGAAACAAGAAACAGAAAACAGTTGTTGCAGCGAACAAAATACGTCTAAAGTTATAAGTTGTTTTATTTTGTTTTCTCCAAAAATCATCAGACACCCTCCTACTCCCTCATTGTAAGTAATATTCATCCCTTAAGGAGGGAAGTAAGACGAGGGGTAGAAATTCTAAGGTCAGAATACGGAAGTTCAGCCATGGCGAGGGGCGAGGAAAGGGTTGAAAAGAGGAGACGCAGATGTTTTTCTCTCATCTTCTTATGCAGCATGACTTTGTTTCAGTCTAGAATTTCAGCCCGCGAGAAATTGTTTCATTGATCGAAAGTCACACAATGCGTGTACATTTGCTCAAGGAAATCCAGGAAAAGTTATAAGTTTTTTTTGTTTTCTTAACAAATCATCAGACACCCTACTACTCCCTTATTACAAGTATTTCGTCCTTTTAGGAGATACAAATTTTTAAGAGCAGCCCAAGACAATGATAACAGTGGAAAAACAAGGATTAAAAAACGGGAAACAAGGCTAAAAATACAGAAATAATAAAACCCGAGACGTTTCTTAAATTTTTATTGTTTCCGACTGAGAATGACTCAGTTTTGAGTCGAAACGTCCCGGGTTTCATTATTTTTGTATTTTTAGCCTTGTTTCCCGTTTTTTAATCCTTGTTTTTCCACTGTCCTTTTAGAAGGGGAGTAAGTCGAGGGGTAGAAAATCTGAGGCCAGAATACGGAAGCTCAGCCGGGGTGAGGGGGTGGGAAAAGGGTTGAATAGAGGAGACGCGGCCAACCTAATAGCCGCGATAATTCGGTGAGTTACAGGTCGCCAATAGAGCGGAGCAATCGGCAATCGGCTCCCGCTTTACGACCGCTCGTTACTTAAATTTCAGCCGCTTAAATTCCACCCCCCTCGCGTCCCGTCCCTTTGTTGAGCCTTGATTCGCGGATCTCGCACACCGTTTCCTACCCCACGGGACAGCGCACAGTGGATCGAGTCAATCGGAGAGGTCGGACATGATAATGTTGACTAAAACTGCTTGAAAAAAAAAATTCTCGGCGTTTTTACCAAGGTCCGTTGGTACCTTTACCATCTCACTTTGTATGTATGTATGAGCCGCTTTTACGGCGCGCAAGGGCGCTCTGCGACGCCTATTCTCCACAGGAATCTGTCATGGTAGAGATCCTCCGGAAGTTGGCATCTCTCCATTCTCTTCGTCTTTCGTTCTTCTTCCATCTCTTCACCATCTCACTTTCTCTACCAATTATTGGTAATTTTACCAAGGCAGACTGGTAAATTTACCTAAAAACTGGTATTTTTACTGTTTTCTTTCAGGTAGGAATACTACTTTTATTGGTAATCAATTCCCGGTAACTTTGCCATTTTATCTCGGTAATTCTACCATTGTCGATAAAAAATATTGGCGTTTTTACCAAGGTCCAGTAAAATTACCGAGAAAGTTCAATAATTTTACCGAGAATTCTGGGTAAAATTACCAATTCCATAAATGGTAATTTTACCCAGAGAAAACTGGGATCAAAAAGAACCCTGAATTCTTGGTAATGTTACCCTATTCTTAGTAAATACACCGAGATTTTCTTTTCAGTGTGCAAATTTTGATGTTCAATTCGTCACATTTTAAATTTTAAGGGGTGCCTCTAAAAGAAAATTTTACGAGGATACCAATGGAACCACTTTTTAAAACCTAAAAGTTTTTTATGAACGGAGTTATAAGCTTTTAAAGGTTAAAAATATTGTCCGATCTCTCCCATTGACTCGATTCACTATGCGTTGTCTCTTCTCTGCATGGGCAATGGGCATCAGGAGGAGATTTTCCTTCATTTGAGCAGGTAGGCAAAAGTAAGTGCTCACAAGCCGTGATAGTGGTACCCGCCAACTGGACGTATTTCTATCAAACGGAACTGTGTGCATTAAGACGTGAGCCCTGAGACCCATAAGGATACATGCATAACAGGGCTCACGTCATTATGCACATAGTTCCGTTTGACAGAAATAAATCCAACTGTTCGAAGGATCTGACAGTCATGCGTGATAACGTTTAATGAGGAGGTATGGCCAGGTGGATATTCCCCTTTAATTGAAGAGGTACGCAAAATTAAGCACACATGAGCTAATATTGTCACCTTCCGGCCAAAGTATCACAAGCACCATGCGACGTTTAAAAATTTCAATTTATTTATTTACAGAAACATTGATCAACGGAACTGTCCGAAAATTTCACTGAATTTTCTTTGTGCTGCCTATGAATTCGGTGAAATTTTCAGGCTCAACCAAAAATTTCTCTGTGAAAAATAAAATTGCGGCGGAAATGTTTACACATCGCATGATGCTTGTGATACTTTGGCTGGAAGGTGACGGTATTGTGTAGCCCGCCGATTTTTCAACTAAATTTGACGGACATGTTTAAAAAGACATCATATTCATTGTCGTTTGAAACTTCCTTTCTTGTGATATCATGCTTTATACCAAACATTTTTATCCCAAAACATTGTTCGTCGTAATCAAGACGTAGGGCAGACAACTAAAAACACTTCTGGGAGTTTTAGTCTGCCTAAAAAACAGAACAAAATTATTGGGTTGTAATCCCTTTTTTTCGAATTTTTTGAAATTTTAAGATTAGTTCAGAACATTTTCATTCTTTAGGCAATACGGTATGGATTGTTAGAATGTATCAACGCCACGCGGCTCAAGTTTAGATCACGTAAATCCTTCAGAAGTTGGTTATTCGAAAGGAAGAGAGCTAATTTGTTGCACTGTGTTACTTACATTGCAGTGTTGCAAAGTTTCATTTTGAAATTTATTCGGCAACTCAAGAACGAAGAGAAGAGCTGCTTTGTTCATTGTGTTACTTGCATTGCAATGTTGCAAAGTTTCATTTTGAAATTTTTTTTTTAGCAATTCAAGAACGGTTGCAAATGTTATTTTGAAATCCGTTCATAATTTTTTATATAATTTTACAGACGATATAGGAACTTTTCATCGTGAAACATACCCCGTTCATAATTTTTTTTTTCTTTCTTTATTTCATCAAATTATGTTACAACCACCTGCTTACAAGTGTAAATTACCTTTGTTTTACAAATATAATTATAACATATAATAAACAACCAAATTAACTATTTTTAATTTTCATTTTTAACATTTGCATATATAACCTATTCTCGCACAACACCCAGACTACATTCATACGCCCGTTCATAAATAAATAAATAAGAATTGTCTGGTTAAACTTTGGAACGTTCCAACACAATCAAGCCTCACAGGCTGTTACCACTTCATTTAGTCTTGGACCTACCTCGAGAAAAGCACAAGACCCGAGGCCGGATGGAGTTGGAAAAATTGCAATCGCAAAGAATCGTGACCCGGAATGCTCTGTCTTCATGAGCGAAGTAACGACCATAGTCAACTGCAAGCGCAAATTAAATCAAAGACCCACCGACAGGACCCAGTCTCCAGAGAAACGCAAGGAGGAAGGGGAGGAGGGAGGCTGAATGCGAGGTTTTAACATTAAAATGGAAATCAATAAGATCTGGCCACCAGCCAGGAAAGTCTGGTGTCAAAAGCGAAGAAACAATGTGTTTAATGTTCATCGCAGTGGAGCAAAAAGGTTGTCACATTGCCTCCCGTCACGTTCTGTCTGACGTGACTTAACCGTCAATCGGTTCATTCGAAGGCTCATCACTGAAAAAAAAATTCAGTCGTATGAACCAAACTTTTGGGGTGTTTGGTCATATGAATTGAAAAATCGGGCCGTTTAAGCTCTTGTTACACGATCAGTGAGTGATATCAAGTCATCGAAGTCATGTCTTTTGATTGGTGCTAATCGTCGAATAAGCCAATCACAGTGTTTGATGGGATGTGCATGACCTCGTCCATTATTGACAGCTATATTCAATTATGTGATAACAGATCTAAACGGACCGAAAGTTTGGTTTGACGAACCGAATAATTGGGATGATATGGAACACCAAACGTTCGGTTCTTAGACCAAACTTTTTTTCAGTGATGAACTTTGATGGGAAAGTGATCGACCCTTTCATTTTCGTCGGGTTTTTTTCTTCTTTTTCTTTCTTTCTTTTTTTTTCTTTCTTTGAAAGAAATGACTCGTTTACAGTACTTTTCCGTCCGAAGCGTGCATTGAACTCTAGAATTCTTGAAAATGAGTTGCGAAAAAACGTAGCCTCACAATAATAGCGTTTACAAACTTTGGACTTTTTTTTTCAAAATTCCATTTTGTCACTTTCCTCACCCAAATTTTCATTTAATGGCATTTTTTAAGTCAAACTGGTTGGAAAACCTCGGATTGAAATTTCGGTGGCTACGAAATTCCTGATTATGCATAAGAAAACTAGCAACCAGTACCATTTAATAACTTTTACTCATTCATTTGATTGCATTACTAGTAGTGTATTAAGCTATTTACGTTAGAATTCCAATACTACCAACCGAACTTCTTGGAGATCATATCAAATCAAATCAATAGTAACCATTGAAATTCTTTTTCCCCGGTGACTTTTCAAAGCGATGACATCGATACCTTAATTTTGAATTTTTCAGCGCTGAAAACTCTTTTCTCCTGGGCAGTCACATCCATAATATTTCATTCAATTAATTAATTTTTTCTGTGCAGATGTTGGCGCAAGAGAGGCGGATGAGTATGAACACTTCGCGAACGATGGCCGCCATGTCTTTAGGCTTCATTGTGGTCGTCACCCCTTGGACTATCCAGGAGGTAGTTGCAGCTTGCACCGGCTCTAAGGTAAGCCAATCCATAAAGAAGGATTTAAAATATTAAATTTAAAAAGTTGCCCGTAGATACTGACCATAAAAAACTAACTCTTTTTTCATTGTGCGCTGTGCAGGTTGAAACATAATGTAAACGCATGAAAGTAAGGAGTGAAACCGAAGCGAGTATTGTCAGCTACGGACAGAACGCAGCGAAGCGCCTTCATGTGGAAAGAATACGGCACCCACGACCGTAGTGTCGCAATAGTTATCGCTCATGCCCCTGCAATCTGTTTCATTGATCTTCAGTTTAATCCTTGAAAACGTTTGTTCTAGATACTTTTTACGTAAATAATTGCTGCAAAAAATACTATTTTTATCATTTTCAAATTCTATTTATTGTTTTTGACGATCAGAATAAAGTAGCATTTAATGTGCCAGTAGTGAAAACTATCCGTTTATCGACTAAATCTAGAAAATCGTCTAACATAACTTTGCAGTTAATACTGTTTAATTAGTTCAGCCTCAAGGGATTTCATGGGCATATTTTGGTCCCTTAATCCATTCTTGGAAATATCATGCGGGTAAACAAGACAACTCCCTTTTTCTTGGGATTTTCAAACTGCAAGGGTATGTTCCAACCGAAGGGGGATAACAAATTTTGTCCTTGGAATTGGTTTGGGATTTTTAATCAAACATTGCAGACATGCAGCCCACCCAATTTTAAAAACGTAAATTGGCTGCGAAAGAAGAAGACGAGATTTCTTACTGGATATATCTTATTTTAACCTTTTACCTCGGGAAATGAGAGTCACCGTTGACTGCCATTACAACATTCATCAGTATTATGGGCCCGCAAACCAAAATATTCAAAAGTCTTGGTTTAATTTTGACCTTTAAATCGGATTTGCCGCGACAAATCACTTGGGGTTGAATTGCGTTTAAAAGTTTTCGGTTCCAAAGTTCTTGATCCGTTTTCAAAACATAATTGGTGGGCGGGTAGTATAGATCACTTTTCATATGAAATTACAATTTTATCATTATTCCAAAAATCATAATCTTATCCAAAAATTGATGAATAATTATAAGTAACAAATGTTAAAAATGTATTTGAAAATGATTGATAGAACGGCTCCTATGTGGCGAAAGACAACGGCCCGCTGCAGGCGCAAAAGCGATAACTATTTAAACTCTGTGGTCATACGTGCAGTATCAATTCTAATTGAAGGCGTTTTGCGTTATCCTGATTGCGGCAAACATAATACGTGTCACCTTAAATCGTCAATTCAACACGTTAATACTTTATGTTAACCTATGTAGCATAGAACTAAAAGTGCGTATCGTGCAATGTGTTTCCTTTTTTCTAAAACGACCTTTTTAAAGGACGCAGCAGTTCTTTTCTTAGGTAGCAGAAAGACTGAGCTTACATTGTTTCATGGCCAGTGCTATCTTCAGGTTGAGCTAATGACCTACAAAACTTACAAACATATATTTCATAGATTTTTCCGAAGGTTTCAGGACATTCCGTCAACGATTTTTTGTCCAGTAGTTTACGTCCACGTGTAAAATAAACGACAATGGCTTGGTCTCAGCGTTATATTTTAGTCCGTAAAATTATATTGACAATACCGAAATTAGAAATTTGAAGGAGAAGGAGGTGTTAATATGGTAACTCTCTTTTCATATGAAATTTGACTTTTTTATTTTGATTCATCTTTTCAAATTATCATTGGTGAATATTTGGTTTTATTTTTACCTTTTTTTCTTTTTTTAAATGAAAATATTACTTCATTTTAAAAACATTTAAATTTTTCAAATGCGACAAATATTTGTAAAATCCTCTCCAAGCGATGGCATTAATATTAACCTCAATGAGCCGCAGTTGTATTGGATGAAACTATACAAAAATGAATGAGGTGAAAAAAAGAAGGAAAAAGCCAAGAATCACGAAATCGTTGGTTCTAACCCATTTGTACATTGATCTTTCAGAGTCAAATACGTCCAATTTTGAACACATGGTTGCGAGTACACCACGCCGCAGCACAGTAAAAGCCCACAATATGAAAGAAAAAATTAAATTGCTTTGGAAATCATAATAGACACGGAACCACCTTAATATTTACAAAACACACATTATATTTTCCTTTGATACATATGTTGTTTTCATCAATTTAAATAAGAGTTATCCATGCAGAGTGTGCAAACTTTTCAAAATCATGAGTTGAAAAACGCTGACTCCTCGAGTTTAAAATGTTAGAGGCTAACCACAGAGCGGAGTGGCGTGCTGCCAGCGCAAAACTCGCGCTGGCGCCTACAAACCTAAGGGGATACTTCACGCATTGCGCAATGCTTGAAGTATCCCCTTAGGTTTGTAGGCGCTGGCCGGCTGTCCGCAATGTGCTCACGGCCACGGCGCCTCAAGCAACTATTTCACAACAGAGGTGTTGCACAGTATCATACGAAATTGAAGGCGCTCCAACATATTAAGAATGACAATCATCCTCTAAGAGTACGGAGCTTCCCTCGCAAAATAAATCAAGATACTACGGCACAAAAAGAGAGCGGCAGTCCAAAAACTCATTAAGTCCTAGCATTGGTGTTTGATAACGTTCAGCATGATTTTTGAATTTTATTCGAGAAAAAAGTGACTCGATTTCGGTAGAAACATTCTTGAGTATGCTGTCAAGAAGATTTAATTTTCAATTAAGAATAAAATGAAAGCGGCTTGATGTAAGTATGACTTATCTTTTTATAAAAGCACCTTCTCTTCTTTAAACAAACATTATTTTCTTTATTAATTCATAAGGAAATCTTCTCAGCGGTGAATTTGAGCATATTTCTGCTTGAATCAAGTCACTTTTTCATCTAATGAAGTTCAAAAATCATGCTTAACGTTATTGAATGTAGATACTAAGACTTTTTGTCAGTAAGTTTTTCGACTACCGCTCCTCTTTGTCTTCGTCACTCGATTTCATTTGCGAGAGAACCTCAAGCTATTGAAAGGTTTCATCAATCATGATACGTCGGGGTGCCTTCAATCTCGTGTAATACTCTGCAACACCTCGGCAAAATAGTATCTCGAAGCGCCACGACAAGCCGGTGCCGTCGCGAAGTTACAGTACACAGGAAAGATCTAAGAGCCTTATGGTAAATCAAAGGCAATCTTGAGACAAAGCAAAAGGTTCATCTGGCTCAGGTAAAACAACATTGGATTTTCTTGAAAGATAATTAAGTCATGTTGCGCGAAAGAGGTGTAGAGAGTTTTAGTGAATTTTCCCTCATGGCGAATTGGGGGTCCTCTACGTTGGGGTGTCTTCAATCTCGTATGATACTCTGCAACACCTCTTTGGCGAAATAGTAGCTCGAAGCGCCGCGGCACGGCACCGGCGCAAAGTTACCGTACACAGGAAAAATCTAAGAGCCTTTAGCTGAGACAAATCAAGAGGTTTATCCGGTTTAGATATAACAAGATGGGATTTTCTTGAAAGTTAATTAAGTCCTTTTGCACCAAAGAGGTGTAGAGAGTTTTAGTGAATTTTCTCTCATGGAATTGACGCTCCCCCATTTTTACCGAAAATCTCAATCATATATTTTTCTCCGTTGGACCAAACTAATACACAAAAAAATCAAACCCTCATTCTTCCAAGACAATATAAATTTTTATCCAAAAACGTCGCGAGTAATTATTGTCGTTTGTATTTACATGTGGCTCAAGTAACTGGGTCTCAATTGGTAAGTGGACCAAAACTCTCTCGCCGAAAACACGCATGAACGTAAAACTACTAGAAAAAACAGATGCACGGACAAAAAATTGTGGACGAAATGTCTTTTAAACTATTCGAAGTAATACAGCAGTTTAGGCTTTTAGTAACAAAAAAAAATCTACGAAGGCAAGCCGTAACTTTCTTGATTTCAGGGAATCAGCGTGAGGTAAAAACAACCGTGTGGCTTGACTCACACTGAAAAAAAAGAACACATTGGATCAGAGTCCAGACTCTTGAAAACATTGACTGCTCGTAGAAAAAATACTCTTGATTCAATCAGATTTAAGCTTAAATCAAAAGGAAATCCGCTCAAATTAAGAGGCTTGGTTCTTGATTTGAGCTTAAATCTGATTGAATCAAGAGTATTTTTTCTTGTCGATGTTTTTAAGAGTCTGGACTCTAGATCCAATGTGTTTTTTTTTCCTGTGTATGGTGCTCTCTAAAAATATGTTATGATGCTTACGGCATTTTTATTTTGTAAGATGATGGTCCAGATTAACATTTTTTATTACGTTCAATGTAATTCATATTCCTTTAAACGGAGGATCCTAGTAGTGAACTCAAGTTTGAAACAGTCTATAGTGGCCACCGCTACGACCTACTGAACTGATTCCGATTCTTAATGTATCCTCCTCCCCGCCCTCGGTTTGCCCCCTCTGGTATACCCATGCCAAATTCACCGAGCTAGACATCAATACGGTCCCGTATATTTATGACTTCCGGTCCCCCGACCTCAGTCCCTCTACGGCGCGGGGATTTTTTGCCCCTTCTCGCTTCTCCGTGTCATGAGTGGTCACGACGTTGTACTTTCGATAGACACCTTTACTTGCCGGATTCAAATCACTCGATTTTGAAACCGAATATTCGAAAACAATTGAATTTTACAAGAAAAGAAAAAATATGTTTACGTGTAAGGAATAAGTCGGTTATACTAGTTATGCACTGGAAAAAAAACACATCGGATCTAGAGTCCAGACTCTTGAAAACATTGACAAGAAAAAATACTCTTGATTCAATCAGATTTTTGTTTAAATCAAAAGGAAGCCCACTCAAATTAAGAGGCTTGCTTCTTGATCCAAGCAAAAATCCGATTGAAGCAAGAATATTTTTAAGAGTCTGGACTGTAGATTCAATGTGTTTTTTCCCCGTGTGACGGAAAAAATTGATTGCTGATTATTAACGATTTAATTGTTAAAAACAAGTGACTGTAATATTTCAAATGTACATTTTACAAAAGTGGAAATGTAATTTAACCACGGGGGTGGTTGAAATAGCATTTTTTTGTTGTAAAATCTACATTGAAACATTGCAGACAATTTTTAACCGCAAAATTGTCAAATCAGCAATTTAATTTTTTCCGTGATGGAATCGAGATTTGGTGGCTCAAGCGCGTGTCGATGGTAAAAGTGCAGAAGTGCGTATCGCGGTTATTGACAGTTTTGAGTTAGCTGCATTAACGTGTTGTTGAAGATCGGGAAGTCACTTAAAACCGTGTAACTTTTTTCGCGTATCTTGAGCTTAAGCGCAGTGTGCGTATCTCGTTCTGGCCCCTTCATTTGATCCGGCTCGCCTTACGAACAACGCCCTCTCCTCAGGGTTTAGTATGCTGTTCTCCCAACAGCATACGAAAGCTGATAAAAAAAAAAAAAAAAAAAAAAAAAAAAAAAAAAAAAAACAAGCAGTGAACTCCAACACAATGTGTTGATAAGGCGCGTCATTAACTCGCACATATCAACCCCTTTAGTTTTCATTTACAGAGATTTCAAAATAGGCAAGTAGCGCAACAAGAGAATTCATACGATCCAACACTTCAACGACGTACTTTGACGAGACTGTGTATTGTGAATGTAGAAAGCTATTCGAACGAATTTGAGTTTTTTGATCTGCCTGAAGCAAAATCTTATCAGATTCTTGAAGAAAAGTGCTGCGGAATAATTTAAGCGGAGAAAGGAAAAATTCTGTCGAACTCCTAGAAGTCGAAGTCAAAGGTATTTTGGGGCTAAAATACCAAAATCACCGGTAGTATATAAATCCCGTTATATTATTGAAAAGAAATTGACTCGATATAAATGCAATTGCTTTAAATATGTCTTGATTTTGTTACTTTAAACGTCTTTCCATGGGAAGAAGTTCAACCATGTTTATGCTTTATTCATTCATGAATTAAAAGTAAGAAATCTACATACCGAAGATCTACCGATTTGCCGTAAAATATTGCAGAAACTTGATATACCAGGTTGATGTACCCACTCGTTGAATTTACGAATCAATTTCGTGAGTGCACATATGTAAAAGTCATTATGCTATTCATTTTGGGTGCCTTTATTTTTCAAGAAACAATTACAAGTCATTTCAATTCCGAAGAACCATCAATTTTCCGTATAAAATCGATAAAATCAAAATATGTCCACTCCCTGACGTGAAAATAAGATTCTACGTGTGAAAATGCTTATGCATCGATATGCTGAACAGAATCCATGTCTATCTCAAAATTTTTCTCAGAGGTTTGTGTTATTATCAGCTTCCCTTTAAACCCCGGTTCGATGGCCGAATCGGCTGCCCAAAAAGCAAGCCATTTTTGAAGGGTTCTATGAGAAATTCGTGATATAATCGGCTCTCAGGAAATCACCCCATGGCTAAAACTGGTGGTATAAATGTTTGAGTGCTTAAAATAATCGTATTTAAGAAACTAAGGCATTAAACTATGGAGTCAATTTCTTTTTAATAATATAACGGGATTTACTACCGGTGATTTTATAGCTATTATAGCCCCTGAATACTTTTAAAGCGCCTTTACGTTCCCGAATCTCGACGGATTTTTTTTTTTTGGCATAAACGACTCAAGAGACACTGTAATTAAAAATATAAAGAATTTTCGATTTGGATTTATAAAAAATGTTTAACTCGTTGAGGCACACTGTGTATTGTATGGAGTACTGTTGCTTTTCGACCCTTGTCTTTGGGTCAAAATTCTTACAAGGAAGCCCCTTGCGAGAGGCGAATTTTTTGTAATTACTCCCAATTTTTTTTCCGTTATATAATGGAATTGCTTGTCAAATTCTGAGGTCAATTATATTTAATTGTAATTTTTACATTTCTCTTTTTCCCTTCATTTTATTTTTCGTCTGGCGAAGTTTCGTTGATTTCTTCGGATTTCGAATACTGTAACTTCTCTTCTATTCGGCCGATTTTTATGAATGAGACCTCTTTTACTTCGTGTTTTAACGGAGAGTAAGAAAAAAATTGCTAAGTACACGCGAAACAATTTTTTTTAAAATTGGACGAATCTTAGCGTGACGGTGAAATGGTTAATCGAGCGTAAGTAATTAGGGTCCCGGCCGCCGCGCCGCCTCGCCGTGAGCCGAGCCGGTTCGGTTATTGTTTTCGAGAACCCGACGCTGGGGTCAGGCGCGAGGGGAAGAGAGGGGTAGGTAGATTTCCATATGTGCGCATGTAGCTTCCTGTATGAGCCACGTTTAGCAAATGGTCTAATGAATCTCGAGGCTCATCACAGATTGCACTTACGGCTGTCACTTACGGCCGTGGCGATCAGAGCAAAGATACCAACTTTTGAAAATCATAACAGGGGTTTGGAGATCTGTCAAAGCAACGTTTTGAACAAAACGGAGCAGTGCAATTCTCATTCAAGGAGTGCCGAACTGGTCAGCCATCCTCGAATCAGTTCGCTTGCTTCCGCTTATATATGCATATTTTAAATCAGCGCGTCGTACTCTTAGGCTTTTTTTAAAAAAACCAAGTAACGTAGACTCTTGGTATTCACTGCACATAAACTAATGAGCCCCAGAATGAGAAACAACTTTAAATCATAATTATTGACGGATAAATAAACTTTTTACACGCTTTGGAAAATCTCAGAAGTTCGCGGTAGTCACTTTTCGGTAAGGAACTAAGGGACTCGGTTATTGTATCGAGTGGGGGGTCGAAACGATCGCAAAGGCGGTATACTACGTATACGCGCCAAAAAAAAAATGGCGGCGGAAATTGTTGAGCATCGCATGGCGCTTGTGATACTTTATCCGGAAGGTGACGATAGTGATGAAAAACAGTAAGATCCGTCAAAAAACCTAGCTTAACCGTAGCTTGACTGGACGTATTTCTGCCAAACGGAACTATGTGGATTAATGACATGATCCCTGAGACTCATAAGAATATATGCATAACAGGGCTCACGGCATTATGCACATAGTTCCATTTGGCAGAGAATCCAACTCATAACTCCGACCTTGCCGACATGTTACGTTTTAAGATAGACTGACTCATTTTTTCGATATGTGTGAATGAGTGCTGAGGTTTCTGTTCTAATTCAAATTTGTTCGCTGTTGCAGATGCCGGCTGTCTTAGATTTTTTCATTACTTGGCTGGCTCTGAGTAATAGTTTTTGGAATCCTTTTCTATACTGGCTCTTGAACAATAATTTCCGGCGGATCGGCCGGGAACTCTTTTTCAAAAATGTAAGTACCCTTAAATTATCCGTACAAATATTGTTTCCTATAAGAAGAATAATTGCAATAAAAAAAGTGTCAGAGTCACTTACGCCCTGTTTGTTCATTCCGCAGACATAATTTTTGGAAAGAAAGAATGACATGCTTCCATTCGTTTTACAAAACATTTCTTTTTGTCATTTTCATCAAAATTATGAGTCCAAAATTTGCCATGAAAATTAAAAATGTTATGTCCAAAACTGGTCTGGTAATGGAATATTTTTTAGTCAAGAATTGGTAAAAATACGTGAAATTTCTAGGAAAGCTAGACCGAGTTGATAAAAAATGTACCAAGTCGTAATAAGGGAAAGAAATGAGTCAGGAATTTTGAAATAAACCCGTCGTAAATTTCCTGCTGACATAAATTCAAACTCGAGAAAAAATAGTTTTAACGTGAGCAATGGTGCATAGTCGTTAAACTTTGTCCTTAACTTTGAGTCTCACAGAGGAATAAAACCTGAAACCTCTTTTTCTTGGTTCAAACTCCATTTGACTGTATGCATTTTTGTAATTTACTGTTACTTACTTTTATCTTGGTAAAAAAACCAGCAGGGGTTCATTCCAACGTTTTGACGTTGGAGAGCGTTCACCATACGAAACTTTTTATAACTTATTATTATTGCTAGGAAATAATTGAAATATTATTTAAGATATGGTAACATCATTCTACCTCTCGACAGTGCAGAACGAAATGAATCACTGAAAGATACACAAAGGACGTAGAGCTAATAATATCAGCTGTTTTGACATTATACAGTCTCTCATGGAATAATGCATGGGGTTCATGTTATACAGCGAGTAAAAGAACTTATTAGGCTTGGCCAAAGGCCAATTTTAGGCCATTTTTGCCAAATTTGGCAACTTTCCGGTCCGAATTTTTCGGTCCAAAGTTGAAATTCGGATTCAGCGTCAAAAATTACATAGGAATCAATGATAACATAGCTGCCCGGGATTTTTGCAGGCTATGGCCCCTTTTTTGGCTTATTTGCCTCGACTAGAGGCGATGTATCGTTTGATCGGCGTTTGATTCTGTGCAACACACAGGAGTCGAAACATTTGCATCAAAATGAACTCCGAGCGGAGCATTGCAATGGTGAAATCGGAGATATGAATTTTTCTACTGAAATCATCGATACACGTATTTTTATGAATTAATAGTACCCTTAAATCGTATTGAGGAAGCCGTGCAGCCGGACGAAAAACGGGAAGTAAGAGAGTTGTTTTGTTGAATGACCGGCGGATTTGGCATTCATCCATTGATTCTTCTCGCTTGCAAAGGGAGTGTAGGATATCCTGCATCTTGACAGAACAATACCCCCGGAAAAGGGAAGAAACGATTCGGATGAAGAATAAGGAGTTGTCAGAACCCGAATTAATGCCACATTTTTTTTTAAAGAATGGGTATCGATAAGGGCAATTTTTTGGGCCCTCTCTGGCCGATTTTCCCTCAACTCTACGATCTTTTGCTCATTGGAGGTCTATATTTTAATTGACGGTTGAAATTTTGGTAAGCTAGTTCTTTAATCTCAATGGTGCTCATCTTCTCCACAAGTGCGCGCCCGCAAAGAAAATAGCTGAGCGCGTCTGGTTAAAGGACGCTTCGTCAACGGTTTTTTGTCCACGCACCTGTATTTTTCGGTAGTTTACCTACGTCCACGCGTTTTTTGGCTGGGGAGTTTAAATTCACTTACCAATTGAGACCAAACGTTACTTCGTACATTTGCGAGTACAAACGACAATGCTCACGACGTTTTTGGATGAAATTGTATAATATCGTGGGAGAATGAGGGATAAACTTACGAGGTCGTAGTATCTGTATTCAATAACGTTCAGCATGATTTATGAACTTCATTAGATGAAAAAGTGACTTGATTCAAGCAGACATATGCTCAAATTCACCGCCGAGAAGATTTTTTCATGAATTAGTAAAGAAAATAATGTTTGTTTAAAGAAGAAAAGGTGCTTTTATAAAAAGATAAGTCATACTTACATCAAGCCGCTTTCATTTGATTCTTAGTTGAAAATTAAATCTTCTTGACGGCATACTCAAGAATGTTTCTACCGAAATCGAGTCACTTTTTTCTAAAAAAAAAAACTCAAAAATAATGCTGAACGTTATTAAACACCAATGCTAGGACTTAATGAGTTTTTGGACGGTCGCTCTCTTTTTGTGCCGTAGTATCATGATTTATTTTGCGAGGAAAGCTCCGTACTCTTAGAGGATGATCGTCATTCTTAATATGTTGGAGCGCCTCCAATTTCGTATGATACTGTGCAACACCTCTGTTGTGAAATAGTTGCTTGAAGCGCCGTGGTCGTAGCACATTGCGGACAGCCGGCCAGCGCCTACAAACCTAAGGGGATACTCCAAGCATTGCGCAATGCGTGAAGTATCCCCTTAGGTTTGTAGGCGCCAGTGCGAGTTTTGCGCTGGCAGCACGCCGGCGCCGTTCCGCTCTGTGTTTGGCTCTAATTTTTGAACTCCCGGAGTTACCGTTTTTCAATTCATGATTATGAAATACTTGCATACTCTGCATGGATTATTTTCATTTAAATTGTTGAAAAAGCTATTATTAAAGGAAAATATAATGTGTGTTTTGTAAATATTAAGGTGGCTCCGTGGTTTAATGGTTTCCAATGCACTTCAATTTTTTCTTTTATATTTCGTGCGTTTACTGTGCTGCAGTGTGATGTGCGCGGAACCAAACGCTCAAAACAGTACGTATTTGACTCCAAAAGATAGATGTGCAAATGGGTTAAAACCAAAGATTGCGTGCTTCATGCCTCTTTTATTCTTTTTTGCCTCTTTTATTCATTTTTGTTTTGTTGCGCTCAACACAAGTTGGTACGGCTCATTCAGATTAATATCAATGCCATCGTTTGGAAATGGTTTTACAAATATTTGCCACATTTTAAAAAAGTAAATGTTTTGAAAATGAAATAATATTATCATTGAAGAAAAAAGGTATATATCAGGTATATTTTATATCGAAAATTTGAAGGATAGAAATAAAATCAAACATTCACTAATGATAATTTGAAAAGATGAATTAAAAGAAGAGAGTAACATTTCATATAAAAAGCGAGTTACCATATTAACACCTCCTTGTCTCTCAATTATCTCATTTCAATATTGTCAATATAATTTTACGTACGAACTAAAATATAATTTGTACCAAGCCACTGCTGCTTAAGTTACGCGTGGGTGTGAACTACTGGACAAAACAGGTGCGCTGCCAAAAAATCATTGACAGAATATTCTAAGACCGCACTCTATTACGAACTTATGGATCGTATTCGCTGCATTAAACAGGCCTTTTATTGCTAAGATTTGTCGATATCGATTGGTTCAACTTGTGAACATGGCCTCAAAACTCAATCCAGTAATCAGTTTTTTGTGATTGATTTTTATTCTTATGAGAAAAGTATCGCATTGAAAAGTGATATGGTCAGGAATCCCCTCTGTTTCAGCTTTACGATCCATGAACTATATTCCACAGTGGTTGTATTGATGTATCGTTTGGTTCAATACACTAGAACACAACCTTCAAAATAAATTTAGGATTTATGGTGGGAAAACTTGAAAAGAGAAAATTCCTAACTATCTCACTTTTCATTGGCATTTTGTACTCAAAAAAAAAAAAACAAGCAGAAAAATCCAACATGAATATGTTGGAAAAGCGTGCCGAATAACTAAAATGTTGGACACATACCTACTATTTTCACGTCTTTGTTATTTGCATCAATTGGTACTTTTTGCTAAATTTGGGAGAAAATATTGATTCATGAACGTTGAATGTAAATTGATTTTAAAGATTCCGTCCAATTATCTTGATTTTAAGCTGATATGCGGCATTTCGCACGACCGTGATTTGGGCGAACTGCCGTGCATCGAAATCGCGTTGAGTTAATCTCTTTGGATTTCGAACTGTAACTTCTCTCCTATTCGGCCGATTTTTACAAATGAGGTCTCTTTTTATTTGTACTTTAACGGAAAGTAAGGAAAAACTCGCTAAATAGACGGAAAACAATTTTTGTGAAAATTTGGTGGATCCTGGCGTCACGGTGAATGGTTAATCGGGCGTGGAAGATAATAGGTTCGACGAGGCGACCCTCTCCTCGCCGTCTTTTATTGCCTTGCTCGAAACCTGACACCCAAAGCTATATCGGGAGATAACTGCAGTGGTTTGAGTGGATTTCTGCAGGGGCCACGGTTAGTACATGGTATAAAGAGTCACGAGGCTCATCACAGATTGCACTTGCAGTGCAAGACGCTCATTGGCTAAACAGTTTTGGCGGGAAAGAAGGTTCTAGAGTTGAGTCCTCCGAGCGTAAGAAAGCTTCTATGAGGTTTTTGTCAAATGAAATAATACGGTTTTGACAGGAAAATGTTCTCAAGGGTTCCCAATTAGCAGTTCATTCGGTTTTTTGGTAAGAGACCATCAGGGCTTGACAGTATAATGGTTCAAAGACAAGAAAACGGGTCCGAGGAAAAAAATATTTGGACGGCCCGTTGAATAGCATTGGTTGATCGGTGTGCTGTACTATGGTACATCCGAGTGATTTCAAAAAGCGAGCCCTACTGGCACGCTTAAAAAAAAAATAAAAAATCAATCACAAAAAACCCTTTCCCTCAGATTTCTAAATTGACTTTTACAGCTATGTCTACATGTTGAACCAATCGATATCGCTACAATCTCGCCTGTTGGATGTATCAAATTCCATTCATTAGAGCTCTACCGCATTGGAAAAAAAAAACACATTGGATCTAGAGTCCAGACTCTTAAAAACATTGACGAGAAAAAGGACTCTTGATTCAATCAGACTTAAGGTGATTCGTCAAGCTCAAAAGAAGTGGTCTAACTGGCATGCGATATATCGCATCTTTTAGGTAAAAAATCTCGGCAGATTTTGAATTTTCAGCAAAAAAAAGGACGATATCCCCTGCGCATGAGCCTGAAGAATCATTCTAAACCCAAAAATCGGCAAAATTCAGAGAAATGAAAGCAGGATAGTGTTTGGAAAAAAACCTCGCATTCGATACCGAAATGGATAGCTGAATCGAATGCGAGATTTTTTTTCCAAACACTATCCTGCTTTCATTTCTCTGAATTTTGCCGATTTTTGGGTTTAGAATGATTCTTCAGGCTCATGCGCAGGGGCTATCGTCCTTTTTTTTACTGAAAATTCAAAATCTGCCGAGATTTTTGACCTAAAAGATGCGATATATCGCATGCCAGTTCGACCACTTCTTTTGAGCTTGACGAATCACCTTAAGCTTAAATCAAAAAGAAAATCCGCTCAAATTAAGAGACTTGGTTTTTGATTTAAGGTTAAATCTGATTGAATCAAGAGTATTTTTTCTTGTCGATGTTTTTAAGAGTCCGGACTCTAGATCCAATGTGTTTTTTTCCAGTGCGCTTGTTTCATTTTTTGATCGATTCCCTTGATTCCTTCAAAAATCTCCAATCTTCCATTATTTTTCAATAGAAAATTGATTGATTTATTAATCGGCAGATTGCACTGGAAAAAAAAACACATTGGATCTAGAGTCCAGACTCTTAAAAACATCGACAAGAAAAAGTACTCTTGATTCAATCAGAATCTAGCTTAAATCAAGAACCAAGCCTCTTAATTTAAGCGGATTTCGTTTCGATTCAAGTAAAAATCCGATTGAATCAAGAGTATTTTTTCTTGTCGATGTTTTTAAGAGTCCGGACTCTATATCCATTGCGTTTTTTTCCAGTGCGCTTGTTTCATTTTTTGATCGATTCCCTCCCTGTACCCTCCCTTGATTCCTTGAGGGCTCCATAGTTCATCATCGAAGCATCCACTTACGTTGTTCCAGATCCTGTGTCGTTCGGAGAAGAAGCGGAAGTCGGCGGAGGCGCTGCCGCGATGCTGCTCGAACGGATTCATCTCGACGATGACGTCATCGGGTGCGTCGCGGGAGGCCCAGGCTCAGGCGCAGGCGCAGTTGCACCACAACCGGGACCTGGAGGGCCTCAGCGAGAAGTACTGGGGCGAGATCCTGGAGCGGACCGTCTCCTGCAGCAGCCTCCAGACCCTGCAGAGGGTCTACCCCCCGCCTCCCCCGCCCAAGAGCAAGCCCCCTCCCGGCGAGTCCTTCTACTTCCTCAACGACTGCTGAAGTGCTGAAACTCACCTCCGAGACCCCCTCACTTCAGCCGGACTGAAACCATGCGCCTGTGATCTGTGCAAGAATTTTCCCATCTCGTCGCTCTCAAGGCGGAAGAACGACTTTGGTCACTTCTGTTGTGCTAAGAAAAAACGCCGTATGAGACTTTAGACGTTGCCAGATATCCATAAATTAAACCCGAATTTACTAGGAGAATTTTAAATATTTTTCTTACAATTTTGCATATGATTTTGTTCGAAATTTGATGGACAATTTCCGAGAAAATATGTGTTTTATCCGGGGAAATTTGGCAACTCTTGAATGTTCATGTTTTTCCTTAGCACGGCAGACTTCTCCAGCGGCTGGTCACGTGTGTTTCAGTTGCGCTGGTCTCAGAATCGTGTTTTGATGCGTGATTCCTGTAGGTTAGCTAAAAATAATAAGATTTATTCAAACAGCAACTTCCTATGTTCAATATTATCGGAGATATCGCCCTTTGAAAAGTCGGTTTTATGACGTCATCCACCACGGTAATGGTACCCTTGGTTTCTTCCACCTTGCTTTTGTCAGTCAATGATACACATCACATTTGCACTAGGTCACTCAACATGAAACCCGGATGAAAGCAAGGTGGAAGAAACCAATGGTGTCACTACCGCGGTGGATGACGTCTTAAATTGAAATTTTCAAAGCGCGATATCTCGGTTAATATTGAAAGTAGGGTGTTGCTGTTTGGGCGGATCTACTATGTTTTTATAGCTGATCCACAAGAATCAAGAATCAAAGTGCGATTCTGAGACCGGCGCAACTGACCTATTTGATAATCAGAAATGACCTGTAGCGCACGAATATTCTAATGATATTTTTGGTATGCATTGGTGAAACTAGAATATTCTCAAAAAATATTTATTTTTGCGGAGAACAAAGCGGGGAGACGCACCAGTCGATAGGCACCATTTGGACTGCATTTTGCAATTTGGAACTATAAATTCTGGCTCTTCTGGAAAAACACTCATGTGCATAGGGAAACTAACGGCACATACGTTGTTTTTAAACCGGGCTAGAATTTATAGTTCCAAATTGCAAAATGCAGTCCATTTAGTGATCATACGGTCAGAGCCAGTGTGACGTATAGCGGATTTTCGCGACCGGATTCGGTTAATTTTTTATCAAGTTCTTCATCTAGGTCAAATGTCAAGCAAATCTACTAGCAAAAATTCACCTGTAGTGACTTTGAAGGAATACTTGACGAGAGAAATTGGACTACATTTGTGACACATTGCGATTCGGAGCTACATCTCTGGCTCAGTCACGAAACAACGTATGTACCATTGATTTCCCTATGTACGTAAGTGTTTTTACGGATGAGCCAGAAATTGTAGTTCCTAATTGGATTACATTTTGCAATAAGGAACCACTATCTTTGGTTCTCCCATAAAAGCACGTATCTGTATAGGGGAACCAATAATATGTATGTTCTTTCTAAAATGGGCCAGAAATAGTGGTTCCTTATTGCAAAATGTAATCCAATTACAAAACGTTAATAGTCCGCAATCATGCGCTTTGAGAAATTTTTCCCTTTTCCATGAGAATATACTCCGCGAAATGCAGTCATGACGTCACCTTGGCTCTGATCGTATGAACGTCGGCAGAATGTTTTTGAATATTCTCATGCCGATCATTAAGTCCATTTAGAAAGTTCTTTGAATGTTCGAGAATATATTTTGAATACCCTCGAAATATATTTTGAATAACATGTTTGAATATTCTATGATTACGCAATGAATTTATATTATAGGAACATTTTTTTTAGTATTCTTTAAATAAATAGATCTTACACTACTTTCTTAGCTAAATTACATCCCGTATGCCCCTGGGGGGCGCAATAAGGGACTTATACAACAACACAATTGATTTTTTGAATCCCGTGTTAGAATTATCTACAGAAGATTGCAGGCATTAAAAGGTACCTTTACTGCATATCTTCATTTAGTGTCTTGTATGATTCTCCAATACTAAAAGTTGACAGGATAGGTGCTAATTCTTCATAAAGCATAACTGCACTAGCGATATGGACAACATTTTGCAATAAGTAACCACTATTTCTAGCTCATTTTAGAAACAACATAGATGCCACTGGATTCCCTATGCAGAAAGGTGCTTTAATGGAAGAACCAGAGATGGTGGCTCTTCATTGCAAAATGTAATTCAAAATTGTTCCGATGTATCGCTCCTTAAAAAGATGTCTCCTCATTTTGAGCAAATAGTGTCAGAAATCATCCCTCTCATTTGAAGACTCATGAAAATGTTGGATTTGCGTTTGACAACACCTATAGCTTTTGTATCTTTTCATATCCTTTTTCTCGTCTTCTTTTTCTTCTTTCTGGACTACTTGAGATTCCGAGCAATCTAAACCTTAATCGGCCTCTCAGACAAAAAAAACGAACAAAAAGAAAACTTAAGTCTATTTCCACAATGGCCGAGGTAGTGAAAAACTGTTTTACTGACATAGTATTGTAAGCCTTTTAATAAATCTGCCTTTGAAAAGCTAAGTAAGTTGTCAAGGTATTCGAGTTGGTAGCTGTCTCAGGTGGACAAGATCCCATACTTGGACTCCATGATGCAAAATAGAACTATTATTTCAGGTTCATCCATAAAACCACCTGTTTGCTCAGGGAAACTGATGAAACATGTATTGTTTCTGCAATGAGTCTTAAATAATAGCTCCTCATCACAGAATGCAGTCCATTTAATCAAGTTCGACAAAAGACCATCAAACATTTTAGTTATAATGTGATAAGCTTATTTGTACCGTTCCATGTGTGTATAGTGTAAAGTATTGGTAGATCATTATTACCTTGTCATAAGCTTTTAATGTCTGTTTCGTTCAATGTTCCATGCATTCATTCCAAAAAATTACCGTCTGATAAAACAATTCCTCGCATAAGTTCATTTTCTAACCGTTAGGTAGGTAACGCTACCCTTAAATCACTATAGTTTCTTCTTTGAAGCAAATAATCCATGACAAGCGGTGCAAAATTCCCCTGAAACTGCATTTGTCTTAATTAGCTGGAGAATACTCTGAACCTAGGTCATTTTTTTCGAAACGCGCCGCAATTTTCGAAAGAGTCCACATCTAACAATGATGAAACACCCCTTTAGAAACTGTAAAGCTCTGTATCAGCAATCAAAGCAGAAACTCAAAATGGAGCGATATCTCGAAATCTTACAATTTCATTGGTTATTAGTATGACCACAGCTTATCGATGTCCCTACCTCGCTCCTCATTGCAATCGTAGATGCGGAGTGTAATAATGAGATTTTCTTCTCATTTTTCTAATCTTTCCGTTCTCGTTGAAGTCAGGGAAACGCAATTTGATCTCTAGTGTAAGTTTTTTGGAATGAGTCAAACAAAACATTGAAATGTCATCATGAATTTAATTTTTCTTAAATGAAAGAAAAAAATAAATGAAATATATACCCAATATTGTCGCTGTTGCACTCACTTGCATATTTTTTTAAAATAAAAATTCTCGAAAACGTCAAAATGGCAGTCTATTTAAATTCAGAATTGCAAAAAATGAAGCGCTTATTTTGAAAAGGTGCCAATTAACTCCGGAAAAAAATAAAATACACCGATAGATAGGAATTCATATAGATAGATAGGGGTCAAGAAAAACTACACTGAAGGCGGAAAAGGATTACATTTCTGCCAAAAACTTAAGTTCGGAAAAAAGAATCCGACTTGGCACCTTTTTCTTAAATAATCGCTTCAATTATCGGAGTCTCAGTTTTTTGCCAGTGAATTTATCTGAAATTTTATTATTCCTGTTCAAAAATCAGCTTACTTTTCGTCTGAAAATAGTGAAGAACTGGAGGTTTGTGTCCGCTGTGATGAATTGAATCAACTTTTTCAATTTTGCATGTGCTGAATTCCATGTAATTGAGAAATGCTTAGTGCACTCTGAATTCCTTAATGCAAACCCAATTTTCTGATATTAGCCAGTTTTACTGATTTTAACTAAGAGTAGACATCCTGGTATACGACATTTCTTACTAAAAGTTTTGCTGGGTTTTTTTAGACTACACGCAAAAATCAGCAAAATTTTGGACAGAAAATATTCAACCATACTCTTGCAAAAAGAAGCTTTGTTTGAGTTAGTTTTGATGTGAGGAAGGCGGAATGAAAAAAAATATTAATAAAAAGAATAATTTTTATTATTTTATACATTAAGGAAAAAATGAAATTGCTGATTTATTAATTTTTTAGTTTAAAAAAGTGTCCGACATGTTTCAATGTAGATTTTACAAAAACCGGCGCTCCGCTTCGCTCCGTGCCGGTTTTGGGGGGGGGGGGGGGGGGGCTGCGAAAGTGCTTAATATTTGCTGGCCAGTTTTGGTTGACGCCTATCTAAGCGACGTACACGCAAGGTTCCTATTATGGAAAATTGGCAGTTTCGAAAACGCCTTCAAACGTGGCATGAAACCTCACGCGTTCCGGAGAGTAGGTACGTATAGTTGTATCATTGCGCCTTAGCAATGCGATGTAAGATTGATATTAAATCAGCCTCCACGCTGCGGCTTTGTCAGTGTTTCCCTAGCGCTGTTGCAGTTTTGACCGCGAGGACAAAAAGTGTTCAAGCTAGGCTTATATTAAGCAATTTGATCATTTTTTAGAAGGATTAAAAATGAACAAGCGCAGGAAAAAATATAACTAAATAATATGGACTAAATTAAACAATCAACTTAAAAGGCATCGAAAAAGTACTGCATTCTCTCTGTTTTTGGGGAACTGAATTTTTAGTACATGTACTGAAGAAGGGCTGCAATAGGGCTTAATATTTGCTGGCCAGTTTCGGTTGACGTCAATCAATGCGACGTAAAGTTCTGGATTTGGAAAATTGGCAAATTCCAAAACGCCTTCAAACGTGGCGTGATACCTCACGCGTTCCGGAGAGTACGTATAGTTGTATCACTGCGCCTTAGCAATGCGATTCAAGATTGATATTAAATCAGCCTCCACGCTGCGGCCTTGTCAGTGTCCCTTTACCGCTGATGCACTTTTGACCGCAAAGCTTAAGTGTGCTCAAGGTAGGCTTGTATTTAGTGAAAAGATTATATTTTAGGAGGATTAAAAATAAACAAGCGCAGGAAAAAAAAATAAATGATATGGACTCAATTTAACAATCAACTTAAAGGGATCGGAAAAATACTTCATTTTTTTTTGCGTTTGAGGAACTGAATTTTTAGTACATGTACTGAAGAAGGGCTGTAATAGGGCTTAATATTTGCTGGCCAGTTTCGGTTGACGCCAAATCAATGCGACGTAAGGTTCTGGATTTGGAAAATTGGCAAATTCCAAAACGCCTTCAAACGTGGCGTGATACCTCACGCGTTCCGGAAAGTACGTATAGTTGTATCACTGCGCCTTAGCAATGCGATTCAAGATTGATATTAAATCAGCCTCCACGCTGCGGCCTTGTCAGTGTTCCTTTACCGCTGTTGCAGTTTTGACCGCAAAGTTTAAGTGTGTTCAAGCTTAGGTTGTATTAAGCAATTAGATAGGTTTTTAGAAGAATTGAAAATAATCAAGCGCATGGAGTTTTGGTCCCCTTACCAATAGAACACCAAAAGTTAATCGGTCCATACGTGAATACGAACGACAAGTGCTCACGACATTTTTGGATGAAAATGTCTTAAAAAAACGAGGGCTTGCTTGGTTTTTATTTCGTTTGTCAGTTCTGTCTAACAAAGAAAAATATATAATTGAGATTTTTAGTTAAAATTGGGGATGCGCGAAGTTCAGGAGAAAAAAAACCACAAAAACTTTTTACATTTCTTTGGTGCAAAAGGACTTAATTATCTTTCAAGAAAATCCCATTTTGTTGTACCTGAACCGGATAAACCTTTTGATTTGCCGCAGCTGAAGGCTCTTAGATTTTTCCTAAGTACGATAACTCCGCGACGGCGCGCGCCGTGGCACGTTGCGGCGCGGCGAGCAGCCGGCCAGCGCCTACAAACCTGAGGGGATACTTCAAGCATTGCTTAATGCGTGAAGTATCCTCTTAGGTTTGTAAGCGCCAGTGCGGGTTTTGCGCTGGCAGCACGCAGTTCCGCTCTGTGCTCGGCTCTAAATTTTTTAACTTCCGGGGTCAGCGTTTTCCAACTCATGATTTTGATATACTTGCACACTTTGCATGGATTATTCGCATTCAAATTGATAAAAAAAAAAAAAAAAAAAAAAAGGAAAATATGTGTGTTTTGTGACTATGAAAGTGGTTCCGTGTCAAATTTAAAGCTTTCCACAGCAATTTAATTTTTATTTCTTACATTTTGTGCTATTATGTTGCTGCAGTGTTATGTGCGCGCAACCAAACGCTCAAAATTGGACGTATTTAACTCAAAAATATCTATAAGTAAATAGGTTAAAACCAAAAAATTGTGTTTCTTAGTTTTTTTTATCTCATTTATCCATTTTTGTTTTGTTGCTTTCAACACAGCTACGGCTCATTCAGATTAATATCGATGCCATCGCTTGAGAAAAGTGTTAAAAATATTTTCCACGTTTTAAAAATGTAAATGTTTTTAAACTGAAATAATATTTTCATAAAAAAAGGTATACGTCAGGTATGTTTTAAATCGAAAATTTTAAGGATAGAAATAAAACCAAACATTCACTGATGATCATTTGAAACGATGAATCAAAAGAAGAAAGGAACATGTTAAAAAAAGATTTACCAAATTGTTTGCAACTCTTCGTAGGAAGGAGCGTGACAAGAGACAAAAATTTCGAGCAAACCAAAAGTCATAATCGAAAAACGTCAAACTGGAAGTTGATTTAAATTCAGAATTGCAAAAAAATGAAGCGCTTTTATTGAAAAGGTGCAAACTCCGAAAAAAAAGAAAATACACCAATAGATGGGGATTTATATAGATAGATAGATAGGGGTCAAGAAAAACTACGCTGGAGGCAGAAAAGGATTACATTTCTGCCAAAAACTCAAAATGGGAGAAAAAATCCGACTTGGCACCTTTTTTTAAATATTTGCTCTTATCATCGGAGTCTCACTTTTTTGCCAGTGGATTTGCTTGGAACTTTAGTACCTGTTCAAAAATCAGCTTGCTTCTCCTCTAAAAATAGTGAAGAACTGGAGGTTTGTGTCCACTGCGAGGGCTACGTTATGAATGAATAAAAAAATAGTGAGACATTGAATTCTTTATGATTCTGCAATTCCTTACCGAATTTTAATTCTGATGAAAAAAGATTCTGAGAGATGGAGGCAACATAATTCACTCCAACACTAAGTAGAGATGGAGAGCAGATGGATCAGATTCAAACAATGCTACAGAATGCAATTCTGGAGAAATGTTTATTTCATTTCATTTTTCATTACTTTACAATGATAAAAAATTAACAAGAAATTTTACAAATTTACAAGCAAGCTTCACTTATTGATAAAAGAAAGAAAAATACGAAAGCTATTAGGCATTAAGAAAAGTAGTCTGATGGTGGTTAAAAGTTTTAGATTTTTTATTTGTTACCTCTGGAATATTAGGGCTTGCGCCTTATTGAAATACTGTCTGCACAAAGCTCAGAAAACAACCAATGTAACAGGACATCAAAGTGGAACATAATCAGTGCCCACTCATCTTTGACTGATATAAAATTTTTCCGGTGATTGCACGTAAAGTTCAAGCGAGTATTCATGTTAAAACTAAAATAACGTTGCTGAAAGAACGACAAAATGAAGCGCACGAAACATAAAAAACTCAACGGTACCTTGTTGATTCTCTTAGGTAATGCCATGAAAAATGCCTTAAAAAAACAAATAAGGCGAAAAAAAAATTTTACTCTAAAAAAAAAACGGATCAAATAAATAAAACATATGGCGAGACATAATTTTCAGGCCTTGATTCAAGCTCAGAAACTTCTGCAAGGATTTTAACACTTCCAAATTTCGTTGACATGATTTGGGCTCTCATTCAAATAAGGACAACAGAATATCCATCAAGGTTCAATCCGTTTAGAAAAAAAAAATGGAAGTCACTATTTCCCAAAAATAAGCTTTGTTTTTGAATAAACATCTGCTGCTGAGAGTCTTAACTAAATGTGTCGGTGCCTCTATCTAGCAAAACAAGGAGAGAGAAAATAAATATTTTCAATTCTAAAATTTTTTTCATTTTAGACAATCCACATGAAAAAAATTACTACCACGCCGCAAAACTGAAAATGAAATTAGTGCAGCACTGATTTGAGGAGTATTTTACAAACATTTTTCAAAACATTTGTCATGTTTTCCTCACCTCTAGGATGAACATCTTTTCCATAAATTTTTTTTTTTTAACACATTAGAATCATAATTTTCCTTGAAAGAATTGATCCATGATTGAAGCAATTAAGGGTACAAGTTTTACACATACCTAAATTACTATTCTCCTTCTCTTGTCTCAAACGGATGCAGGGGAAGAGAACTTACATTACCTAATTCTTTTACACTTCAGAAAAATTTGCACGTATCTCCTACCTTAGCAATTTCAAATCATAAATCGTAGTAAAGTCATCTGTGTAAGTTCTTGCTGAAAGCATTATGAATTAGGAGTAATTTCAATTTTTAAAAAGAAAAAGAAGTAAGACTTGCATACTTGAAAAAACTCGTATTGAGTTAAACAGATTCCTTGTGACAAGAGTCATCGGAGAAGGCTTAAAAATTTTAATATTGAAAGCTAAATACAGCACACTTTTACATAACGGAGTCAGGCAACAGATATGCAATGAATTATTCTAGAATTTGACTTGTGAAATTTTTTGGAACAGCATCGGCAGGTAAGTCCCTACATTTATGCTGAGCGAAGCACTGCGCACTATTACCTGTAGAAAATTGTACGGTTTCCTTCAAGAATTTTAAGAAATTATTTTAAAGCTGTGCATTTTCTACTTCAGTACAACTTCAGTAGATTTCACTTAGGGTGATTTTTTTTTTCCAACACAAACAGCGTTCGAGGTAGCCAAAGCTTTGAAGCAGAAACCTAGTGCATTTTGATCAATTTTTCACTTATCTTATCAGATCATTCCTCAGATAAATTTTAAATTATAAAAAAAAACATAATGAGTTTTTAAAAACAAATGCCTTGCTAAATAAAGAGGACCTTCTGAAAGCAGTATTTCTTCAAAACAGGAAAAAAAATAGAGGATTACAGAAATTTGAGCACATAATTTTTGTCTTTTCAACTTCTGGAATTACAGTTTCATAAAGTAACAAAGATTTTGAAAAAGTTTGAAAGCGTGATTAAAATTCTCAATTGGCACATCATGGTGGAAGTAAAATAAAATGTATTAAAATCTTAGTGAGCTATTCGAAAAAAAAATCTTGGGAGGAGAGGAAATCTTCATGAAAAGAATGGCATTATTTCTACAACTGGGACATTTCTTGGTTGAGCAGTGTGGACAGAACTGACCTTCTGTAAAAACTAGATTATCAGTTTAAAATGTACTGTCTGCAATCCATTTAAAATTTCCTCCAAATATGAAGGCACGTTTTTAGACGGAGAATTCAGTGAGCTTTGGGTAAAACTTTAAAGATATGCATACATCAGTGATGCCAGGCATACGGATTTATCCGTGCCGCGCGGACATTCCCTATACCGACACGGACCGCGTACGAACAAAAACCTTATGGGAAAAACGCTTCCCTATCTTAAAACATCCGTACGCGTGACGTCACAGAATGACGCTCAGCCAATAGTAGCACGGAGAGCGGTAGAGCGTATGGATCTTGTACACGGAGCACCCCGGAACACTGGCATACATAGTCAATGCATGAATCAAAACTTTAAAATGACGAGTTGAGAGGTAATTATCCAAAGAACCCTGCAACTTGTGACAGTATTGCAAATTCACTGTTATTTTAGCTATTATGTTGCTCTTGACTTACACAAAATTAAATACAAATGGTGAGGAAACATCATCTTTTCAAATTTGCGTTCTCTGAAAAGAATGAAAAAAAATCAGTCAAATCAAAACCTCACACCAAAATAAGCCCCAATTTTAGAAATTTGTGTCATTAAAAGACTTCACAGATTTCCGATAATATGGTCTCAGCTTGGACTTAGCATAGAATGGTTAAAATATTAGAGCTGCGGGATTGATATTAAGCATAGTGGGAGAGAGTTATGTTCAGAAGGGAAAGGAAAAAATATAGAAGAGTATTCGAGGAAAGGAGGCCTCTTTGGAAAGAATAATTTTAGACTCGAGCCTGAGACCCAACAGGTTTCAGCATCCAGATGATTGATGCAAAAGCAGGGGTCTCCCAAAGCAAATTTTCGCGATCGAATATCATTCACCGTTGAATGATATTCGACGATTGTGCATTTTTTTTTCAATGATATTCGACTTCTTCGTTGGTCTCACCAGAGACCGTTGAAATCCATCAATTTGAAATTTTGAATTCACCTCAGGACTGGAATTCGATTTTTGAATTGATGCAATCGATGTCAGAAGCTTCATCTCTCACCAAAATTTTTGTTCTGTCATCTCTATTTGTTGTTGGTTTTGTCAATTCAAGTCTGGTGTTTTCGCAATTTCTGTGTTTTAGTGTTTCATGTTTTCTTATTTTCTTCTTAATTTCATTTAGGAAAAAAATCTGAGCTCTGATTGGCTCCTGACATCACCGATCATCGGCATCACTCAGCACTGATCAATTCGTTTGATGAATGACATTCGATCGCAAAAATTTGCTTCCAGATGCTGATTTTGTTTTTTTTTCTATTGAGCTAGATTTTATTTTTCAAGCTAAACTCCGGCTAAAGACAGCAGCTTGACCTCGGTTTGACATTCGAGTGTGACACCTTGAGGCCTTGTATGAGCTTAGCTTCTGTTTACCTCTGCGCCCTAGACAATTCTCTTAGGCAAAGAGGCCACCAAATTGAAGGATTGATCCTATCATTGTTTCCTAGACAAAAGAACGTAACTACGAGTCAATGTCGCAAAATTTCTACCCATGAAGTGTACTTTTGCAAGGAAACTCAAAAAAGATTGTCTTCTAAAACTTCATTTTGGATTTTTCGGATATTTTCCTGATATTTCAAATGAAATTTTCTGATTTTTCGCACCACTAAATTTACACTTGTTCCATTCTACGAACAAACATTTTAAATAAATTAAATCAGATGTTTGAATTTAGCATATGCTCTATCGCAGGTACATGATTGAAAAATGCTTGGTGCACTCGAAATTCCCTGATGCATAACCAATTTTTCTCTGATGACATAGAATTTCCTAATTTGCGCCAGTTTTACCGATTTTTACCGATTCTAGACATCCTGCTACAGGTCATTTCTTACTAAAATGTTTGCTGTTTTTCTTTAGACTACACGCAAAAAACAGAAAAATTTTGAACAGAAAATGTACTGCCACACTCTTGCAAAAAGAAACTTTGTTTGAGTTACTTTTACAACCATGAAATATAGTTACACTCCTTCCTCTGGGAAACGATGATCAGACCCTTTGGTTAGAATTTAATTTGACAGTTCGGAGTCCTTCAAGTTCTCCAAGATAATGGAAACTTTTCAGAGTCTGAAACATACATGGCCTTTCATTTGATTAATTTATCACAGGTGGACTGGTAGAGATGCTCAGTCCAGCCCAAAAATAAATAAAATAAAACTAGAAATTAGTCTTAGCTTAGTATTTGGATTTCTATTATCTCGAAATCAAAGACGTTAGACTGGAAGGCCCTGAACTAGTGTTATGTGAGCTAAATTTGTCTAAGTCTTCATCGTGCTTATTGTGTTTCAGTTCTTGTAACGTGTGCCGTAGCTTTGAAAATTCATCATGTTTTGGTTGCGCTAGTTTTTCGTTCACTTCAAATACTGAAATTTTGCCTTGAGCGTCACCAACACAAACATGTGTTCCCGATGGTTTCCAAGACACTCGGTTTAAAGCAGGATTTCCTGTGAATCAAAAGTTTAAGTAGAGAACTTCATCAAGACAAAAATAAGAGCAAGAAAACAAAAAAACATGTCTTCAGCGAAAGTAGATGAAATTCAATCACTAGGCAAGACCGTATAACCGGCTTGAGAAAAATAAAAATAAAAAAATTCAATATTTGTGACTGGATCTGTGAGAAGGGACCTGATCTTTTGGGAGAAAACGTTTTATAACTTTAACGTTTCTTAATCACTGGAACCATATTTTTCTACATAATAAAAAATTTTTGTCTCAGAACTTCAGATTTCGTACCTCCTTCAATTTTTGAACGTTCTGAGTCAAACTTTTTCCTTCAGGCATTTGCAAAAAGTTAAGGATAATTTTCTCCGAAAAGATATGGACTCTATTTATGGATCCGGTCACACTTGAGCATTAGAATTAATCACAAGTGACCAGCCATGCTCGCTAAACTTTTTTGAAGTTTGGAGAGAAAATTAAGAATTAATACTAAAACCTCTTGTAATTGTCAAGTCTTTCTTTTTTTTTATAAAAATGTTTGGTTTGCCACATTTGATAGGAAAACCTTGGGAAATCAAAATAACATGACTAACTTTTAAACTCAGAATGTGATCGTTGACATGAAAAATACCCAAAACTCTTCAAAAAAATTTATGGATACTATTTCTGAATGAAAAAATGAAGAGGAAGGGAGAAAACAGAAAAAAACAGCATTTTTCAGTAGCAAAAATTGCAACTTAGTAAATTCAACATAAATTTTGGGCTCAAAAATTTGAAGGGCTTTGACCGTGTCGCCGATAGGCATGAAACTTAGCACACTTTTTCCTGGGTACTTATCAGTAATACTGCCGTGCTAAGGAAAAACGCCGTAAGAACATTCGAGAGTTGCCAAATGTCTTTTGATAAAAAGTTTATTTTTGAGGAAAGTTATTAATATTTTTCCTTTAAATTTTCAGAATCATTAATAGAAATTGCGAACAAAACTATCTAAAAATTGGGGGGAAAATATTTCTTAAGATTACCAGGAAGTTCGCAACTTATCAAAGAAAATTTGGCAACGCCTGAAGGTTTATACTGCGTTTTTCCTTAGCACGGCAGAATAGACCACAGCAATAAAATTGTGGCGAAGGGAGGCAACCCTCAAAATTCAATTGTCAAATCCAAACAGCACCCCTCAATTCGTCAATGTATTAAAATTTTTCCATGATATTCTCATGTATTTTTTTGAACATCACTATGATTCCAGCGCATTTGAGGTGGTCTTTGCTTGCTTCTTGTCATTTGCTTGTTTAAAAGGAGGGGATGAAACAGAATTGACTGAGGGCATTACCTTCTACACATGTTGAGGCTGTTGGAACTTCAGTATCTGTGTTGATATTCCAAAGATCTACTCGTCCATCTGTGTCAACGGATGCGAACAAAGCTGGATGTATTGGTGACCACTTGACATCCATCACATAATCACCGTTATCTTCGAACGAATGAATCGGTTTATTCTCCTGCGGAGGACCGAAAATCATCAGTGTCATAATTACAGATGTCTCGGAACAATTAAGGAAGAGAATTCAGAAAAAGTTTGCGGTAGAAACATTTTGCACATGACTTCCAAAAACAATGAAAAATCATTGCTACAAGAGGCAAAAAAATCGAAACTTTATGATTCGTAGAGGAACCAGCAGAATTTTGGCGCGTATACGTAGTATACCGCCTTTGCGATCGTTTCGAACCCTGCTCGATACAATAACCGAGTCCCTTAGTTCCTTACCGAAAAGTGACTACCGCGAACTTCTGAGATTTTCCAAAGCGTGTAACAAGTTTATTTATCCGTCAATAATTATGATTTAAAGTTGTTTCTCATTCTGGGGCTCTCTAGTTTATGTGCAATGAATACCAAGAGTCTACGTTACTTGGTTTTTTTAAAAAAAGCCTAAGAGTACGACGCGCTGATTTAAAATATGCATATATAAGCGGAAGCAAGCGAACTGATTCGAGGATGGCTGACCAATTCGGCACTCCTTGAATGAGAATTTCACTCACTCCGTATTGTTCAAAACGTTGCTTTGACAGATCTCCACACCACTGTTATCCTTTTCAAAAGTTGGTACTCCTTGCTCTGATAGCCGGGGCCAGCAGGATAGTGGTAAGTGCAATCTGTGATGAGCCTCGAGACTCATTAGACCATTTGCTAAACGTGGCTCATACAGGAGTCCACTAAGCCCTCTCGTCCCCACGCTCCTGATCACTGCGTCGGCGTCACGAAGAACAATGGGCCTTGGGCCGCCTTGGGTCCCAACGCGGCCGATACCCGTACCCCAATTACTCACGCTTCATTAACCATTTCACCGTCATGCTAGGATTCATCCAATTTTCAAAAAAAATTGTTTCGCGTGTATTTAGCAATTTTTTCCTTACTTTCCGTTAAAACACAAATAAAAAGAGACCTCAGTCATAAAAATCGGCCGAATAGAAGAAAGGTTACAGTAATCGAAATCCGAAGAAATCAACAAAACCTCGACTTCTCGATACAAAAAATAAAATGAAGGGGAAAAAAAGAAATGTATAAATTACAATTAAATATAATTGACCTCAGAATTTGACAAGCAATTTATTTATATACCTAACGCTGAAAAAACTGGGAGAAATTACAAAAAATTCGCCTCTTGCAAGGGGCTTCTTTGTAAGAATTTTGACCCGAAGACAACGGTCGAATAACAGCAGTACTCCATACAATACACGGTGTGCCTGAACGAGTTAAACATTTTTTATACGTCCAAATCGAAAATTTTTTTATATTTTTAACTACAATGTCTCTTGTATCGTTTAAGCCAAAAAAAAAAAAAAAAATTCTGTCGAGATTCTGGAACGTAAAGGCGCTTTAAAAGTATTCTGGGGCAATAATAGCTAAATCACCGGTAGTAAATCCCGTTATATTATTAAAAAGAAATTGACTCCATTGTTTAATTCCTTAGTTTCTTGAATACAATTATTTTAAACACTTAAACATTTATACCACCAATTTTAGCCATGGAGTGATTTCCTGAGAGCCGATAATATCACGAATTTCTCATAGAACCCTCCAACAGTGGCTTGCTTTTTTGGCAGCCGATTCGGCCATCGAACCGGAGTTTAAATGGAAGCTGATAATAACCCAAAGCTCTGAGAAAAATTTTTAGATGAGTATAAGAACAGTTTGTTGTAAGTAACGAGGAGAGGCGGGCAAAGCGGCTAAAATCTGATCTAATTTTTACCGTTTTTCTGTTGAATTAATGTTGCCGCGGGCTTCTGACTGTGTCCACACATAGTTTCTGTTCAGCATATCGATACATAAGTATTTACACACGTAGAATCTAATTTTTCACGTCGGGGAGTCGACATATTTTGATTCTTTCGATTTTATACGGAAAATTGATGGTTTTTTGGGATTGAAATTATTATTGTTTCATGAAAAATAAATGCACCCAAAATGACTATAGCATATTGATTTTTACACATTTGCACTCACGAAATTGGTTGGTAAATTCAACGAGTGGGTGCATCGACCTGGTATATCAAGTTTCTGCAATTTTTTACGGCAAATCAGTAGATTTTCGGGATGTAAATTGCTTACTTTCAATTCATGAATGAATAAAGCAACGACATGGTTGAACTTCTTTGCATGGAAAGACGTTTAAAATAACAAAATCAAGACGTCTTTAATGCAATTGCATTTATATCGAGTCAATTTCTTTTCAATAATATAACGGGATTTATACTACCGGTGATTTGGGTATTTTAGCCCCAAAATACCTTTAAATCGACTTTATCCTCTAGGAGTTCGACAGAATTTTTTCTTTCTTCGCTTAAATTATTCCGTAGCACTTTTCTTCAAGAATCTGATAAGATTTTGCTTGAGGCAGATCAAAAGACTTAAATTCGATCGAATAGCTTTCTACTTTCACAATACACGGTCTCGTCAAATGTGCGCCTTTGACCTCGCAGTGTTGGATCGTGAATTCTCTTGTTGTGCTGTTTGCCTATTTTCAAATCTCTGTAAATGAAAACTAAGGGGTTGATAGGTTTGAGTTAATGACGCGCCTTATCAACACATTGTGTTGGAGTTCACTGCTTGTTTTATCTTTACTGAAAATTTTGCCTTCGTTGACTTGAGTTCTTCTCTGCCTGAACTGCCACAAATGCGTGTGGCATGTTCTCTAAAATTTATCATTTCCTAGATGAAAAAAACGTAACTGCATTTGCAAGATTTCCACTTGTGAATTGTTATTAAAGTGGTAAACTGTTTGGTCTCTCTAACTGAAAATTTTGTTAATTTTTTCACTTGTTACACATTAAACGCAGCAAACTTTTAGACAAACACTTAGCGATCATATTCTTGTGAAAGATGTAATTGGTTGAGGTAGTTAAACAACCGTGGAGTAGAGTTTTGCTGTTTAGTCAGGAAATCTATGAATTTTTGCAAAAAACTCATCTAGATTTTTTCTAAAACATTGCAAGTCATTCAATGGATAATTGGACTGAGTTAAGCAGAAAGGAACCAACCCACATTATGGAAAAAATTGAGTTATGAGTGGTTTTGAACTCAACCACTGCTCTACTCTCTATCGCCAAAAATTCAAAGTTTTTGTTGGAGCAAATTTTGCAGAAATTGAACTTGAAGTTTATCTTTTACATTGAGTCTTATGCAGGAGCTAAACTTTAAACCTCTTTTTCTCGGTTCGATCCCGATGTGGCTTGGTTCCTTTCTGTTTAACTCCGGCCAATTAAAGATATTAATACATCCAGTGTGGAAAAGTGATAATGTAGAGGACCAGAAACTAGTCTCAGTTGTGTATGAAACTCATCACAGAACAAAAATCTAGAGACACACGTTAGCGGCTCTGTCTCGAAATGAAGCAAAGCAGCAATACCTTTAAGTTCCACAATTTGACCGTCCAATCGAACGAGGAAGTTATGAACAAGTTGCTGAAATCGATATTGCCTTGCACCTTGTGTGTATCGATCCCGGTGACAGGAGCTTGATGACCTTCATAGGCCTCCGTGTGCCCTGCTTTCGTACCGTGTCGACAAGCTGAGAGAGAAAAAGTATTTTTATGTATATGAAAGTAAAATAAACCAAAAATAACGAAAACTAAACAAAATGAAACAAACGGGAAATCAAGGTAACAAACTGTGAGCTAAATAATGAATATAAAGAAAGTCGAAACTAAAAAAATGAATCTCACAAAATTAAATTAAAATTTCCGAGGCGTTTTTATACGTTGGAATTTAGCCTTGAAGAAGGGGCCGAGGAGCCCCGAAACGCGTCGGAAATTTTAATATAGTTTTAAGAGTTTCAGTTTTTTAGTTTCGACTTTCATTATTTTCATGAGAGTATAATCTACAAAAAGTAATAAATATCCTTCATTTTAGACATTTTCTTCCTATCGCTTTGACTTGGACAGTCACTAACTGGGTATTTAGGTTCAGAATCTACTCCAATTTTTTTTTTTTTTTTTTTTGCCCAGCAACTTCGATTTTTTTGGTGGAAGATGCTTACTGGTTACAAAACTGGCCCTTCAAATTGAAATGTTGTAAAATTTCAGATATTAATTGGATTGCATTTTGCAATAAGGAACCACTATCTCTGGCTCTTTCATAAAAGCACATATCGACAGTGAAACTACCAAACCACGTATCTCGGTTTGCGACATCGCAGACTTCCTGTCATACTTTATTTTTTAAATGAAAAACTACTTAACGTCCAGTCTTGAAAATTTCTGTGATTTTTCCTCTTCGTGTGGAGAAAATTCTGTGAAAATTTCAAGGAATAATATTGATTTGGTCTACTTCAAAAAAATAAAATGCGAGCGTAGATTTTTAAACACCGCAAACGAGATACGTGGTTTGGTAGTTTCACCGTCGATATCTGAATTGGGAAACCAATGGCATATGTATTATTTCTAAAATGGGCAAGAAATAGTGGTTCCTTATTACAAAATGTAATCCAATTGTGTTTCTCGAGTTCAGAGCAAAACCTCCTTGGATTTGTTGTAAAAGAACCAAAATTGGAATAGTCTTGTTCCAAACTGTTACTTGGGGGAAGCAACAGATGTCTGTTGGAAATTTGTTAAAAGATCACAATAAACACATTAAGAAGGTCTAAAGTCACTTCCAACTTCACCATCTGATTAAAAATTAGTGCATTTTTTAGCTTTCAGCTTTGAAAAGTATACGACGGGAAAGACATAATTTGACACGGACGAGTCATTCCAGTTTCACAATTCCAGGCAAAAATCAAAATGGGCGCTGTCATATAACTCAGTACCTCAAATGAAAACACACAATTAAACTTTTTACTTTTTACATGTGTGTGTGGGGATTACGTTTTTTGCTTCTAATTTAAAAACTGTGACACAAAAGGGGGAAAAATTGCTGAACTGACATCCTGGGATGTTAAATTTCTGCCTAATAACTCTCGAATGTTGATATAAACGCTTTGTTTGTTGGTCGGGCATTGTGGGGATGTTACGATAACAGAAAAAGCATTCATATGAATATTCTAGTGGTGTTGCAGATTTTCCATCCCAGCAGTATCAGTCAGTTTTAACATCCCAGTAAATTAATTTAGCAATGTTTCATTCCGTCCATGACAGCAGCTATTTTGAGTTGCGAAAAAAGCAAAATTGTTGTATCACAGTGTTCTCATTGCCTCATCTTCTGGAGGATATGCTTTTGGATTCCAACTTATAGGCTCCATCAGCAAATATCTCAAGCCAAGATGAGTTCTCGAACGGACATTTTCTTTGCTTAAAATTCTACAAGGATTGAGACAGTCTTTATCCTCTGTCTTAAAATTTGTGGAAGTTTCCCATTTAACTTAAACCAATATTTGAGTGGTAATTTGACACCTCCTTTATGGCGCATCTCCTATTCCCGGCACGGAAATTTACAAGAAGATAGTTTGAGATGGTTTCTGCTCCCCCCCCCCCCTCCCACTACCATCTTAAGAGATGAGAGTGGCGGTGATGTTATCCTCTTCTTGAACCAAGCTCGCTGACTAGCTGAGCCGACGCCATTTTCTTTAGTCAGTACTTTGCTTCGCTCTTGGCCAGTCGACGATCTTGGTTCCGCTCGACTCTTCCATCTTTTCTGTTCTTTCGCCAATGTAGTTTCCTCTTTTCCAGTTTCCATACAGATCTTAAGGATCTGTTTCCTTGTTTGTAGTGCTTGTCACCTGCTATGTTGAGTAAATAAATTATTTTTTCCTTCTCCGCAAGCTCGCCTTTTCATTTTTGCTACCTCACCTCACCAGAGCCTATCGGCTGCTCTTTGGGGCTTTTTCTCTTTTGAGGCCTTAAGCCGTTTGTCAGCTTCTCTTGTTTCAAGTTCAGAAAAAAAAATAGAAATGATGCTAAATGCAGAAACATCACTTACTCGAATATGTGGTGCCTTCCTCACACCCTAGTACAAAATTGTTTATATCATTATACAGGAAATCATGGCACAACACGGTGACTGGTTTAGACATCTTATTATTCATAAGGACTAGTGATTCTTGAGGTTGAGACAACATGTCCAGGCTCCACGAGCAGACCTTGAAAAAAAAAAGTAAATATAATATTTACTGTTAGCGGATACAACAAACCTCCTGTTTTTGATACCAGGATGGCTAGAGAAGTCCAAAAACAAAAGTAAGGCACTTTTAAAATGACATTATACGACCATTTCTTGCAGAAAAATTATGATCGCAAGGCTAATAAGATGCAGAAGCTGCGACAACCGAAGCATCTTGTGGGCATAAACTGGCCATCTGAAGGAGAATTTTGATGAAAAAATTGCGTGATGAAACAAAAAGATGTCACTTTTCCAGGACATTCATTTAATTATACAACCAAAATTAATATGTGACACTATTATATGACATTACATGGTTATACAACCTGTAGACACCCTGGATGCGAACGAAAAAAAGGTTACCAGCAATAAATATTTGATAGATGACAACTTGATCTGAATTGTTTTTGACGGACGAATCTTTTTTTTTTTTCTTTAAAAAAACAGATTTGCTTAATTTTTCTGATGATTTAAACTATTTGATTTTTACTTTAGAAACGAAGTAAGTTTACACAGTGAAAACCACTCAAAATATGAACTTGAGAGACAGACATACAGAAGGTTAGAAATTAACATTAATTACCTTGCCATCAGTTGAGATACTAATAAGGTTGTGCGCATTCTGCGTTCCAATCACACTCAAACAGTAGACTGGATGAGTATGCGCGGCTGCAGAAAGTGGCGTGCGCTGCACTGGTGATCGTTTTTGGACACGATTATCCCAGAGGACGACCTGGCCAGAGTATGTGCCGCCAAAGATAAGGCTCGGGTGAAACCTGCAAGGATGAGTTAATAATTAGGAATTAATCAGTAGCCTTTAATGCTAATTTAAAGTTTGAAAATTTTTGGATTTTTATTTATTTTCTCTCGAGTTTCTTGGATGATTTTGAGTAAGGGATGTTGATTATTCTTTAGGAGATGGTAGGAATTTTCAGGAGGGGCATTGCAGAACCAACTTCAATTTTTTCTCTTCGGGCTGAGATTGGTTAGATGGTCTTCAACTGGATCTGCAAGACTGTCCTGGTTTGGTTTAGTTTAAAATTATGGCAAGAAAGCGGGCTTTATGTACATATTGATAGTTATTTGACTATCCTATTTTTTTGTAAAGTAGTATATCAATTTGTTTCCTCTTGCTGTACTATTAAAAAGTTTCATTTACTTTTTTTGCTCTCTTGTAGATTGAGTTTTACCCATATGTTGTTAAACATATAAATAACGGTGGTGAAACTGCAGTAATGCGTTTCTCTGTTTGCAGCATTGCAGACTTCCTATCGTAATTCATTTTTCACATGGAAAATTACTGAGCGTCATTTTGTGAAAGTTTCAATGATTTATCTTCTCTTTGTACAGAAAAGCCTGTGAAAACTTCAAGCCTTGACGTTAGTTTGATCTCCTTCTAAAAAATAAAATAGTACCTAAGATATCAAAACGCCGAAACCAAGATACACGTTTTTGTAGTTTCACTTTTAATAAATGAATAGATAAAATTTCAAAATATTCGCCCAGCCCTAGTTTTTGATAATTTTTTCGTTACAGGATAGTAGACCGTGAGATGTCTTACCTAGCAAAAGTTGCCGACAGGACAGCTGATTGACAGTGAAAGACATACTCCGGCGTCTGCTTTTTGAACTTGGTGTTCCAAACGAGACAGACACCATCTGGATCATGAGTAGAGTCTACATTGCGGTAATACGAAGCAACCATGAGTTCTGGGAACTGCGGTGACCAGTCCATTGACGTTACTAGTTGGTTTTTAGTCCATCGCTCATCTACAAATGTCCGAACCGGCGATAGCATTTTCTTTGCTTTTTCCTCACTAAAATCAAATACAAATGAATAATGGATGATTTTTAAAAGTAAAATAGCCATTTATCAGAGACAAATACCTACATGAAAATAAAGAAGTTTTTTTCAAAGGAAAGATGAAGGTGGCCTTAAAATATGTTTCCTTCCTTTGTTCTAAGCTAGTGTATGGAGGCTTCTTCTTTATAAGCTGAGCAGATATATTCAAGCTCACCGTTCAAACACTTTGGAATTCATATAAAATAATTTACAATTTTTAAATCTTTGTACTGCAAGAGCACCACGGACAAAAAACAACAAACGGCGTCTCTTTTCATACTGGCATATTTGACTATTCTCTGCCTCCGAGTTGATAAGTTTTAATTCATACTCTTTCACGCATTTTTGGACAAGCTGTGCCCTTTAATGGAAAAATTATGAGCATTTTCAAATATTTTTCGTCCATGTTTCAGAACTCAAGTAATGTCAAATTCAAAAAGAAGGTTGGTAAAAAAAAAAAAAAAAACAAAAATATGCAAGCTTCCTCAAGTTTCTACAAAAAATTAAGCTGAACCCATTACTGATCTGATCTCAGAGGCAGACCTCGACCAGAGAACTCTTGAACAGAGGACATGAAAAAAAATTAAACAACCGAAACAAAAGTAAATAAGGCTGTACCCTCTATCTTCACTATCCAATAATCCAGCGTAATCCATGTAAATATCGACAGACTCAGAAAGAGCGCGTTCCACTATTCGACCCGCTCTGTCCATGAACTTCTGGAAGTCCGGTGACAGGATGATAGTCATCTTTTCTTCTTCACTAAGATCCCTCGCTAGAAAGAAAAAAAGAAGAAAAAAATCAAAATTAATACTGGCATTTCAAACAGAGAGAAGTCTATGACATTAAAACAGACATTAACGAAGACAATGGATTTTCATTTAAAAATTTTTCGATTCGAAGATCAAATGGCTTGTTTTAAACCATTCTATGAAAAAGTTTCATCTTGAGAACCAACTTATTTTCTATATCAAGATTTTTCTTTGTTATGGTTAGTTCATCTATCTTTGGTAGTTTAATAGGACTATCCAAAAAACAAGCAGTGAACTCCAACACGATGTGTTGATAAGGCGCGTCATTAACTCGCAAATTTCAACCCCTTTAGTTTTCATTTACAGAGATTTCAAAAAAGGCAAGCAGCACAACAAGAGAATTCACGATCCAACACTGCAAGGTCAACGACGCACCTTGACGAGACCGTGTATTGTGAATCTAGAAAGCTATTCGAACAAATTTAAGTTTTTTGATCTGCCTCAAGCAAAATCTTATCAGATTCTTGAAGAAAAGTGCTACGGAAAAATTTAAGCGAAGAAAGGAAAAATTCTGTCGAACTCCTAGAAGATAAAGTCGATTTAAAGGTATTTTGGGGCTAAAATACCCAAATCACCGGTATTATAAATCCCGTTATATTATTGAAAAGAAATTGACTCGATATAAATGCAATTGTATTAAATATGTCTTGATTTTGTTATTTTAAACGTCTTTTCATGCAAAGAAGCTCAACCATGTCCATGCTTTATTCATTCATGAATTGAAAGTAAGCAATCCACATCCCGAAAATCTACCGATTTGCCGTAAAAAATCGCAGAAACTTGATATACCAGGTCGATGTACCCACTCTTTGAATTTACCAATCAATTTAGTGAGTGCACGTATGTGAAATTCAAAATGCTATAGTCATTTTGGGTGCATTCATTTTTCATGAAACAATTGTAAGTAATTTCAATCCCGAAAAACCATAAATTTTCCGTATAAAATCGAAAAAATCAAAATATGTCGACTCCCTGACGTGAAAATTAAATTCTACGTGTGAAAATACTTATGTATCGATATGCTGAACAGAATGCCCGCCTCTCCTCGTAATTTACAAACCGTTCCTATACTCATCTCAAAATTTTTCTCAGAGCTTTGTGTTATTATCAGCTTCCATTTAAACCCCGGTTTGATGGCCGAATCGGCTGCCCAAAAAGCAAGCCATTTTTGAAGGGCTCTATGAGAAATTCGTGATATTATCAGCTCTCAGGAAATCACCCCATGGGTAAAATTGCTGGTATAAATTTTCGAGTGCTTAAAATAATCGTATTCAAGAAACTAAGGCATTAAACTATGGAGTCAATTTCGTTTTAATAATATAACGGGATTTACTTGTCTTCAGGTCAAAACTCATACAAGGAAGCCCCTTGCAAGAGGCTAATTTTTTGTAATTTCACTCAATTTTTTCTCCTTTTTATAATTGAATTGCTTGTCACATTCTGAGGTCAATCATATTAAATTGTAATTTATACATTTCTTTTTTTCCCCCTTCATTTTATTTTTTGTTTGGAGAAGTTTTGTTGATTTCTTCGGATTTCGAATACTGTAACTTCTCTTCTATTTGGCCGATTTTTATGAATGAGACCTCTTTTAATTCGTGTTTTAACGGAGAGTAAGGAAAAAATTGCTAAAAACTCGCGAAACAATTTTTTTGAAAATTGGACGAATCCTAGCGTGACGGTGAAATGGTTAATGAAGCGTAAGTAATTGGGCGAGGGGCTGAGGATCCCGGCCTCGCTTGGCGACCGTCATTAGCTATTGTTCGTCGAGACGCCGACGCAGTGATCAGGAGCGTGGGGAAGAGAGGGGTAAGTGGATTCCTGTATGAGCCACGTTTAGCTAATGGTCTAATGAGTCTCGAGGCTCATCACAGATTGCACTTACACAGATTGCACTATCAGAGCACGGGTACCAACTTTTGAAAAGTATAACCGAGGTTACAGATCTGTCAAAGCAACGTTTTGAACAAAACGGAGGAGTTAAATTCTCATTCCGAGAGTGCCGACCTGCTCAGCCATCCTCGAATCAGTTCGCTTGATTCTGCTTATATATGCATATTTTAAATCAGCGCGTCGCATTCTTAGGCTTTTTTTAAAAAAACCAAGTAACGTAGACTCTTGGTATTCACTGCACATAAACTAGGAGCCCCAGAATGAGAAACAACTTTAAATCATAATTATTGACGGATAAATAAACTTTTTACACGCTTTGGAAAATCTCAGAAGTTCGCGGTAGTCACTTTTCGGTAAGGAACTAAGGGACTCGGTTATTGTATCGAGCAGGGTTCGAAACGATCGCAAAGGCGGTATACTACTATCAGTCTTCTTTGTCTATCACTTTGTATACCAATTTCAACAATCAGCCTACACATAAGGAATCACTGAACATTCTCAGAATGGAGAATTTGCATGCACATTTTTCATTTCTTCATCTGAAAGTGCTTAAAGAGCTAATGTCAGGGTATTTTTTGTAATTTTTCTCTGATATGCGAAATAGTGTAAAAATAGATTTAAAAGTGAGAAAATGCACTGCCTAGTGATGTCATCTGGCGGCACTTCCCATTGAAACACATGTATTTTAGCAGATTAGATCATTTTGTCATATCTTCTCCAATAATTGTTCAATTCATGAACCAAGGGTATCTTCATGTTTAGTTCACTCAGTAGTTTCCACTTGAATACGAAATTCATCAAATTTCAGACACCTGCAAATTCTCTATTAAGAACTTTGTCAGGCGCCAGCGACAGTATCGACATTGAGTTAACCAAGTCAAAATGATCGAAGAAAAACCAAGCTCACTACCAACTTTAGTTTCTTGGGAAATGCAGCATTGCCATAAGAGAAAATTATCTCTGTCATGGATAACTTTTAGCGTATTTGACAGAGTCAGTGAAGAAAACTAGAGATACACTGAGGGGAACTTACGAGGTTTCTTCTCCTTCTCTTTCTTCTCCTCCGTCTCGAGGGATGTGACAGCCGGCTGAACATCCTTCACCTGCGGCAGACCATGGGGCAGTATTCCTGGCGGGAGTTTCGAATGGAATCCATCCAAGTGGGGCCCCAACGAGTTTTCTTCATCTTCCGCTTCGTCATAAGTCAAAACTACTTGGTAAATAAATTTTGCTCTCCGCAAAAGGCAATAGGAACTTAAAGACTACCTACACTCGGCTCGATTACCAAAAGGGCCCTCATCGATGAGAGAACTGAGGTTTGGGAATCGCTTCTCATTTTAAACAGACAACATATCTGCCATGATAGCGAAGAGAGCAGTAAGAGAAAAAATGAAGTTTACAGAAAACGGGCGCAGAAGCGTCTGAGCCGAAAATTTTATTGGAAGAAACCTCCTGAAACTACGTAATTTTTTGCGCAGTTACAGCTTCTCATATGTCTCGTCTTCATACAATTCAGATGAATTTTGCTATTTTAGCTAATTCAGTGATTTCATCTAAAAGAGATTAGACGGATTTTGAAGGAAACTCGATTTCGAAAATTTGACACTTACTGCTCTCCTCACTATCACGGCAGTTATAACTTGGCTGACAAGAGTAACAACCTGATCGGCAATGAGTAACATGAAAAATGTGAGAAAAGTTTAGATCATTCGGTTGGAACTTCTCCCAAAGAATTACAAACATAGCCCAAGAATGTTTCCCAGAATAAGTATTGTTTATCAAAAAGGCAACGATTTGCTATCGATACTGTTTTTTTTAGGAGATGTAGGTGAGAAGTAATGATGTCAGGCTTTCTGGGAAAAAAATCTACATATCAGCGGTGAAACTCCAAAATCAAGCATCTATAGATTTCCTGTCATACTTCATTTTCTGAAAGAAGAACTTCTCCAGTTCAATTCTTAAAAACTTCCGTGATTTTTCCTGTCTGTGCAAGGCAAATTCTGACAAAATTTCAAGGAATGATGTTGATTTGCTCTCTTTTGAAAAAAACAAAATAGGAGTGAAGATTTATGAACAATGCAAACAAGATGCGTCATTTGGGAGTGTCACCATCAATATTTTCCTCGGAATATTTCAAAACGTAAAGAAGTGCGCTCGTGTGTATTAGTGCATAAAAAATATAAGGTTGCACCGCTAAGTTTTGAGGTGGTCAAATAAAATTGGTACAAACAGTAGTGAAGCCAAAAAGTGCTTTGCCAAAGGTTTCTGGAACTCAAAATAAAAGGAATGGGCTTATTTTAAAGAGGGAGGAAGAGGAAAGGCAGTTGGGATGACAAGAAGGAAAACAGAAAGAGGCTGCAGCTTGGATAAATTGGACTACATTTTGCAATTTGGAACTGTAAATTCTTCCCCGGTTTAAAAACAACGTATGTGCCATTAGTTTCCCTATGCACAATTGCACATAAGTGTTTTTTCCAGAAGAGCCAGAAATTTAAGTTCCACATTGCAAAATGCAGTCCAATTTGAGTTGGCTTCGCCACTGATCAGAATAATCTGGGGAGGAGAGAGAGACTCGTTTTCTTCATTCAGCAGAAACTGAATTTACACGAGGTAGATGATTTGTAATGGTTCATAGAGACAACCTGTAACAAGAATGCTCTACAATGGCTGGTTTTGTATCAAGTGTACAGCTTTCATAACGTAGCTGAATGAGTGGACTCATTTTTTGCAAAGCAACGAAGTTAGTTTCACTGTCATGGAATTTTGCAGGGGCTTGCATATCAAGTAAAAACAGTGACTGGTATATATTCAAGCAAATAAAATCCAAAACATCTTGGAGAACCGATTCTTCCTGAAGCAACATTAAAGTGCGCAAATATGTGGTGATATGCACGGATACAGAGCATTCGAGACAGTAACAGGAAGCCTTTCTAAGTTTTTCGCCTTTATTGGGTTGCTAGCTTCCCCTAAGGGACGCCACATAGTTTATATTGTCCGTTTAATATTGCCTTTCTTACTTTTGACGTTTCCTATTAGAACCAAAGACAACCATTAGGCCGGCTTAAACTGGCATTAATGTAACTACATGAGACGTTACCAAAGTTTCTTTGATGTGTCATTTTTTTAACACAAAACCAAGAAACACTGAAAGGTCAAATTTTGTGAGTCCATTCATCATAATCAGGAATAAATTCACAGTAATTGTAATGGCGCCAAGAACTTCAGTTCTACACAAACTGACTGCGATAGACGCACAGGTTGTAATACAGTAAGTTGGAATTTTTACAAATCAAAATCAGCATAAAGCTGAAAATCTCAATACAGAGGGAAAAAGCTCACATGAGCACAATTTTCCCTCAAAGAGTTACGCTGTGTGGTGCAACACTAGTAACGACCATTCAGGAAGGCAACTGCAGACGCGTTTCGGCCTTAGTGGGCCAATCCGCAGTGCAAAGCAGCCTCCTGAATTTCCTGCTACCAAGCTCTGCAGTTGCCTTCCTGGATGGTCTGTTGCACCAAACAGCGTATCTCTTTGAGGGAAAATTGTGCTCATATGAGCTTTTTCCCTCTGTATTGAGATTTTCAGCTTTATGCTGATTTTTAACGCACGTTGGCTAAAAATAAATTCCAACTTCAGTTCTCCTTTAAAAAATAAAACATCAGAGAAAATTAGGTAACGTGCAAAACAGTGACACAAATTCGAAATAAAACAGCCCATTTTAACTTGCTTCATCAAAAATTAGCTTGACGTTTTATTTCCATATTTTTGAGCAAATCTACTATTTCCACCAGTGCAATTTACTGCTCAAAAAAGGCAAATTTCTCACTATGAGAGTGCTTCTTTTAATTCTATACAACATTGGCTGGTGAAAGCTGTGCTTTAAAAGGTCTGGATTTCATAAAAGAGGACTAATCGATATGGTTTCAATGTTTCTGAGTACATAAGAACACTGGGTGCATTATGACGGCAAGCAAGAAAGCTTGGGTAAGCAAAGCAGCGATTTGGATAGAAAATGGTCAATATGTTCATCAGAATGTAAAATTTGCCGACTCAAACATATAGATAAGTCAAACTTTTGGGGGTATTGAAGAATTTAAGAAAAAGTAACTTATCCAGGGCCTTCCTTTTCTCTTTTTTTGTAGTTTGACTTTGAATCTACTACAAACCGAACAAATAAATATTTTTGTGAATGCAAACGAACGGGAGCATGATCATTACATGAAACGAGTTAGATTAGTTGCGTTTTGTGTTAGATATTGATTAGTTGCATTATGTGTTAGATATTAAAACGAGAAAATACAAAATTAGTGAAAAAGCCTGAATCAAAAATCAGCAAAAACATTAGAGAGACTATAGGATGGGAAAGACGATAATCAAAATTAGAATGGAGGTTTCCTCTTGCACTAACGTTTCATTGTTAAAGTGGAAATTCCAGGGTAGTTAAATTCATTAAAGACATTCGAGTCAATGGATATCCTCAAAATCTATATGATAGGTATATTAATCTTACATTTTGCTACGGTGGGAATTTTTGCTTTCGCAAGTCTTGAGAGGTAAACTAGGCGTCCTCGATAGACCAAACCTGACTATTTCAATTATCTCTTCGGACAGGGACACACAACCGATTTAAGTTAAAATTAAATTATTTATGGTTATTGAGGGAAAAATTCAAGTTTCAGAAAATGTAGAGTGCCCAGGCAAGTTTTTGGTGACATGAAAACAATTGAGCTTTCAGCTGAACCTCTGAAAGATTCTTTACTACATGGGTGCAGAAACTTCTTAAACTTGCAACCGGCTTAGATGCGTGAAGTGGAGGAGCCGCAGCCGGAACAGGGAAAAAAGGGAGAGCCCCTGAGAAAACTTGACAAGACAAGGGAGCCTTCTTAGATTTTTACAAAATACAGCGTTGCCGCAGTGAAAAAGTCTAATGTTTATAGTAAAATATTGCTGTTGTTTTTATTCTCTCTTCAACGGGAGGCAATCAAGAATTCCGGTTGAAAATGGAGGAGGATACATTGAAGTTGGGAGAAGTCTCTGAACTTTCGGCACCCCTACTTCACTGCATCACACATTTGGAGAGGATAAGGTTCGCCCACCATGAAGCTGACAAGAAGCTGGAGGCAATTGAAATAGACACATTTGATACAAAATGTAGAAGGAAATTAGAGCGTACAAGACAAATTCAAGTTCAAGTGACTGTCGGGGACACCTAAGGCTGAATTAGTATTTTCAAATTGTCTGTCCTCTTCGATCCCGAATTCTAGCAGAATGATCCTAGTTGATTAGTGATTATGATGGCTCAACGCTGGTATGTTTCTATATTTGACGGAACAATGTAACGCAACCTCCACAGTAAATTCTGGGCAAGAGAGAAATTAGAGTAAAACTATCGAAGGTGAGAGCAGAGCGCTCTGGTGTACATACCTGTAAACTCGTCCTCCCACTCTAGACCAGGGTTAAGATTGTATTCATCTTGATACAGAAACAGAACAAACCAAAGGTAACAATCACCATATTTTGCGGAAATAAAATGATTCGGTTATTTCATACAAAGTCAAAATTGAAGAGGTTCATAAGATTGCTGTTAAATAAAAATATGTGCTGAAAAATGCATCTATCAGTCGCTGATCTATTCTAAAATACATACAAGCAGAAAGAAGAGAATTTGAACAGATTCGATCATTTCCAATGCTTCACAGAGAGACAATATTTTTGTGCTGTGATTGGGTTTTTGTAGAAATAATTCCTGCCGCTACAAAAATAAACTGTTTTGTCTTGGTATTAAATGAACTGGAGTTTTCTGCTATGATCCTACCAACTAATTATTTTCCTTCTTTCCGTTTAAAATTGAATCTTAACAGATCAAGGGTTTTTCTTTTCTATTCTTTTCTTCTTTGTTTTTATCAATATTATCCTAGACCATATTCTCCTCTGCTAAAATTTCCTGGAATTATGATACATTCACTTGTGTGTTTCGGATTTTGTGATAAAAGTAGCGATGCAACTTTTTTGAGACTATTATTAAATTATATTTTGAGGCAGCTCTATCGAATGATTCGAAAAGTGATGTGATGCCAGGGGAGAGAGTACAAATATGAAATATTTTTAGGGATGGAAGATTCATAGGAGGCAGCAATTTCCTTGTCATAAACTTACAAGACCTAAAATTAATCGTAGAAACTATTACTCCATTATAACAAGAGCTACTCGGCTATCCCAGGATATTATCTCATAGAACACTTTGCCTTGGGTCGCTCATAGAGAATATGTTTAAACGGAGATAAAATAGGGTATGAAGGAGAGTTTTGAAGATATAAAACGCTATTAGAGGTTTTATTCAGCTAAAAATTAGCCACAAACGAGAGGAAAATTTAAAAAACAATATTTTTGTGAAATGAGAAAGGTGTAAAAATGATGGATTTTTTGCAAAAACTGAGCATGCAACTACTTTATCCATTCTGCAGTGCTATGGAAGAATGCCGTATAAGCCTTATGACGCTGCCAAGTTTCCTCTAACAAATCACGAATTTTCAGAAGAATTTGTAAATATTTGACTCTAGATTTTTCAAAAATTTTGTGCATAGTTTTATTTGAAATATTTGAAAATTGAAAAGAAAAATATTCATAATCTTCTTTAAAAATAAAAGTTTTACGAGCGGAGACTTGGCAGCATTCGAATGTTCATACAGCGTTTTTTCTTAGCCCTGCAGCATTACTAACAGCTCAACATCCATTGGCTATTCTAATAGTCCAACAGCTATGTGTAAAGAGGGTAATGCTTTTTGGTTCATTTTCTGAGGATATTACAGACTTCTGGGACATTCACACCACATTCTACTCAAACACAGAAGCAGGAAAAAAAAATGAGCCTCACTTTTTTTGATGAGGTTGGTTAATTTTAACGACCAATAACAACAAGTCATTAATTAATTTCATTGAAATGATAATAACTTTTCAGGTTCACCGAATTTGTGAGAAACTACACAAATTAAACTCAAAAACTTAACAGTGTTTACCAGGGATTCTTATCATGCAAAATTATCAAAAAAACACTGCTCCTTCCTAACACAATTCAAATGCGTAGTGTTGTGATTTTCACAAATTTGGAGCTTCAGGTAAAAAACGTGAAAAACTAGGATCATCGAGTAAACGCATAACTAGGGTGTCTACAGATTCCAAGGGCAAAAATACATTAATTGATAAAATTGAAATTGAGCATGCCTACTGCTTTATAGGCCTGAACGCACGGAGAAATAAAGGTACGAAATGGCAGACAAGTGGAATCAAACGAAAAACTGCACTCTGCACAATTCTCGAGAGCCTGACTTAAAAATTGTATGCAAGCAAAACTGAAAAACCATACTTTGAGAGAACTAATTTTGAGAGGCAAGCGGTAGAATACTACACCAACACCATGGACGCAGGCTGGCAACGGCAGTGTAATGGGAGACAGAACAGGAAGGGTGGGGAAGGGGGGGAGTGTCCTAAAAAACTAATAGGAAAAACTCAAAAAGAAAGAGAAAAAGAGGGCTTTATGCGGAGCTTGATGTTTGCATTGGAAAAAAGACATCTACTGGGCCAGATTTCAGAGCCCTTATTTTAGGATTTGGAGTTCGGCTCCGAATTTAGTGTGAAAAATCCTAACAAGATCCCTCAATAACTCATGTTTATCCCAAATGGACTTTGCTTCAAGACACCTAATTTTGTTTCCTGTATTCCCCGACATCGAAGTTTACTCACACTTCCACAGTATGAGTAAAATATTCACATGGAAAAATCATACAAACATACTTTCTAAATCATGCTATTAAAATGGGCAGAAGAGATTCTCAGCGGCAGTTTGAAGCGAATCACCTGAGATCTCTATAAGCTTTTCAAACAGTGATTGGTGGTTACGAAAAAATAAAATCTGATGAACTTACAAGACGTATTAAATTGACAATGAAGGAAATTACGGGGCAATTCAAACTGCTGCCTCTGATTAAACTCTGCCCTTGAACAAGCTAAAAAGCTCTACCAGGAAGGGTTGTCCCACTGGTTTTAGGTAACCCTCAAAACACTAGGGATACAAAGCAGTAATGAAAAGAGAAGTCTAACTGAAAACAGTCTGAATATTTCGATCTGGGAAAACTGAGCAGTTCCTGGGTAAACGTTCTTACAGCCCAAAGAACATATACACACAGGAACAAGACAGAGGTCCTTACTCACAGTCATTCCTCAAACGGCGCCTTTTCTTTGAGGGGAGGTTTACGGAGATATTTGAAATGCAGCGATGTCAGATGGACACATTTAACAAATCTCACGTTAAATATAACAGAATAACGTTGGCATTAGATCATTGCTTGGGATAACAGTTATTTACCACAGCGAGAGATAAAAAATGTTGAAGAAAAACATGATATGATTTTGACAAAAATTTTAGGGTTAATATTTTCAAACCCTAGAAAACTTTTCTATTGAGCTTTAAATTTTTTTTAGAGGCGAAACATTGTGTTTGTTTCCAAACCTGAAGTTTTCCAGTTGAATTCTACTCAACAGTAGTTTGCGGATCTCCTCTAAATTGCCCTTATTAATCACAATGCAAACCATAGCAGGACCTCCAAAGGAAAGAAGCTTTTAAAAGAATGACGATGAATCCGGCTAGTGAGAGAGGTAGCTTTTTCAGTTCGGAAAGGAGTAGCCTTCTAAAAATTTGCTGTTATTCACAAATCAGAGGGTGCTAGTAGTTTACTGATAAGGGATTTTTTTAAAAACGCTACTAATGTAATGTATCTACAGCGCACAAAATACAATGGACCACTAGATACAGTACAAAATCAAGCACCACAATGCATGTATGTTTCCTTGTCAAAATTGTTGATTTTTTCAAAGTCTTTAACCTAAAATTTTGTTGAGAAAACATGTGCTGTAATGCTTAATTTCATACCATCTTTAGTTGTCATTGGATTGATTCAAACGTCAACAAAATTTAATCGGATGAATAAGAAAAAAATCTAAACTAGAAAATTAAAAGAAAAAATACTTAATGAAAAACAGAAGACAGATGAGATAAGAATTAACAGATAAAAAACTTAATTACGTAACAAATTTTAAAATTAAAATACAAAAAAAAAAACCAAAGGAGCAAAATAATAGAAAATGACGGAATCATCAAATAAAACAAAAAATATTACCTTCGGAGGATGCGTTAGATTGTATGATTAAATCAAATTTTTTACCAATAGTAAAAAAAAAAGTTAATAAAATGGTAGAAACGATTACGTCTAGGACACTGAACGAAAGTACCGACTGGGAAAACTAAAACATGAAGGTAAAATGTCACCAGACTTGAATTGACATTTTCGGAGAGCAAGTATGCAAGGAGAGCGTAAACATTTTTTAAAGGTAGCACTAATAAAGAACACCATTCACAAATCTCACACTGATTGGCTTCAACTCTACAGCTGAGAAATTTCTTGCTCCTCAGTTCAACAACATGCCGTAAAATTTGGAAAACTAAGTGAGAGGAGAAAAGTGTTAAATCGAGGTAAAGGTGATGAAAAGGGGGAGAGCAAAATACACAAAATTAAAAAAATTGCCGAATTTTTGGCAAAAATAAATATCCTTAAGGCAACAGTACCTAAGAGCACTGAGGAAAAAGGGCTGGGATTGGAGGGAGGGAGGGAGAGAGGGAATACAATATTAACACAGCTACGCTTAAAAAAAAACCTTAAAAAGCCATCTAGCAAACTTGGAATCACACTGATAGGGAAAAATCTACCGTTACTGCAACTGCATTAACGGTCACCCAACAAAAAAAATAAAAAGTACGTCACGATATAGGAATTAAGTGACATCCATGAGTTCCTTGAATGAAAAATTCTTGTTTTTTCTTATTTTTTTCCATTCATATTTCATGTAGTTTTATGAAATTTATGCATTTTCAGTACCCAGATTAGGATTCTACCACAATTCATCAAAAGATCGAGGTATTACTGTATTGGCCATTTCCAGTAGAAGTTGCTTTGTGGTGAACTTCGAGAAACAAACTAACGATTGAGCTCATTTTCATCAGTTAAAGAGTTCATCTTATAAGAGTCATACCTATCACAGCATTTTGACTTTACTTTATCATGAGGGTGAACTCAGCTACGCTTTCTTCTGGAAATCACCATTACGTCACTTAAATAATTCATCCATGATACCCTCCAGATATCTAGAAAAATACTTGACGATACAGGAAACAAAAAGATGGGATATTTTTGTCATTCTTCTATTTTTCTGGTTTTGGAGGGGAAGGGGGGATTGTTGTGTGTGTGGGGATTGATGATGTGCGTTGATGGGACTTTTCTTAGTCCATCACATGAAAAGCCTACAAGAAAACAGGAATTACGAAAGCTATAATTGGTCTGAATTTTTTAACTTTCAAAACATAGTGAGTCACTTGCTTAATTCGTCTTCTTCAGCATGAAGGAACTTATCTCATCTGCTCTATTTCAGTATTTCTACGAACATGTAAATTCAAGGAAGAACCTTTACACAAATTGGTCTGAAAATTTCTGAGTCTTTAAAAGGCAAAGTTAGAGAAAAATGACCAGAAACTTCAGGCAAATTCATGAATAAGTTTTCCTACATCAAATAAAATGAATTAAGAAATATTAAAACAGCTCTTTCGAAATATATTCCTCCAGGCAAGAGACAAAGAGTTTCGAAAGCCTTGTTGGCTGCTGCTAAAAATTCAGGGGTGAGGAAATCTGAGATACAAATGATTTTGCAAAGGTAGCCAGATTGTGTGAAAAGCCCGGAAATTTTACATAGAGCTAAAAGGGGAAAAGTGCTGAATTTTCAGCACAATCTGACAATGATTTCACTTTAGACTAAGAGGTGCGAGAAGAACAATGACTTACCGTAATAACCGAAGGCGTGGGCAGCTGCAGGGCCAAATCGTCACCAAAAGATAGAGAGGCAAGAGCGAAGGCAGAGAGACAAAGAGGAAAAAAGAAAACAACATTAGATCAGCAAAACTACAACTTCAAAAATAGAATCATTATGAAGAGGCTAAATTCAAGAGATAAAATGAGATTTTTAAAAACTCAACAACTGGCTCTGAATAGATAATAAGCGAATTTTCGCGATCGAATTTCATTCACCGTTGAATGATATTCGACGATTATGCATTTTTTTTCAATGATATTCGACTTCTTCGTTGGTCTCACCAGAATTGATGCAATCGATGTCAGAAACTTCATCTCTCACCAAAATTTTTGTTCTGTCATCTCTGTCAGTTGTTGTGTTTAGTCAATTCAAGTCTGGTGTTTTCGCAATTTCTGTGTTTTAGTGTTTCGTGTTTTCTTATTTTCTTCTTAATTTCATTTAGGAAAAAAATTTGAGCTCTGATTAGTTCCTGACATCACCGATCATCGGCATCACTCAGCACTGATCAATTCGTTTGATGAATGACATTCGATCGCGAAAATTCGCTTAATAAATGCTTGTCTTTATAAAGGTTGATCTTGTGAGAAAAAATATACTAAATGGCGATCTCACTATAAAATGGCCCGCTAGACAAGGTCTGAACTGGAAAAAAAAGTCACAAATTTTCTTTCCAAAATCTTTCGTAAAAAAAACGATTCGCACAGCAAGAGGTTAGAAAGTCAACTCCTGAACAGGATAATAATGAGTATTTTGAACCCAGATCAAATGGAAGTTAAATTATACCAGTGACATCATTAATATTTTAGCCATTTGACCAATGTTTATTGTGAGTGCTTGTATCATTTTCAGGATTTGATTTCCAGACATTCTGTCGCGTAATTCATTCTCCTTGTAAACTTTTGAAGAGTAAATATCCTCTGTGATGCTTCAATCCATGCCTTGTCTAGTGGTTTACTACACTGCATTTTAACCCTTTCAATACTAGGTCAAGACTCACCATGCAAACCCATTCAACAAGTTGGGAAAAATAATGGCATTATGTTGAGGCCTCGATAGACGATCAAATTCCCGAACCAATTCCGATCAAAGTAGCATCGAAGTGTCGGGAGTCATCAGTCTTAAACTCATTAATTTGCTTCATTTTAAAATGAAAACTTGGCAGAAATGTTTCCTGTGGCAGGAAATGATGAATGGTGGCACTTCGTTCTGATCTTACTTTGAACAAAAAAGTGCGGCCCATCAAAATTTGATGTTAGATGGTGACCAACAGTCATCAGCATGTCTACTTTGATCGGAATTGGTTCGGAATTTGATCGTCTATGCAGGGCTTTAGCGCCCTTCTCCTTCAAGGTTCCCTCTGAAGCAGCAAAATTATGTCAAAAATATGTCAGACTACAGCTCATAATCTCACAGACTGACTTTGAGGGTCAAAATTCTAATTCTGTCATCTCATCAACATAAAGCGTCTTAAAGCGTTCGCAGCGGCAGGACATAATAATCGCACATCATTAAGGGAGTGCACTTGTCTGTGGAATTGAAAGGGTTAACATGTATTGGAAAATAGATGGGCAGAATTTATCAATGAGGTATAAGTAAATGTGAATTAATATAGAAAAAAGTCTTTCTGTGAAAATAAATTACAACCAAATATGTTGTTTTTGAGATAAGCAAAAAAAGTTTGGTCCTACGCAGTAAATGCCACCAGACTTAGCTACTTCACAATTCCACTAAAATCAGAAACGCTACGGTTTGGATTTTGAAATTATTCTAAATAAATTGCACAACTGGCAAGCACTATTTTTACATGATGAACATAAAAGAATGGATTGCAAAAAAACAACATGCTAACTAATTGATTTGTACGAGTCGAGATGAATGAATCGCCATGTGTGATACTTAAGCACAATTACTTTCAGGCAGGGGTGCAGAAACTTCCCAATGATGCGACCTAAGAAAAGGAGGGGGCGAACCCTTGGTAGCGTTTTTTAACAAATTCCTCGTAGATCAGGGGGATAAATCATCACTTTAAAAATTTTGAGGAGAGATATTTATAAAATGAGAGGACCAATTGGGAAATTGGATGGGCTGGGAATTTTCTGCATCCCTGCTTTCAGTAATACAACGATTTTTGAGAAGGCTAATCTACAGCTAATGATTTTCTCAGGCATTTTACTTTGCCATCAAATTTGTGACTGAGCATGAAAAAAAAAGGACACATGAGTAATAATTGAGATACTAATTGGTGCCACTCCAAAGGGAGGAAATGTTTGCAGAATTTATTGGAAAAAAGGTTAGAAAATCATAACAAACTGAGAATTATTCGAAATTTCTGGGAAGAAATGGAAAAAAAAATCAACTTTCCACCTCCTTTCATGCTCTGTTCTCCAGGGCTGGGAAATAAATTTTTTCAAACCTTAATTCCAGGCCTCGAGAGAGCATTTGCTCAGCTTCTGAGGACAAATACATTTTGAAAATAATTGAAAATTGCGATCAGATCTGAGAAAAGGAGCCACATCCTCTGGGAGAAAATATTCCTTAGCAATTTTAAAAAATATAAGCCGTGTTTATTCACAACCTAGAAATATTTAACTTGGAACTTCAGGACCCATATCTCCTTAAATTTTTGAGCTCAAACTTGCATCACATTTCCCAGATTTGCTTCCTCCGTACAATGGAAAAAAGTCAAGGAAAATTTTCTCCCCAAGGAAGGGGTCCTTTTTTCATAGATCCAGTCACAATTCGTTTTTATGAGGATTTTCTATCCGAAAGGTTTTATCATCATGGTCCTTCCTTTCAAACGCAGTCACAGAAATTCGTCGAGGACACATTGCATGCAACTTTTGCCTGCGTAGTTGACTATTGGAGGAAAATACACGGTGAGACATACAACGCAAATGAACACGAGACACTAATGACTCTTAACAGAGGTTTTACATCACACACCTTTACGAGGTCTCCACCAATCCTCAAAGTACCCTTAATACGAAAGAGCCCGAAAAAAGATAGCAAAAGAGAGGAAAAAACAGACAAGAATTAAAAAGAGAAGATCGGATTAAACACTGACAAAAATTTAGGATTGCGGCATTGCATTTCTGAATTACTGCCTCCTGAAAAACTAGATTTAGATCATGTTGAGAAGTGTCCAAAATAACTGATACTTCGAATGATTTTAAAAATTTTATTTTTGGAGCATTAGAAACACACAAATTGCTGATGAATTAATATTTTTCACTTCTCTTCCCTCTCCCCTACCTTGCATTGATGTAGCATGAAAAACATGAGATGAAATGTTTCACACAAAATCTGATACAAACATACCTCAGGAAAAACTTTCAGAAAAACATGGCACTGAATTAATGAATCTTGTATGAGTATCGAAAATGAAATGAATAATGGAAACATTTTATCAATTAAAAAAGCAAGATGATTTCCATGCAAAATGCTAAACCAAGTATAAAAGATTCAGTTAAATATATGATTTGAGTTTTGGAATCGGACGTATTTCTATAAAACAGAACTACGTGCAGAGGGAAAGATGGGGTGTGCTCATTCGTGCTCAGACCATAAGAATGAATGGCAAATACAAAGGGCCAGTGACATCAGTGGCAACCAAGATAGAAATGACGATCAAGAAGGCGGTCTTTAACTCATGAGCCCTGTCCAAAAGGCTCTAGATGCATGCCCACAGATCATATACTGTGCACGTTCCGTTTGACAGAACAAGAAATCCTGCTTCTCCAATTCAGCAAACGGAACTGTGAGCCAACTAAGTGCGGCACCCATGAGCCATGGGCATGTATCTTGAGCCTTGCGGACAGGGCTCATGAGTTAAAAACCGGCTTCCCGATTGTCCTTTCTCTCGTCATTGCTGCTGACATCACTGGCGCTTGGTATTTCCCATTCATTCTTATGGCCCAAGCATGAACGAACACACCCCAACTTTTCCTCGGCACATAGTTCTGTTTGATAGAAATACGTCCAACAATAGATCCATATTTCCTTGTCTTCACATGAAGGAACGCATCTTGCCTGTGCTGGTTCAGTATTTCTGCAAACAATTATTTTTACATGGGAAAACTATTGGACCAATAGTCTGAAAATGTCAAGAGTCTTTTCTCACAAAAGTGAAGAGAAGTCATAAAAAATCTTAGGAAAATTCATGTGGCGGCTCTCCTGAAAACAAATAAAATGCAAGGACGAAATACTGAAACAGTGCGCTCGAGATATGCTCCTTCATGAAAGGCGAAGACAATTTCGTTCGAAAGTTACATGATGATAGCAATTACCTAGGATAGGTAGTAAATTTTTCTAGTTATTCATGGAGCATTTGTGTTACATTGCTGGCCAAGAAAAGACTCCAAAAACTAACTTGGTCATCTACAACTGTAGCTGCTTGATAAATGAATTTTTCCACTACCCTACAGCAAATATTACTCCATTGTTGCCATAATGAGAATCATATGAAGCTTCATACATAAATACGGCGGATTAGCAATACGTTTTGAGCTGAGCATCCATTTTTAAAAATACATTAGGTCTCATATGGTCACAAAAATGAAAAACGTTCTAGCAGCAAACAAAAACTACTTGCTTTGGGTAGGGCTTTAAACTTTATGTTTACTTCCAAACAAAACAACAGATCAAACAATACTTTGACGGATTTGACCAAAACGAGCCTAACTACATCAGACATTTCCTAATTTGCTCTGATGTTTTACTTTAAACAGAAAACCAAGCAACACTGAAACTTGAAATTTTATCAGTATAATTTTCACGTTCGTGGATAAATTTACAGAGGATTTGAAGGCATTAAGAGGTTCGGATCTCTGTTTTAAAAAAAATAGAACATGACAGAAAATTAGGCAGCGTGAAATGCAGTTGGATTAATTCCAGTCAAATCTGTCCTTATCAGTGGTCCTCAAAGCGCGATATTAAAAATGCCTCCAAACAATATTTCAATATTTTTATATATTTCTCAGTACAACCATTAGCAGTGTGATCCTTACTAGAAAATATTTAATTACTTTGTCTTACTTTGAAGCTTTAGGGATAGAAAATTTGGTGAGCCAAACATTTAAATATTTGCGATAATCAATATTAAGATCGTAAAATAATCATGGAGCTTGATTTCGTTTTGAAAACATAATAAACTCAAATCAAATTCCACGACTTTATGATTGTACGAGTTTCAAAACTGAAAAGTTATATAAGATCAACTTTAAATAACCAATTGCGATACAATGGAGAATTGAAAGAATAACTTACCGTCTCTTTCATGCGATGCTGGGTCTGTTTGGGTTGGTTTTGAATACGTCACGACTTCTTTGGGTAATATAGATGTTGTCTGAACATTAACTACACTTAACTGAGGGGCTTTTGGACGACTGAAAAAGGAAAATAGTTTTTAGAAAAACAGCAAAATTTAACAAACTTAGCAATCCACAATATGAAGTCCTTCCTTGCTAGTTCAATCCTTTGGGTTGACAGAGAATAAATACAGCTTCTCATGCACATAGTTTCTGTGTCTAACATTCTCTGAGATATCACTGTTCAAGAGACAAAATTGGTGAAATCATAAAAAGTCTATCAAAATGGTCCTAGAGTTAGCAAGAGAAGTGAAGTATGATGGCTTGCTACTTAGTTTTAAGATTCACGAAAAGACCCATGTTACTTAAATGAAGGATCCTGACGCTTGCTAAAGTTTTGTTTTTATTGATGAGATATTCTTTACTACCTCCTTAGCATGTAAAGTTTTTAAAATTGAACATGATGGGTCCAAAGTTGGAGAAAAGCTGGTTTGAAAAGCGAATTTTGCAGCATTTTCACCAATGTGTCATTGTAAAGTTGTGGAACTGCCCTATCAGATCTATAAACAAACCAATTGTTCGCAGGTGGAATGCTGTCATCGTTTCAGAAAATTAATGCAAAAATGTTAGGGCAAGTGTCATTTATTTAACTATCCTGGCTAGCTAGGAAATGAGAGCTCTTCATGATTATTCATCTGATATAATGACATTCCTATTGGAGAATACATGTCAAATAGTCGAGCGTTTTGGCTTCAGCCCTGCTTTTCTTGGAATTGGCACAAAGAGAGCAGTTTTTTACTTTATTTTTTTGTGTGTGTGTGTGTGTGTTTGATAAATATTTGCATTTAATCTGTGAGGTCTTTTGTATAAATAGTACCCACTGAAATCTCGAAAAGGACAATGAAAAGAGCATAATAATGTTACAGAGTGGACTTATGAACTCCTTTCTAATCATTCATTTCCTCTTGAATCAATTAGATTAGCATCAGCAATAAACTATGAAATCATTTTGTTGTGTATACCTGGCTGTAGATGTTGCATTGGACTGCAAACTGGCATCTGGTGTGCTATTTTGATCAGTGGTTTTAGGAGATATACTTGATAGACTAGATAAAACATCTGAAGCAAAAACATAAAAAACTTGTCAATAACTTCTTTGGAGAGCTTATCAAGAAAATTAATATGAATTTTATGTAATCCTTCAGAAGCAGATAAGTTTTTATTGGGCGGATCCCTTTCGTCGGCTCAACCTCCAAGTTCCTTAGAGCCACTGAAGATGCTGACAGTAGAGCCAAGGAAACATGTCTGCTTAATAGTTAAGGTGATTTGATGGACGCCATATTTTGTATCAGAACGGCATGCGATATATCACATCAATTGGTTCCATTTTCTCAGCTACTCGTCATTTTTCTCAAATTGTGAGATCACAATTCTGTTGTCAGGAGACTAAAGCACTCACTTACAAATTTTAATAAAGAAATTCAGAGTATTAGAGGCGTGGTTTTTTCAAAGAGAAAACATCGCATTCGATACTGATATCGAAACTGCACTCGAATGCGATATTTTCTCTCTAAAAAAACCATGCCTTTATTACGTTGAAATTCTTTGTTAATATTGGTCAGTGAGTGCTTTAGTCCCCTGACAACAGAATTGCGATCTCAAAATTGGAGAAAAATGACGAGTAGCTGAAAAAATGGAACCAGTTGATGCGATATATCGCATGCCGTTCTGACACAAAATATGGCGTCCATTGAATCACCTTAAGTACATTCACAGGAGGATATAATTTTTTTTTTTTTTTTTTAACAAACATTTTAAGAGTAGAAAAATCTTTGGAATGAAAAACTGCCAGTCACATTCACAGAAAAGCTTGGGAGTATATGTGGTTCTTGAGTGGTTGAAAGCAGGTTGGACATCTACCCATCTGTAAAGTCACCTGGGTATAAAAAAAAAAAAACTGAATAAAATAACGCAGGACACAGATTGGTTGCACAGGTTTTGCAGTGAAAAACTAAGTGGTTTTATTAAAGGAAAAAAAAAAAAAAAACACTCCATCAAAACTTTAACTTTTTCAACTTCCAATATGATTCATTGCCTCTTGAGCCAAAGACACAATCAAATACGATAGAACAATTTGATGGACCTAACGGTCAAATAAACAGAAATATGTAAAAAGACCTAATAGTCCTAGTAAATAAAATCTCTGTAATATGAACTCCTAATAATTGTGATACAGCTAAAGAAAGGAAAGAGTGGACAAATGTCACTTCCGAAATTAGCACTATTCAACGTAATTTTATAGGGTACCCAATGGGCCACCAGATAATTGATGCATTCAGATTGATGAGATATTTGTCAATTCTTGTCTTACCCTGGTTTTGCCTGCGGTTACAGGTTGTCTACTGATACCTCATTATCTGAAATCTTTCAGCGCATGGAAAACTTTAAACTTTAGGATGCTCTTTTCTTAAGACTTGGTCCTCTGTAGTTGCTGACAAATATCTCTGGGGATGTATTAGAAACTTATCCGCTGCACAAACGGCAGTCTGCAACTGGTAGCGAGCAAAAAACGTAAGATCTAAAAAACTAGTTTTGAAACTGAGATGGCCAGACCCACCAGCATAAAAATTGCAGTTTCCTTAAAATTGAAGCAAACGTTTCAGATTCTTGGCAAAACAGTGGTGTAAGTGCATACCTCTCACAAAATCTCTGTAATTTGTACATGAAAAACAAAAAAAATTTCAATACATAGAGATTTATTAGGGAATAAATGTTCTTGAAATGGGAAGTCTGAGAACTTTCTGCATCTCTGAACACCGCCGTCAATGAGTACATTGAGAAAGATGATGAAAGGGATGTTGTTTAGTTACCAGAAACTGGAGCTACACCAAGGGAAGACAGCATTTCATCTAAGTCTTGAACTTTGTCAGGATGCATCGTTCGTTGTGCCGCTTCTTCCGCCTGGATAAAAAAATCAGAAAAGACAAAATTCATGAGAAAGGAAGTTTGAGAGGATCCAAAATTAAATCAGTGAGAATGAAAACCTGCCAACTGGAAGAGATGAAAATGCTCAGGAGACACAAAAAACTGCACAGTTGTTACCAATCAGTTTCTTTCATTCATCTGTACATTAAAATAATTATTGCTTCTCAAAGAGAGATCGAACAGCAGTGCAACATAATGGCAGATCTTGTTCCTGGATTACTTCGAATCACATTAAAGTCTCTTCCCTCTCTGTAAGGCTGGATACTTTGATACTTCATCACTGTTTGGTCAATAGAATACAGAAGAGTTCCATAACAGAGAGAGTAAAAGTTAAAGCGATACCAAAACCTACATCATGGGCTTCAGCCTGAACTACTTTCTACCGACAAAGCAGAATAAAATTAAGTGATGAAGGGGACGTAAGCAACAAACCACTCTGACATAGGGACACTCGTCTCCGTTCTAGGGAAAATCTGACAGTTAACGGTCAAGACTGTCAGTTCATCTGACATACCTGTGGAAATACTGGGAGTGGCTGACAAAAATAAGGTATGAGAAGACATTAAGCAGTAATATTAAATCCAATCTATAATGAACTTTTTGAAAAAGGACGTAGTAACTGCTAATCGAAACAGAGAATGCCGAAAAACATTGCCAAATATATACCTATCCTGGGTGCTGTATGAATGTTCGGTCTGGTTTTGAGCAATTTTGTTGGCGCACCAACAAGTAATTCTTTCGAGTTAATCTTGCCTAGAGCATGCATATTAAATATGAATTTGATTCAAGCTTTTACATCCTTATTGCAATACGTTATTCGGAAGAACGAAAATAAGAATCGAAATCACGATTCATGTCAACTCTTGATTTGAGAGTCCACCTCATTGACGCATGCACTGCGAGGGTTGGGCCTAACCTCAAAATTAAATATTCGACTAGCAATTATTCAGTGAAGAACAAAATTAAGTCCTTTGCAATGCCCAAGAATACATAAATGCAGCTTTAAAAAAGCGGAATGATCTGTTTCAAAAGTAATATAGATAATCGTAACCACATAAGAAAACCTCTCTTCTGTTCGAACAGCAATTTTTGGTGAGAACCTTCCATACGCATGAGACAGGCTAAATACTAGATCAAGTAGAAGATGAGGTTATGCTAGAGCAAGAGTTATTGGACTCTATTGTCGTGAAAAGTTAATAGGATGTCCTGATCGAAAGACAATGTTTACTTACAGTTGACTTACGGCTGTTATCACTCAATACCTACACTCGCATGGACATGACTGCCAACACCTGAACTGACCGAGATTCATGATATCTAAGTGAAGCAAATAAAAAAGACTCTGTTTACTTATCCATAGCATAGAATAAAAAAGTACTCACATCTTTGAGTGCTTTCTCTTTACGCCTTCGCTCCTTCTCCTCCCGGATGGCCTGTAGTTTGGCCTTCTTCGCCTCAAGTTCCGCTTTTCGATCAGCCATATCTGCTAATTAGTTCAACACTGGAAACCCAAAAACAAATCTAGTGAGCAAATACATACGTCCGGGAAAAGGAAACTGCGGCCTTACACTTTGATACACAGAAATATCTGCGGATGTAAGAGATATGTTGGCAGAAAAGGCGAAAATCGGCCCTCTTACCTGCAACGAAGAATCAACTACGATTACGAGGCATTTAAAACTTGCAGTCTCTACACGCGACACGCAATGATTCACATTTTAAATCCTTTTAATAGATGTTGAAAATATTAAATAGAGCGTGAAAATGATCAGACTTTCTATCAAAAGATTTCAACGCGACAGCGACTGATTAGAAAAATCTGGCGAAAAACTGGCGTTCGGCACATGACGTCACACGGTAACCGGTGTCCGATCGTTGATGCAGTTCGTTGCTCTCACTCCTAGCGGGAGATTTGAAATTTTGTGGCCTGCGCAGATTTCCCGCCACGGCCGCTTGGTAAAAGTGCAACAGCCAATCAGTGTTGAGCGCGGGAAAGTACGTGATTGGATAACCTCTTTTTGATCAAAAAAGCGGGAAAGTACGTGATTGGAGAACCTCTCTTTGACCAACAAGCGGGAAAAATTTAAATTTCATAAGATGCTTGATGAATTTTCAGGGATTCACGGCACGAAGCTGCAATAATGGAAACTATGAGTAGTTCCTTAAAGTAGAAATCACACACCTCGTATCCAAAAGCATGGAAATATGCTGCACGGAAAAAATTAAATGTTGATTTAGAATTTATACTGTTAAAAAGATGTCCGACAAGTTTCAAATGCTGATTATACATTACAAAAATGCTAGCATAACATTTAAATTTGTTCGTTTTGCAGTGGGCGTAGTTACGTTAGCATTTGAAACTTTTCGGACATTTTTTTAGCGGCATAAATGCTAAATCAACATTTAATTTTTTTCCGTGTGCAATATTCTCATGGGCGATTGCCGTAGAACTTAGACAGTTGACCCCGGTAATTTTCAGCAATTATTGTTAAGTATGTTTTATAATTTTTCTAGGCTATTTTAAATCTGTTGATGTTTGGAACTGTGGGGTTAATTAGGGAATGTTTTGCAAGGGAGAGAGGGAGAAATGACCTTCGAAACCATGAAATTCCTATTCCTGGGGCCCATTCCTCATTCAACTCTCACGTCCCAAACATCATCCGACTTAAAAAAAAAAAAAAAAAAAAAAAAACGAGAAAAAATCCTTGCTCGGATGGTCTGGTGAACATTGCTGTTTCAGCTATTTCAGTGATTTCATCTGAAAGAGAGTAGACGAATTTTGAAGGAAATTCGATTTCAAGCATTTTAAACTTATTGCTCTCTTTGCTATCACGACAGATTGTGCCCCAGAGAAGTGAGGAAAAAAAAAAATGTTATGGCTAACGTTGTTTTTTCAATTGAACAACTCCAAAGGAATGACACATTTTTTAGTAAGAGATGCAAACTTTGCAGCGCTGTATTGTCAAAACGAGCTTTGAACTCAAAAAACTACATCATAGGAGGATTGTCTCATCGTAACGTTTTGCTTGGATATAGATTTGAAGGACATCCATACGTTTCGAAAACAGGGGCATTTTTTCGACGCAGGTTCTTTCGAACCAACATAATGGACCACTGGACAAGGTACGAATTTCAGCATTTTATTACATGTTTCTTAACCAAAATTTCACGTAAAACACGATGCGTACAACGAAAATGACCGAAATTAACTCCTTCCTAAAATATTTAATGATTCATGGTGCGTGAATTGAAACCACCCGCTCATGAAAACTCAATGCTCTACGTGTTTCACATCGCGCGCTAAACGTTATATCATGAACGTCTCTGCGATAAAAAAATCTGGCAACCTCAATCTTGACGCTTTGGCTCAGCTATAGCAAATTACTTATAGTTTGAAAAACACATGGTGGGAAATGAGCATTGCTCAATTGAGAAGCTTGCTGAAACCGTTGTAGTGCGCGATTTGACTCACGTAGAGCTTTGAATTTCTTGTGAGCGGGCAGTTCAAATTCCTGGTAACCAATGTGAAATAAAAATGTTAATATCTCCGTTAGGAGTTAGTTTCAGTAATTTTCGTTGTGCGCATCGTGTTTTACGTGAAATTCTGGTTAAGAAACATGTATCAGAATGCTTAAATTCGTACCTTGTCTAGTGGTCCATTTAGGTTGTTTCTGAATTTTTTTTTACTTCCTTCATTTTGCGCCGGAATTTTTGTAGATCGAAGTTCCCTGTGCACTAGGCTGAACAGTTCAATTTTGACTTAACTCTTTGGTATAGGTTTCTTTCCAAGTCGAAGGTCACATAGAGTAATCCCTAACGTCCGCGCTAACGTTTACTTTAACTTGAAACTAATACAGCCTCGTCTGTCACCTTTCTCCCTTGGGACAAGCGAAAACGCCTTCAATCTTTCGTATATGCAAGATAAACATTCCGCAAACAGAAATAGTTGCATTCAGGATTCCAGGCGCCCGCATCACTGACCCATCATCAATGCGCACCGCGCCCCATCCCACACTTGATATTGTCAAATATGTATTTGTATCGATATTGACTGGTTCAACATGTAAACCTAGCCTCAAAATTCAATTGAATAATCTGAGGGAGCGGTTTTTTTTTGGGCTGGATTTTTTTATACGCAAGAGTACAAAATGGCAACGAAGAGTGAAACCAAGCGAATTTTCGCTATCGAATATCATTCATCAAACGCATTGATCGGTGCTGAGTGATGCCGGTGATCGGTGATAGCAGGAGCCAATCAGTGTTCCGATTTTTTTTTGAATGAAATTAAGAAGAAAAGAAGAAAACACGAACACTAAAACACAGCAAATTGGAAAAAGAACCAGACTTGAATTGACAGGACACAAAAACAGGAAGAAATGACGAGACAAAAATGCTGGTGAAGGATGAAGTTTCCGGCATCCATCGAATTCAAAAATCGAATTCAAGTCCCGAAGTGAATTTTAAATTTCAAATTGATGGATTTCAACGGTCTCCGGCGAGACCAACGAGGGAGTCGAATATCATTTTAAAAAAAATGCACAATCGTCGAATATCATTCAACGGTGAATGCTATTCGATCGCGGAAATTCGCTTCTTGCTAGAAATTTTCTCATTTCCGGCTTTTACAGCTTGAATCCTAAAATTGTTGATTGAGGTTAATCTATTGTTTTGAGCCAAATACATCGAACCACTATCAAATACTATCTATATAATAAAGATTTTAATGGAGGTGTTGCATGTGTGAGGGATTTGCGATTTGACTGTTGATTCTTATGTAAAAGTTCGCGAGAAATACGATGTTGCCACTGGTTTTCTCTGCAAAATCAACTCCCAAGCTCAAAAAAAGCTCTCAACTTGAGGCCTAAATGGAGGGAATATCCCACGCTATCCCGAGAGTCCACTCTACATCAAGACAAACTCTCATTGCAAAGATAGGGAGCAAATACATTGACAGGGCTGCTACTATATATTTGGGGACTCCAAAACTGGCAAAACGGCAACTCTGCTAATGTATTTGTTCCTATCTTTGCATAGAGAGTTTGTGTTGATGTAGAGGTGAAGTCTTAGGATAGCGTGGGATATCCCCTCCATTTTGGCCTCAACTTGAGAGCTTTATTGAGCTTGGGAGTTGATTTTGCAGAGAAAACCAGTGGCAACATCGTGTTTCTCGCGAACTTTTACATACTTTTTACTTGCCTCTCTGAAGGCGTTTTATGTGCACAAGCAATTCCCCTCCAGCTGCGTCTGCGGCAATTGTTGTTACGAATATGTTGTGCGTGCTGATTTCAGACCATTACATACTTGACTCTCTGAAGGCGTTTTATGTGCGCAAGCATTTCGCCTTCAGTTGCTTCTGCGGCAATTGTTGTTACGAATATGTTGTGCGTGCTGATTTCAGACCATTACATACTTGACGCTTTGAAGGCGTTTTATATTTACTTCGTTCGTTCTCCAATAGATTGCGCTACATGCACACAACGCCTTCAGAGCGTCAAGTATGTAACGGGCTGAAATGAGCACGCACAACAAATTCGTAACAACAATTGCTGCAGACGTAATTGACGGCGAACTGAAAGCAACTGAATAATTCACGTAGAGAACATTTCAATGGTTAAAATTGCGAGATCTTATCGGTAGACACGGAATGTTGCAGTTTGCAGCGTTTCACCTAACAATATCAATAATGAGTTCGCTGTATTGTAAAAGATGAGAGAGTTACGAGCCGATTTTGCAGCAACCTAGGAATAAAATTACGTTTTTCTGTCTAGGAAACGACGAATGAAGATGTTGCATGTGTGGGAAATTTGCTATTTGACTGTTGATTCTTATGTAAAAGTTTGCGAGAAACACTATGGTGCCACTGGTTTTCTCTGAAATCAACTCCCAAGCTCAAAAAAAGCTCTCAAGTTGAGACCAAAATGGAGGGGATATCCCACGCTATCCTGAGACTCCACCTCTACATCAACACAAACTCTCTATGCAAAGATAGGAACAAATACATTAGCAGGGTTGCCGTTTTGCCAGTTTTGAAGTCCCCAAATACAGTGGCAGCCCTGTCAATGTATTTGCTCCCTATCTTTGCATGGAGAGTTTGTCTTGATGTAAGAGGTGGACTCTCAGGATAGCGTGGGATATTCCCTCCATTTTGGCCTCAAGTTGAGAGCTTTTTTTGAGCTTGGGAGTTGATTTTGCAGAGAAAACCAGTGGCAACATCGTATTTCTCGCGATCTTTTACGTAAGGGTCAACAGTCAAATCGCAAATTCCTCACACATGCAACATCTCCATTATTTATTTATCCGGTAAAAAGATTCTGCGTGGGGGGGGGGGGGGGCAGAATCAAAAGCACCATTTTGGCAGCGGCGCCGGCAAAAGCGCGGTCATTCGTTTTGAACTTGGTGCATGAACGAGGCGGCGACCCTGACCCTCAATTCAGAACTCGGTGCGGCATCGACCATCGAGGCACGCCACGTGTCTGACTGCGATGCCGTGCCAATTGCCTCTACTTTGATTCGGAAGGCGCATTGCTGTACTTATCGATCCTCCCGCCGCGCAGTGGGCTCGCTTCACGAGAGTTGCGAGAGTGTGCAGGAAGGCGCAGGGGCTGTTCGTCACTCTGCGTGTCCTTTGGAATCTTCGAAATCTTCTCGAAGGGTGAAGGCACGAATTAGGAACATTAAGTTAAAGGCTTTGAGGCGCATACAGGGCGCATAGGTGCAGTTTTTGCTATTTCGATTTGATTCGAAAAGAAGGAGAAGATATTTAACAATCACTAGCAATAGAGGAAGAGAGGTAGAATAATATATATTAATCATTAGCAATAGAGAAGAAGAGGTAGAATCATATATATTAATCATTAGCAATAGAAGAGAAGAGGTAGAATAATATTTATACTAATCATTAGCAATAGAGAAGAAGAGGAATTTCGAGAGGATTTTTCGATCTTTGATGTATACGTGTTTGAAGTTTTGAAACTACACGGATCCTTTTGATTCAAACAACAAACTTCAAACTGGCTTTTTGATGCCTAAAAATTGGAATTTGAAAGCGAATTTTTCACAGAATCTGCATTACGACTAGTTTTACTTGAAATTATTAATATCTCAATTTTTTTCAAAATCTGCTTCTATACGCCTCGTCCTACAAGCCCCTCCAATGAAATAAAACCATAGAATTAACACAAAAAATTTAGTCCCGCTACTAAATTATTGCAAGGGACGTTTGTTTAGCAACAACATAAACCTCCATGCTGACAAACAAATTTGGGACTGAAATACGTCTGCACCATGGAACTAACATCGTCACCTTCCGGCCAAAGTATCACAAGCGCCATGCGACGTTTCAAAATTTCCGACGCTATTTTATTTTTTACAGAGAAATTGTTGGTTGAATCTATTCGAAAATTTCACTGAATTTTATTGGCAGCACGAAAAAAATTCAGTGAAATTTTCGGACAGCTTCAACCAACAATTCCTCCGTTAAAAAAATATAATGACGGTAGGAACTTGTGAAGGTCGCATGGAGCTTGTGATACTGTGGCCGGAAGGTACAACATGTTCTCTTTCAGAATTGTTAGGTGATGTTTTCCCTCCTACTCGCCAAAAAGTTACAAACTGTTTTTCTTTTTTCTTTTCTTAAATTTGATTCCAAAAATGTTCTCTGTTTTCATTGGCCGGTTTGACTTTGTTCTGAAAAACTGAAATTTCTCAAAAATCCACTTTCTCCGGGTAAAATTTAGCTATTTTAAATTAACAGGGGTTTTTCGTACTTATCATTGTACAAAAATACGGAATATATCCAACAGATCCATCTAATCGAGAATTTCGCCTGCTGTTTCAGATAGTGAGATATTTCGGATTACAAGGCTTAATCCTATCAGATCACCACATGAAAAACTGCAATCCGATTTCTATGTGTCTGGAAAATGGGAAAATGTTCTCCTAGGGTAACTCGTAGAGCTACTTCCACCTATTCTGCTGTGCTGAGCAAGAACGCCGTAAATCCATCAACATTTTCCCGCATTTTTGAGACTTCACACTTTATCAAATAAAAACTGTTTTACCCATGCAACTCAAATTTTCAGGTTAAGTTCTTGATAGTATTTTCAGAAGAATTCTGTATAAAAAATTGTCTCAAGGTACACGAGTTTTTCTGCTATGATACGTGGTTTCTAAAAAAATTAAAATGGCGTTTACGGCGTTTTTGCGTTGCACGGCAGTATTATGTGCTGCTGAAATCGGAAATGAGTTTGGATTTTTCCAGAAAGTACAACTTTTTCTAAAATTAAATTTTAAAAAAAATGCGATATTTGGCCAGAAACTTTTTTATTTTTTATTATTATTATTATTTTTTTTTTTTTTTTTTTTTTTTTTTTAATTCGATAATTTGAGAAAAGAAAAACTACAACATAAGGTAAGTCTCCTCCTTGCAGCACCAGTCGAAACTAAAAATATTTGTCCCCAAATTTTCCTTTCCTGAAACAGTGTGCGTCCTAGATTGATAGCAGAAAGGCTGAGGCTCAGTTTTAATGATGTGGCGCAGAGCACTGCACGTTTTATCCGGATTTTAGTTTGTGCAGAACACGAGTGTCAGACCTATCAGACGAGCCATTGTAATCTTATAATTAAATTGACGCTTTCTTCGTTCATATATCTCGTGAGATCTGTTTGACGTGATCTAGCATGGCGCAGAATCGTCAACGTTCATTCATGCGGCGTTTTTACTCGTACTATATGACATTATGTATGAATGAAACGGACAGTGACAATCAGTTTGCATTCATAAGTTAGTCGTAACGCTGTGAGCATGCAATGCTTTCCATTGAGCTCGGAAGTGGAAATGTCGCAGGCTAATGAGGCATTTTGTCATAAGCGGAGCTTACCGTCGGAATTCAAATGACAGCGAACTTTCGTCGATTTCTTACGCACACCTTGACCTGGCAAGTGTGTACAGCGTGTTCCAAAACTTGATGCGATGAGCATAACAGGACAGTATGGACAATTCGATTTATGTAGCTCTTAGGGCCCAAAAGGGCGACAACGAAAATCACTAGAAAAGTGCCGCTGCCAACCTATGCTTTCGGAAGATCACTCAATATGCCCGACAGCGCATTACAAACAAGCGTCTTCAAGGATTAAAACTTTGAGGCTGAGAAAATGTAAGAGGAATCAAAGTTTTATACGTGTTTTTATGATTTTTGATCAGTGTGAATAGTTGAAATGTGAAAATTAGTACCGCTGGATAATTCGAGTTCATAGATTGGCTCTCCCTTTGGACCCCGAGAGCTACATGACCTACCACATCTAACCTCCAAATTTTCGAGTTGTCCATACTCTCCTCATAAATCTACTCTAGAGCAGCCCAGTTTCAAATTGGGGAATACTCAATTTGCGCTGTTGGCAGCAGTCAGCCCCCTAAGAGAAACAGAGAGTACATATGATTTGCACACATGACTTTACCTTCACCACCTCAAATCGCCAATTTTCATTCGCGCTTTTGAGGTTTACGCCTTGGGACTTTGCGCTTTTGGAATTTTATCCTTACATTTCTACTTGAAATGTTTTGAGCAAGAATTTGCCAGCAGAAAATATAAAAATGCCCGGCCCAGCCAGCAGCGCACGGTGGATCCAGTCAATGTGAAAGGTTGGACATGAAATTTTCGGCTAAAACTGCAAATTTTGATGTTTAGTTCGTCACATTTTAGATTTTAAGGGTTGCTTTAGATAGAAATTTTCACGAGGAAACTAATGAAGCCACTTTTAGAACCTCAAAGTTATAAGCGTTTTAAAGTTTCCAAATTTTATCCGACCTCCTCTATTGACTCGATCCAATGTGCAGCGTCTCGAATCATTGACGAGCTGGCTCTCCTGCTCAGTATACACAACTTTCATAAAAGTATGTTATGTTGCATCATAACTATTTGAAGGCGACGTCTGAACGTTTGAATCGCACTACTTTGGGCTATCACAATTAAGCACGATCGATAAATTCCGACAGAAAATCTGGTATGGAACTCTCAAAGAGCATTTTTTGCAAAGAGACTGATGCATGTATTTGAATCCTGAAACATGCATTTTCTCCATACATTCTTAACCTCTTTTTCACTGTTCTTTGGAATATATCTACATACCTGCTAAATGACTTCTCGTTATACTGACTTTCGCAATGCAACTATGAACTCAATCGGCTTTGTATTTATTTGTTGTTTGATTATTTTTTGCATTGAACCTTCATTGACACTCCCTCTCAATGCTGTGGCGAGGTAAAGGTTTTGACATTTCTAGGATTCTAGGAAGCACAATTGTTCCACCATTATCAGGATGGATTTTCGGCATAATCGTATTTGAAATTTAAATTGCAGTTTTAAACATTTAAACACTTAAAGGAGATCCGGCTGTGAAATATGTAACTACGGGCTCTCACATATGATGGGCTTGGAGGACAAAGCGAACAAGTACAGTTTTTGAAAAAAATTGCCTTATTAATGATTTCGAGTAAAATTAGTTTTAATGCATATTCTGTGAAAAAAACGCTCCCAAATACCAATTACTTAAGCATCAGAAAGTCGTTTGAACTGTCTTTCCGCTATAGAGATACATGTAATTTCGAAACTTAAGACATGTATTTTTCGAAATAGCAATAACTGCACTTATGCGCCTTGTCCTCCAAGGCGCTCTTAACATCCATTACAGATTCAGAGGCCGGTTGACTCCGGGTTCAGTGGTCGGAGCAGCAAGTTCCAGAGTTAAAAATTTCAGCCTCTGAACCCAGAATAAATAGTATATTAAAAAAGCCCGCATTACGGCGATCAGAACCGGAGGTTTTTCTCTTAGTGTGTTTGCTAACATGGTATTATGGTCAAGCAAAGATGTACAGGCAGAATATCAAGGGGATTTTCATCGTTTAATTTCATGATTCATGGTAAAGTGTATTGTTGGATAATAGCATTGGTTGGATCTAGAGTCCAGACTTTTGAAAACATCAACAAGAAAAAATATTCTTGATTCAATCAAAAATCTTAAATCAAGAACCAAGCCTCTTAATTTGAGCGGATTTCCTTTTTATTTAAGCTTAAGCTTTTGAATCAAGAGTCCTTTTTCTTGTCGATGTTTACAAGAGTCTGGACTCTAGATCCCATGTGTTTTTTTTCCAGTGCATACTTACATCATCGATAAAATAAAATAACCAAGCTTAGGGTTCAAATAAGTCTCATATAAAATTTATAAATTCTAGAAACCTTTTCAACAATAATCACACCACACATATAAGCTAAAAGAACCACAGTACCCCTTATAAATAGCATAAACAACATAAATCTATAAAAATAAGAATTAATAATGAATACAAGGAAAATTCTTGAAAAAATAAGACATAAGATGAAAAGTAAAATTAAAATCACTGGATTAAACATTATAAAAAATTAATCCTTAAAAAAGAAAGATGAAGATTATGTTCCTTTAAAAAGAAAAAAAGTGAACATTTCGGGAATCTGACTCCTCGTTTATGTTCGTACTTAAATACATTTATATTTTTTACTTTTTAACCACGCGATCTTGCAGGAACGCTACCACACCGGCTCCTTATCACCGCCGCACGCCATGCTAGACCAGAAAAGGGTCAAAACAGCGGAAGGACTCCGTCTTGTCTTCGCGTGCCGCGACCCCTCCAGTCCGGGCGACGAAACAAGTCCCGGGGGGCGGGGGGGGGAGGGAGAACCCCCCGCGCTGCGCCGGCGCGCTCGCGGGAGGGGGGCGCGCATCTCCCACGGCGCGCGCGAGCAGCGGACCCGCTCTCCGGCGCCAAGTCCGATTCTGGCCTCCGCGCGAGTCGGCCGTGAGCGAGAGAGTCGCGAGCTCCGCGCAGCATCGCATCCGAAAAGCGTCACCGCGAACCCCCGAGACAAGTTCGAGAGCAGAGTTTCCCGAAGTGTCACGTGGAGTTTTCCCGACCCGCACCCGGCGCAACACGTGTTCCCGGCCGTTCCACGACTCCGGTACCCTCACTTCCGGTAGCCACCCCTGTTTCCGGTTGGTACCCTCGTTTCCGGTACCATCCCTCGTTTCCGGTGCCCTCACTTCCGGGCCCGCGCCATTCCCGCCAAAAGGTCCGATGACCGGAAGGACTGAGCCGTTTCCGACCTAGTGAGCTTTTTCGATTTTAAGACGGACTGTTCGGGGGAATTGAGTTTTTTAAACGCGTGTTTTCATCGCCTGTTAAAAGCGTGTATTTTAGAAATTTGTTTCGTGAATTTTAGTGTTTTTGTGCATCTTTACCTCGCGGTGTGCGCGAATCAAGTGAATTCCGGATTGCCTGCACTAAGGTCCTGATAATTTTGACAATTTTAAAAATCCAAGCCGGAAAATCTACGAATTACTGGAGTTTTCTACTTTTCGGTTCGACGAAAGCTTGGATTTTGGAGATCCAGTCCGTCGAACGTAATTTCAGAATAGCGATCTTCGTCCCGAACCGGTTTCAATCACCCAAACGGCAAATTTTCGCAAAGTTGCCGCGTGTTTAAACTATCAAGTGTTTTAAGTGTGTAAGTGTATTTTTTTAATCGCGTGTTTTACGTAATATCCGCGTCCTTAGTTTTAGATTCGCTTTAGTGTAATCAACCGTACTTAAGCCCTAACAATTTTCCACCACTTTGCGTAACGATCGAAGTGGGGATTTGAAACGACCCCGGCTACAGTCCAACTTCAGTTTGTGCAAATTCCTAACCTCAAAATTAGTAAGAACCAACTCTGCAATTACATTGAAGCTGCTGGATTATTCGACGGTGCGCGCGTTCCTAACCTCAAAATGTGGACGTACATAGCCTCCGTGCTATTCCTCCCCCTGATGACATGCGCCTCGGCATCATGGTCTCACACAAACCACATGATCTCCAACACATACAACCCCGTCTTCGAGGAGACGGCCGATTCCTACACGACGGCGTTCATCAACCTCACGTACAGGGACCCGGAAACAGGTCTCCTGCACACGGAAAAAACCGAGATGGGGAAGTACGGAGAGTACCACGTGGGTTTCGCCTCAGGGCTTCTGGTCCACCTCGTCTCGGACTCGGAGGACTGGGATACCACCGGGTGTTCGCTCCCCCTCCGGCCCTCCGATGGGGGGGAGTTCCCCCCGAAGGGCACCAAGTGGATCGCGCTCGTGAAGCGGGGTGCTTGTAACTTCCAAGTCAAGCTGGATAACGCTTATCACTATAATGCGTCGGCCATCATCATCTACAACGATCGGGAGACCACCAGTTTGGATAAGATGAAGCTCTCGACCAGGCATAGTAAGTGGTTCGATTTTTTATTGGTTGGACCTGAAAAAAAGAACACTGGAAAAAAAGCACATTGGATCTAGAGTCCAGACTCTTAAAAACATCGACAAGAAAAAATACTCTTGATTCAATTAGATTTCAGCCTAAGTCTGGAGTCCAATGTGTTTTTTTCCAGTGAAAGAAAGAAAGAAAAAAAAAAGTTGGTCGATGGACTCGCCGAAAAAATAAAATGCTGCAGTTGCTGCAGAGAGGGCATTTCTTGGTTGCGGTGTTTCAGAATCTTCAGTGCTAATTTTTATTTCAGAGAGGGAGCTATTTGAGTGAATTCTCTGAGATTTTACGTTTTCAGCACTGTGAAATCATAAGGAATATTCAGTAAAAGTTAAACGAAATTACATATACAATTCAATGGGCCTGTTGCAAACTTTTGCTAGAGCAAAAATAAGAGTTGTTTCTTATAGATAATGCCTCAAAAATCACGATGAGCGCATCGGCAAAGTCTGAAATGCACTCATAACTTCACAATCTGCGTAAGAAATTTGCGTTTTTTTAAGCTTCCCGCTTCAAAAACGATACTACGGCACAGGTGAGCATTTTGTTAGAGGAGTCGCTCCATCGTCGGCGATATTCATCATGGCCGACGCTTGCGCGCAGTTCCGCGCGTAATTCGAGGAGAGTTCAAGGTCAATCAATTCGGGCGTGGAATACATGAACGTTAAAACACGCCGATTGTTATCTGGTCTAATCTAGTTCAGGTATTATCTCGTCCCATCACACGTGTTTTGGCGAATTGGCGTCGGCCATGATGAGTATTGCCGACGATGGAACGACCATTCTTACAAAATGTTCACCTGTGCCGTAGTATCGCTTTTGAAGCGGGAAGGTCAAAAAACCGCAAATTTCTTACGCAGACTGTGAAGTTATGAGTGCATTTCAGACTTTGCCGATGCGCTCATCGTGATTTTTGAGGCATTATCTATAAGAAACAACTCTTATTTTTGCTCTAGCAAAAGTTTGCAACAGGCCCATTGCTTCATTTATAATGGATGAAACGTTAGCGGAGATTTTGAGATACTACTGAGAATGCCCTCTTTGCACCCAGCGCTTCAAAGTCTGGTGATCATTTAAATCTGGTTCGACTGGCCACACGATTGAGCCCTAGCAAGCATGGGTTTATAGGTAAAATAGGGCTCACTTGGAAATCGAGGTACGCCTTACGTCAAAGGAGCGACGTTCTTGCTAAGAAAAAAGTCATGCACTAAAATAAAATTTTCTTCAGATATTATTTTGCCTTGAAGGGTCGTTTCTTGTCAATAAAATTCTGTTTTTTTTTAAAAGTTACATTCGTGCGGATTTACTTTAACATCAGTTTTTTTTTAGTTAAAGAAGCGTCGTTTTGCTGCATCGTTAAGTTTAAGTTTAAAACACGATAGAAAAATAACATTTCCTTAACCAAAAGAAAAACCAACTTTTGCCGACAAGAAACGACGCTTTAATTTAAAATAATATCTCAAGCATTTTTTTTTTTTTCAGTGTGAAACTGAATTTTAGATTATTATAGCTACGCGTGTCTCAGAATCGTTTTTCGACGGTCGACTTTTAAAGAACCATAAAAACCACTGAACAGTGCAAACAGAACAAGTGCCGCGTTTTTTTCTGACTATGAAAATATCGATATCACCTTTTTTAAGGCTGAGTGGATGACGTCTATACATACTCGCGTTAGTGCATGCTATGGTTTCTTCCATCTTCGCGTAATCGTTAACCTCGCAGAGCAACCACTGCAATTTGCACATTATTTATAACTGATTCATATCTCGAGATTAATGTGGAAAAAACGGTGGTTTGCGCAAGCGCGCGTCATTTCACACCACCCATCGAGTTTTCCAGAGGGCGATATTTTATGAATATTGAACTTGAAAACTTGGTATTTAAAAAGTTAGTAGTTTTTTTTACTGACCTATAATATTCCCGTCTTATACACATGGGCGTGTATCCTCACCTCATTTAAGCAGTGCATGCCGGCCGGCAGTTAGCCGTGAGACCTTCAACATTAAAGCCAGTCAAGTATTTTATTTCACCTGGCTCACAGAATATCTCGAAAATGAGCGAAATAAATATCCGTAAATACTTGGGCGACCACTTTGCGATCTTTGTCTTGATCACAGTCACGAATGGGTGCGACAGGGAACGTAGTCGGCTCTGTGGGCGAGTGGTTCAATGTTAGGTATTATCGTCATTGATGTGTTTAAAAAAAAAAAAAAAAAAAAAAAAAAAAAACCACTTAATGACCATTTTTAATACGCCTTATTTTTGAATAATCTATTTAAAGTAGGATTTGCCCCTTCCTTAAAAATATATGAGCTTTTATTCTTTTAATCCGAAATCAGTGGCAAAACACAGCGAGGATTAAGCTGTCATCATTTTCATTAGATATTTATTAATAGGTTCGTTAATGAGTTGATTACCGAGAATAGCTAATAAGTCAAATGGGAGGATCGGAGGACAGAGCGCATAAGTGCAGTTTTTGAAAAATTCGAGATATTAATGATTTCAAATAAAACTAGTCTTGATGCATATTATGTGAAAAATTTGCACCCGAATTCCAATTTTTAAGCATCAAAAAGTCGGTTTGAACTTTCTACATAAAGTTTGCCATAAATATCCATGTAATTTCGAAACTTCAAATATGTATTTCTCGAAATAACAAAAACTGCACTTACGCGCCTTGTCCTCCGTGCCTCTCAAATTTGGACCGAGTTTAACAGAATGCACCAAGTTGCATTTTGGACTGAGCAAGTTAGGGGTAGTATTTGAGTCCAAAATTTTCCCCTGAGCAAAATTCAAAGCTAGAAAAATATTTTCATGATGTGGAAAATGGTCGTTGAACCTCGCCCTTTACAATGAATCGTATGGAGGATTAAAAACCTCAACCCTCTTTTTTAGGTTCAAACTTAATGTGAGTGGGTGCGTTTTGGTCTAACCTGGTTTATTTATTGATAAAATACAACTCATTCACTTCCTAATGTGAAGATGAGGAGCGTTCAATTTGTTGAAATGAAAATTTTCCCATCCGAAATATTTTTCACGGAAGTAAGTAGGGAGTCATGCCGACCATTCTAAAAAAAGACTCCCAGACTTGGACCCCGTTTAGCAGAAAGAGACCAAGCCACATTAGTTATTGCCAAATTTAACTGGACAGTATCACTTTTTACGAGAAAACGTTTGCGCGGATTCCTTAGAAAATTTTAAGGAATTTGCCTCGCACCATGTGAAGTATTCACTGAAATTTGCACAAAAATCTGCACGGAAAAAAAGCACGGGGTTGTTGGATGATATGGACATTTCCAATTAATTGTGGTAGCATCCCAATTTGTAACTATGGTAGCACCCCAAGTAATTATGGTAGTACCCCAATAGATTAGGTAACTAACCCAAATTTTGCGGTACTACCACAATTAATTAGAAATGTCCATATCATCCAACTAATGGAGATTTTGCATGTGTGAGGGATTTGCGATTTGACTGCTGTTTCTTATGTAAAAGTTCGCGAAAAACACGATGGTGCCACTGGTTTTCTCTGAAATCAGCTCCCAAGCTCAAAAACAGCCCTCAAAGTGAGGCCAAAATGGAGGGGATATCCCGCCCTACCCTGAGAATTCACATCTACATCAAAACAAACTCTCCATGCAAAGATAGGGAGCAAATACAATGACAGGGCTGCCACTTTATTTGGGGACTCCAAAACTGAAAACACGGCAACCTTGCTAATGTAGTTGCTCCCTATCTTTGCATGGAGAGTTTGTCTTGATGTAGAGGTGGACTCTCAGGATAGCGTGGGATATCCCTTCCGTTTTGGCCTTAAGTTAAGAGCTTTTTTGAGCTTGGGAGATAATTTCAGAGAATACCAGTGGAGTCGTTCAAACTGACGGAATAGAGGCCAACGTTTGACCAAAAGAATGACCCGAAAAAGCATCAAATGATGCTCTTCGGGTCGGCACACCGGTGACCCTACAAAGATGGCGGAACCTATTTTGCGCGGCAAATTCAAATTAAGCGCGGTATTTTTAATTATTTTCAAATGCGTGACTCCGGTTTCTCTGACGAGGAAACGCTTTGCGCGGTAGTTTTGTTCCTAATTTCTCCTCAAGTGTAAGATAGCCCTTCAATTTTGGTTCTACGTTCAACCCTCTTGATATTTTTCTCTTTTAAACTGACTTTTCTTTCACTTCTTTTTAAACCAATTACTTGTGTTGCTGATGAATAATCCCTGTTTGCATTAATTATGAAAAGCGGGGCACAGAGCTATGACGCTTCATCCTTTTGCTGGCAATAATTAATTTTTTACCCACGTATTAAAATATCATCAAATTATTATGTCATGCGCGCCCTGTAGCTATAAAAACTTATTTTAGGTAGAATTTGTCAAAATGTTCTTTTGGTCACTAAGAACTCTTAAATTTGCTCCGAATGGAATTATTCATCTTATTAGGTACATTGCTTTCATTGATTATCATGAGCTGTAATTGAAAATGGAGTTAGATAAATGGAATAACTGGTGCCGATAATTTTTTCTCTGTGTACAGGTGAGTATTTTTAATGCAGCAGTGATAGTTAAAATAAGGTTTTTGTGACTGAAAATAGTAAAATAACGATTTAAAATTTGTTACTTACATCTTATCTGTGACAGAAATTACTGCCGATAGGAGGGGGAGGGGGTATCTTGCTCATAGAAAAAGAACAACAAAAAATAAAAATCAACGGTTAACTTGCTCACATGCGGATCTCGTTTGCAGTACCTAAGTCAAAATCTCTGCTCAAATATTATTTTCTTAAAAGGGAGTGGACGAACATTGCTTGAAATTTTCACAGAATATTCTTTACTCTCACAAGAAGAATTAGGGCACTTATCATCGCTTGAGATTGAGAATCCTACCATTTAGGACATACATAATGGCAGGAAGTATGCAGCATCGCAAACCTAGATGCACAATTTTTCATTGGCACTGTCTTCAAGTGGGAACTTGTGAATTGAGCTGCTACTTTGTATTAGCAGCTATCTGTTCATTCAACAAGTTAAGGGCATGAACGCATCGAAATTATCACAAAGTAAATTTTTTTTTTCTTTTTGTATTAAGAAATATTTTTTATTCAAAAATTACAACTTGGAATACTCATGATAGCATGAGGACTTGCAGGCTTAAGTTACAATCTACTGAAGATAGTTTGTTATAAATGAAATATCCAGAAAGAATATGACCTTCTTAATCTACGATCACTATCCAACCTAGGTTGCATGCCGATAGTATTATCTGCAATTATTCCTGTCTGCTAATTGTTTGCATCACATGGTTTTGAGGGCAACACAGTTCTTGCAGCATAAATACGTCAAACTGGAAAATTTCCTTCTAAAAACCTTAGAGGAAAAGTTTATTTTCTATGGTAGATTATTTGTTCCATTTTTTCAAAACAGCAAAATAGTGGTACTCCCTAGGTGGCAGTTGAGGAAAAATTTGCCAAAATGAGTGGTTGTTAACGCTCAGCATAAATCTCATTATTTTTAGCTTGAGCAAATTTTGAATAATAATAAGCCCGCATCAATGCTCTTTATCTCAAGATGATGAGTGACCTGCCACCGAGATTGCAGTGATTTGCCTGCCATCTTCAAAAAGAGTTTTAGAGCTGGAGCAAATTTATTAACTCCGATATAAGTTTGGTGGGAAAAGCTTCGTTTCCTATGATTCTATGCATGGTGATCAAATTACCCGCAGAAAGTTCTTCCTATTATGAAATACTGCACTGAATATGTGATTTTAAAAATAATAACAATAATAATGAGAAAAATCAAGGATGGGATGCGTTATGGATTGCGCATTGCTCTTTTTTTCAAAATGGCGGCCGATTTGTTTACGTTGTGCGCACCGGTCAACGTGAATGAGCACCGAATTGGTGCGGTTTCGGGGTCATCCGCCGAATTCCAACGATGGATTCCTCCTTTCCGCCAGTCGGTAAAACCCAATACGAGTGGCACTTTCGTGTTTTTCGCGAACTTTTACATAAGAAACAACAGTCAAATCGCAAATTCCTCACACATGCAACATCTCCATTGGGGTAGTACCACAATTTTAGGGGATAACCCCTGACACTTTTTTTTCCGTGTGCACAACCGTTTTCATGTAAAAAATGGAATTGTCCAATTGAATATGGCAATAGCGGATGTGACTTGGTTCCTTTCTGCTTAATACGCTCCACTTCTTTTCCTTTAAGAGAGACGGTTTCCTCTCGCGAAACATCGCCTCTTTATAGACTGACAACGGCAATTAAAATAATCCCATCGCTAAACCGTAGCCCCTTGAAAGAATCATGGCTATTTCCGATCTAATCCAATCCCACGAATTCTGATCCAATAAAATATAATCCAATAAACTTGATAGACCGTTCGGATAATAAAGGCTTCACCGCTGGCAGTTTCGGAAGCCTCACATTAAATCGCGGTTTGCAAAAATGTTGCAACACCGCGATGTTAGGCGCAATGACGAGAAACACTTGCGAGCCTTAATTGAGTGGTGATGGCATGGTCCTGACCGCACTTAACTTCTTAAAGATGTACTAAGTGCAGCAATAATCAAGTGCCATTCGTTGAATCATGAAATCCTTCATTGCTGAGGAATACTGCTGGACTAAGGGAGAACGCCGTATGAACATTCGAGAGTCGCCGAATTCCCCTTGATTAACCATGTATTTTTGACAACATTCGAGCATATTTTTCCTAGAAATTTTCAGATATTTTACATTTAAGTGCGTACAAAATTGTCTTAAAATTTTGGGGGAAAATATGTACAATTTGCTCAGTTGATTCTGTTTTTTCGATGGAAATTTGGCAACGTCTGAATGCTCATACGGCGTTCATCCTTAACACGACAGAATAGCACTCATGAACCTAAAACCAACAAAGTTTGGAGGTCGGTTTGCAATTTTATGACATAGTTTAGTTCTAATCGATGATTTGATTGCACCTAGCCGTAAAATTGCATGCATTCTTACTTTAAGCGCCCCGATTCATGCAGTTATTATTCTTTGACATGCGTACATCCTGTGATCTACCAGGTCGATTTCCATGATTTTTGGTTATCGGCAGGTAGATAAAGTCACTGGCCTCAATCGCATTATTGCATACCGACGCACGGTGGATAGAGTCGATCAGACGGGTCGGACATGAAATTTTTTACTAAAACTGCAAATTTTGATGTTTAATTCGTCACTTTTCAAATTTTAACGGGTGCTTTGAAAAAAAATTCTACGAAGATTCCAGTTTACTCGTTTTCTGAACCTCAATTTTTTTTGTAAACGGAGTACGTTATGAGCTTGTAAATTTCCCAAATTATGTCCAACCTTTCCCATTGACTGATTCCATTGTGCGACGGCGAGACTTCCAATATCCGTATCTCTATCGTATCCTTCGTATCTCCAGTGGCGCGGCGTGATTTGCGATATATCGATTGATCTGCCATTTAGACCTGTGGAAAAGGATCGATTATCAGGGAGATCGCAACGAACACCTTAATTATCGATTTGATTACGTTACAATAGGACATGCCGGAATGAATGAATGGGGAATCCATCTACTTAATACCCTCAAGATTCTGCGATTGAATCCTCACAGAGCGAAAAACACCTCAGCGCACAATAATTCTATTAATAATAACTCATCGTTTTATCCTGTTTGCACCTGAACAGTTATGTCTGCTTGTGAATGCCACGACGAATGCAGAATTATTGTTAGCCGTAGGCTATAGGGCTCGCCGAGTACAATAGCTGCATGAACAACTAAAAAACAAATTTAACCGGCGTTGACTATTCTTAGATAATGTAAGCACATGCCGTAACTACTTCACTACTACGTAACAACGCGATTCAACTTTGGGTGATTGTTCAATTTCAATTTTCATTCACTCTCCGTTTGAAAAAGTAAAAATTCATCTCACTGAGCATGTCATTTTGTGAGGAGTCGTTAACGGTTGCGTTAAAATCCATTCATATTTTAAACAGGAGAGTTAAAGTCTAGAATGCCTATTTACAGAATTTTGAAATAAATATTGCGTTATTTTACAGACCTTTTACCGATCTCGGACGGAATTTTTTGGGCCATATTGAGTTCAAAATCAGCAAAACATGCAGCACTTAAAACAAAGAGAATACCTACTGTCAATTCTAATGTTCACTGAAAAAATTAATTTGCTGATTTAACAATTAAATTGCTAAAAAAAAGTGACTGCAATATTTCAACGTAGATTTCAGAACACAAAATGCTTCTTTAACCACTAATTGTAAGCTAATTTAACCACGGGGGTGGATAAAGTAGCATTTTTGTGTCGTGAAATCTACGTTGAAATATTGCAGTCGCTTTTTCAGCAATTTAATTGTTAAAGCAGCAATTGTTGTTTTTCCGTGATGATGAAATGCCTGATTTGACTGACATCTCTTGAAATATAAATCTCGTTTGCTCAAATCGGAATTGTTGTTTTGTATCAAAATCGGCTCGAGGTTCAGCTTCTCAGTAAATCAATGATAGGAAACCAGCAGTGCAGTGGCATAGATTAAAAATTGTTCACCTATACATGGGTGCACTGAAAAAAATATGCCGGTAGATTTTACCATCTCTGACACAGTGATACGAATATGGTAATAAACACCAGACTCTATGGTGGCATTTACCATACTATGGTAAGAATCACCAGAGTTCTGGCGAATACTACTATAATTCTGGTTATTTCCACTAAATAGTATCACTGTGTAAAAAATCAAGTAGACTCATAGTAAATGTCACCATACTTTTTTTTCAGTGTGCATGTGTAAAATTAGTGTACAGTAACTTAATATGAGAAAGGCGCGACATCCAAAGGTGAAAATAAGAGCACCAATTTATATGAATTTGAAAAGACTCTGATCGCAAAATAAATGTTTCAATATCGTGCCTGAGAAATCAGGGCACAGAGGGATCGTGCACGTGGAATAGCTAGTTTTAATATAGATTCGAATAATGCAATTTAGATCGGAATGTCCATCTCTAGAATTACCAAGCGAGAGTGCAGGCGTAGGTGTCCGAAAACCGAGAGGCATTTGCGTAAGGGAAAATGAAATAGTTGAAGTGTTCGGAGAATAGAATCGAGGAAAAAGTAGATTATTCGTTTTTACAGCTGCATGTATCCCTCTCTCAATTCCGATACTTACAAAGCGGTATGCAACTGCACTCTGAACATGATTATATTAGCAACCGCATCCCGGAACCTAGGGTGATTTTTGCGCTAAAGTGGATTCTGTTAGTTGGGAAGGGGGCGCTGGAACAATGTAGGTAACCTAGTATTGCATGAGGGTGGATAAAGCACTCTTTACTAAAATTAGACGTTGATTATTTTTATTGGACTAATTTGACTAAAATTGATCAAACCGCGTTTGACGTTCACTAATTTTCTCTTAAGTTTATTTTTTTTACAGAAAACTAAACAGCAAAACTCCGTTAAATTTTTGATGATTTTTTTTTAAATTACGAAAAATACACTTACAAAATGTTGAGCCTCAATGTTGCATCTTTTTCTGTTTGAAAAATTAAACAGGAGAGGAAAGTAGGTAATGCCCAATGGCGTTAGGGCGCCTCTAAAATGCTTTTGAAGTGATCCTAGAGATCCAGTTTGCTTTGAACTTTTAAATGATAAGCTCGAATTTAATAACCAGGTTTTAAAAGAATGTAAAATAACCTCAACCATAATATACATTAACCTATATGATTATTTCCACGAATTACTGAACGCTGACCGAAATAAACTCTCAACTTATTAGCTGTAGTAAATTAACTGGTTTGACCGACCAAGGACTAAAGAGAGCCTTAATCTAACTACGCTTTCCTACTTGCATCACGTACTTACTCAGAATTCGTGTCTTATTATCTCTCTTCTGTTCTTTGGAGAGAACGACTTTTTAACTTAAAGTTCTCTTTCCTCCTTTTGCCTATCTTCTTTCCGAACAAAGAGACATTCTAAGATTTTTCAATTTACTCCGAAGTTCAGGTTGGCTCCCTTATTGTCTTACACGGTGGCGACGAGTTGGAAAATTGTGCATAAAAATGATTGAAGAACATAATCTCGACGCTCTCTCTCAATTTTTCAGTTCGGTCACGATTCTTGAATCGTCGGATTTTATTTACACATTAAAGTAAAATAATGAATAAATATACGGAACAAAGTCACCGTTTATTTGATTAGAAACACAAGTTTTGTATTTGTTAATTCATACGAGTGACATCGTAAAAGGAAGGAAGGAAGGAGGGAAGGAAGGAAGGAAGGGAGGAAGGAAGGAAGGAAGGAAGGAAGGAAGGAAGGAAGGAAGGTAGGAAGGAACGGAGGAAAGGAGAAGAAGTATGCTTATATTTGGTGATTATTTATGACGAAATTAACTAAAACAGCATATTCGATGCTTAAAATTTTGAAAATTTTCTGAGGGAACCCCCTGAGCCCCTCTTCTGACCCCTATGTTCGAAAATTCTGGATCTGCTTCTGGATATAGAAACTGCTACCTCTTGCGAGTTGGTAACACTTTTTTCCTCCCTTTAAATCCATAATAAAAATCGATCCTAAATGAGGCAGGGCTTTTTTCACCCTTAAAATCATTATAAAAATCGACCCTAAAAGAGGCAGAGAATCGATTGTTTTACATCATTCAGGTGGCGGGCAGACAGTGGTTGGATTCTGCGAGAGTCACCACTGCGCACAGAAACGCATCGAAGAAACGATGGACTGGAAGCTTTCGCAGAACGCAAATGACGTATTATGGTCACGTCTTTATTTTCTTCAGTCTCGGAGTAAGAGGCTAATGAGTAATCAAAGTCGTGCAAATGATATTCCGGCGCAGCAGTGGATATATATGCAGTCTCGAGCTGCAAATCATAACTTACGCGTGTTGCATGCGAAATCGTCGATTTCCATATTAAAAATGCGAAGAAAACTTTTCACGGCTGAAACCATTGATTTATTTTTACTTCTCACGTTTGTTGAAATTGCATGTGCACACTTATCATGACTCCATATGCCTGCAGTGTACATAGTTTAAATTAACGAAACTGAAAAGTTTTGATTGGTATCTATTGAAAATTATTGAGGTACGCTGAAAAAAAGAATCTTTAATTTGCCGCCAAGAAGTACTTCTTATTAAATCAAATATTTTGCTGTTTAAAAGAAACAACTTTTTCGCTTAACCCGAGCATTATTTTGCTTGTATCAAGAAAAAGTCAGCTTAAATAATTGAGATACAACGAATTCTTGGCGGCAAATTCAAGAATTATTAGGCTTGGCTCAAGCACCTTTTTTTTTCAGTGTAGAACTTTTGGTGACATCGTGTCCGAAGTCATGACCAATCAGCTTGTCTGGTACGGTCATGTTAATAGGATGACGGAAGAGAGGCTGCCAAAAAATGAAAAAATCAAAAAATGGTAACGGTTCCATTGGTAAAAAATCTCTAAATCTTCACCTCGGCATAGAGCGCCTTCAAATACCGATGCTACCTCCAGCTTTGCCGGCCAGTCGGTTTAGTTGCCTATCGGAACCAAACCTAACTTGGGTCACTGATCTCACCACATGTAAGCGCGAGTGTGCTGGCTAGGTATCGTGCATTTAAGCAGAAAAGACGTATGTTTGAATTCTGAACATAATCATCAATACCCTCTATCTTCTTCCTTTACTGCTTAATTTTTTGTTTTTTAATTCAACCCATATAAATTGCAATTTGGCGGCGATTGCTAATTACATGCAATGAATGCAAATCTTGCCTACTGTAACTGTTACAAGTTCTGGCCTGGAGATTTTGATACTAGGTATGTTTTTCTATTCAAGTTAGCACTTTCTGTTATCAATAATTTGTTTTTTAAAACTATAAATCACCGGATAGCAGTGTCGTCCTGGCGCAAATGCAGGAAAAGCCAATTTTAGAAAAAAGAAAAATCCGTCTATGCATCATTGCGCATAAGTTTAAGCGAAGTCAAGAGCGTCGGCCTTTTTTTCGTACCTCAAAGCTTCAACGGATGTAGACTGCACACAAATCCTACAATGAAATTAGGTAATGCAGATAAGAGCCCTGCATAATAAATATTTACTGTCCTTTTGTAAACTTTCACACGGTTGGATAATTTGGTGCTTATGCAAGTTGTCTAATGACACTGTAACACAGACATCATTGCAAAGTTAGGCAACGCTGCTGTTGATGCACTTTGGCTTTACTTTTTTTTTCGGTTGTTGCTCTTTTAAAAAGAATCGCTCTGGAATCCACACAAATGACACCTGCCAGTCAGCCACGCAATAGTGATACTATACATTTTCCCCTCCTACATTACGAGGACAATTTTTTTTAGGTTTGAGTTACTAAGTTTCGGGATTCCAGTTTATTTATGACACTTTCTAAACTCTCCTGCAAATTGCTTTTCATTTTTCACTTATTTTATTTACGTACATACGATTATAATTTGAAGAATTCGTGAGTTTTTTTGGTCATACAAAAGTTTAATAAATGCAATTTAAATTCAAATTCGTTAAGGACGTTGGCGCGTCTTCCGTAAAGAGAAATTCGTCTCTGCCAAACATAATAACGCAAATGAATTTCATCGTTGCAAAATTTTCACTCGCAAATAAACTGTTTTTACCAAGAAATTATCTGACGTTGCTGACCGAAAATTTCACTGATTTTCCCTCAGAAATTTCACAATCAAAATTTTTCTGAAAAATTGAATAGTTTAAGTCAATCTTTTTTGAGCTAAGTTACACCTCCCTATTTAAGGAACGACAGATCTAATCTGATTTTTTGACCCAACTCGACAAAAATCATTTCTCTGACAATTTGGTTCCGTGAACTAAGCTCTCTTTTTCAAAACGGACAGCCACACCTATATTTTCTATGGTGAATGATGTATCAAACGAGCTAAAAGCCAAAAATTAAAATAATAATTCAGTGTGCACGACTACCTACATGATGTTAACACAACAAGCAAAATATGAAAATACAACTCAAGTGTTAACATTATACTCCACTCACTACACTTACATACAAAACTTGTGTTAACATCATGCAGGTAGTTGAGCACAATAAATTATTATTATATTTTTGACAGTGGCGTGGCGTGAATTGCGATATATCGATTGTTATGCCGTTTAAACCTATGGTAAAGAATCGATTATTAAGGTGTTCGCTGCGAACACCCTGTTTATCGATCCTTTTCCATAGGTTTAAATGGCATAACAATCGATATATATCGCAAAGTACGCCACGCCACTGATTTTTGACTTTCAGCTCGTTTGATTCATCATTTACCATGCCATTAGTAGCTTAGCCAGCTTTTGGCGTTAAAATATGTATTTTTCCATTGCAAATTGGACGTATTTCTACCAAACAGACCTATGTGGGGGTGAGAAATATGGGGTGTGCTTGTTAATTCTCTGGCCGTAAGTGTGAATGAGAATAATAAAGCGCCAGTGACGTCAGCGGCGACGATGGAGACTCCGATCCGCGGATCCGTGTCTTTAACTCATGAGCCCTGTCCACAACGCTCTCTTGCCTCTCTTGCCGCTCCCGCGGCTCATGAGTTCCGCATTCAGTTCACTTAGGACTGTTTGTCAGAATGTAAAATCCCGCTTTTCCAATTCTTCAGAAGGAATCACGCCCACTTTTACATTGCTACCTATGCAGCTTTCTAGAGCACACCCCATATTTCTCACCTTCATATAGGTCTGTTTGGTAGAAATACGTCCAATTGTTAAAGATGAACACTGAGCCCCCGTAAGTTTATTTTTCCCTTGCACAGAGCCTTGATCTGTCGATGCTGCTCGACGCCTAGAGAAAGACTCAATGTCGCTCAAGTCGGAACAGACACGCAATGTCACTGCGAGAATACGGTGCAAGGGAGGGGTAATCTCGCCCCGAAGAGGGGGGGGCGGGGGGTTCAAAACCGGCCAGAAATTTGTTTGACGCGGGTTCGTTTAAAAATCCCTATAAATCAGAGCGGGAGAGTACATTATCAAAGCCGAATTGTCTCCCGGCGCGCGGTGGAGGGTAAGGTCAAAGCCGCACTAAAAATAGGACGAGCTCCGCGTGTTGTGGGAGTGAGCAGTAAGTAGACCGTAGCGTGAGCCTTGAACACCGTAAGAGTAAGTGGTAAGCGAGGCTCATGGTGGAAATGTACTTACGGCTGGCTTTCGTAGTGCGACAGCTCGCATTTGTCGCTTGGGCCGACCCGACGGGCTTGTTTTCGAGTTAGGGTCAGTTTGTCGTGGGATTAGTCGAATTATGCGAATGAGAAGGTGAGAGATTGCACCGGGCCCAAAAATTGAGCGTTTTGGACGGTGCACGGTGAGACGAGCTAAATAGGAGAAATCGGACGTGAAATAGTTGGCTAAAATTTCAAATGTTTATGTTTATTTCGTCACAAATTCAATTTCTGTGGGTGTTTCTGATAGGAAATTTCTCAAAAAACGCATTGGATTCACTCGTAAACTTTTTTGTTTCATGTTTTTGCAAATACACACGGAGGAAAAAACTTCGTGCATGGGACCCGAAGTTGAGGTCATATGGATCTCTGAAGTTTTCTCATCACGCATCCGAAAACTTGAGGTCGAGCTGCCGAAGTTTGGGTCAGACATCGAGGCACTTCGGTATGTGCCGAAGTACTTCAGACGTGTGACCCAAACCCTTCGGTATACATCGAAGTACTTCAGATGTATGACCCGGACTTCGGCAGCTCGACCTCAAGTTTTTAGTTACGAGATCCGAAAACTTCAGAGATCCATATGACCTCAACTTCGGGTCCCACGCACGAAGTTTTTTTCTTTGTGTAAGCTTCATCCATACAGGATGTGCAAACATTTCAAAATCATGAGTTGAATAACGCTGACTCCGCCAGATTAAATATTAGAGCCGAACACAAAGCGGAGCGGCGACGCACTGGCGCCTACAAACCTAACAGGGATACTTCACGCATCGCGTAACGCGTGAAGTATCCCTGTTAGGTTTGTAGGCGCCAATGCGCGTTTCGCGCTGACTGCCCGCCTGCTACGGCGCTTGAAGCTACTATTTCACACTAGAGGTATTGCACAGTATCATACGAAACTGAAGGCGCTCTAATATATTAGTAATGACAGGCATCCATCAAAAGTACGGAGCGTTCCTCGCAAAATAAATCAAGATACTACGGCCCAAAAAGATAGCAGGAGCCCAAAAACTCACCAAGTCCTAGCATCCGTAATTAGTAACGTTTAGCATACACTTTATCGCCTGGCTGCTGCTCAATCGCCATCGGCTATAAAAGGCTATAAGAAATTGTGTAGCCAGCTACAGTAGCCACTGGAAATCTTACAGCCGGCTGTAGGTTTATGGTATTTTGGAACACAGATTCTACTGCCAATTTTTACCAGGGAGAGGATATGCATACATATAGACACAGCTATTCTCCAGGCTTTTCAAGTTTTCTGCGGTTAAAGCCAAGCCATTTTTTCTCATCAGAAACAGTCGTCAATCTCATAAAATTTTTTCATCACATGCCGAATTTAAACCCAAGATCTGTTGACTTAAAATTAAGCGCGCAGACCACTGAGCCCAATCGGTCTTCGACTCAATGGATCGCGGACAGATTAACAACGCCAACCAAACACCCCCTCATCCATCCTAATAAAAACCGATCTAATGATGAGATGGTTTTAGTTTCACACAAAAGAAACCGAGAGCTGTAAGAAATCAGATCCCTAGGTCAACATGAACTTGCTGACCTAGAAACAGTTGCACTGACCACCAGGCAAACTCGGCCCCAACTTAGTAATTTGCGAACAGGTTAACAATGCTCATCAAACAACCCCCACCCCCCTCTGCACCCATTAAACCGATTAAATGAAGAGGGGGTTAAGTTCTACAGAAGCTACTGAGAGCCGTAAGAAATCAATTCCCTGCCCAATTCATCACCAAGATCGGTGGTTTGACAGCCGAACAAAATGGGCCGTAGTCACGCAGTATTCATCGAATGTCAAAGCTCTTTTCCACCGTTCAGATCGTTAGTGAACGGTCATATGAACTTCAGTTCGACCACATCGCGAGGTCATCACTCGCAAGATCATTGCCAAGTAGTGCGATAGAAAAATTACTTATAACGTGGAGGTAGGGGTAGTGGAGGGGTACAGCTCATTTATTCGTTATGACACGCAGCCTTCAACGAAATCTCAAATTAGATACATATCACTCAGTATGGGTCTCAGTTCGAACATTAGTAGCTTAAATAGATCGACCCAGTTTTACTGAAAGATACGTTATTTCTGAATACTTACTCGGAGAAATAAGTTGGGTTCATGTTGGACATTGAAGTTCTGGGCCCAGATATATCCGAAGTCTATGGTCTCAGAAACCAAACTTTTGTTCAGGTTGCTGGATTTTGATTACTACGACCGAAAAAGTAAGTTATATTTGAACCCAATAACTTCGGTATTTGCCATGAATGAAAAGTTGGTCCCTAAAACCGAAGTTTATTTTGCGCTTAGTGAGCGGAGTAAAAATGGTGGCGGAAATTTCAAAACGTATCCTCTCTATTATTGGTTATTTATTTCCAAAGTAAATGCTCTTCCCGTTGATGTTTGCCACTAAATGTTAATCGGGTCACCATGCTTGTGTAGAGAAATTGAAAAACCATTATAATCATGGCTAATAATTTTGTATTTTGCTTGTTTCAGGTAAGTTTCTACCGCTGATGACCATATGAAGGGAGACATCCCACATTTTAGATGGAATCTTTAATCGTTAAGTTAAAATTTTTTCACAACTTTTTCGATTTTAAGGGTATGTCAAAGAGAGAGGAAAACTTGGGTCAGTCAAATTCAGGCGGCGGAAATATTGAGACATCGCATGGCGCTTCTAAAAAATTGTCCGACTTCTTTGTCTATGGCTGTATCTATAAATTTCAATAATCAGCCCGCTAGATAATAATAAGCCGAATAATAGCCACGTGGTTCACTCAACATATCAGACCGCTAAAAAATTGTCCGAATTCTTTGTCTATAGCCGTCTATCAATTTCAATAATCAAACCCGTTGGACTGGGTTCTCTCTCGATGTCCACTCAACGCAAGAGGGTGAAGCCACACTGAAAAAAAATCTCTGTATATTTACCAAGAAATGGGTAAAATTACCAAGAATTCAGGGTTCTATTTGATCCCAGTTTTTTCTTGGTAAATTACCATTTATGGAATTGGTAATTTTACCGAGAAATCTCCGTAAAATGATTGACTTTCTCGGTATTTTTACTCGATCTTGGTAAAAACGCCAATATTTTTTATCGACTGTGGTAGAATTACCGAGATAAAATGGCAAAGTTACCGGGAATTGATTACCAATAAAGGTGGTATTATTACCTGGAAAAAAACAGTAAAAATGCCGGTTTTTAAGTAAGCTTACCAGCCTGTCTTGGTAAAATTACCAATAATTGGTAAAAAAAAAGTGAGATGGTAAAGGTACCAACGGACCTTGGTAAAAACGATGAGAATTTTTTTTCAGTGCAACCCGCTGGACTGGGTTCTCTCTCGATGTCCACTCAACGTAATAGGGTGAAGTCAGAACGCTCAAAAATTGTCCAACTTCTTTGTCTATTGCTTTGTCTATCAATTTAAATATTCAACCCGCTGGACTGGGTTCTCTCTCGGTGTCCACTCAACGTAAGAGGGTGAACCGAACGCTAAAAAAATGTCCAATTTCTTTGTCTATCAATTTTAATAATCAGCCCGCTAGACTGAGTTTTCTCACGTGGCTCACTCATTATGAGAGGGGGAAGTCAGAACGCTCAAAAATTGTCCAACTTCTTTGTCTATTGCTTTGTCTATAAATTTAAATAATCAACCCGCTGGACTGGGTTCTCTCTCGATGTCCACTCAACGTAAGAGGGTGAAGTCAGAACGCTAAAAAATTGTCCACTTTCTTTGTCTATCAATTGGACGTATTTCTATCAAACGGAATTATGTGCATTAAGACATGAGCCCTGAAACCTATATAAATACACGCATAACAGGGCTCAGGTCATAAAACACATAGTTCGTTTGATAGAAATACGTCCAATCAATAGACAAAGAAATTGGACAATTTTTTAGCGTTCTGACTTCAACCTCTTACGTTGAGTGGACATCGAGAGAGAACCCAGTCCAGCGGGTTGATCATTTAAATCGATAGACAAAGCAATAGACAAAGAAGTTGGACAATTTTTGAGCGTTCTGACTTCCGCCTCTCATAATGAGTGAACCACGTGAGAAAACTCAGTCTAGCGGGCTGATTATTGAAATTGATAGACAGCGATATGGACAAGGGCTAAGGTCATAATGCACATAGCTCCGTTTGATGAAATAGTCCAATTTTAATTTTTTTTTAATAATAATCAGCCCGCTAGACAGGCTTTTCTCACGAGGTCACTCAACGTGAGAGGGTGAACTCAGCGGCGTAAATCCGACATCCCCGGCGGGCAGAGCAGCGTCCTCGCTCTTCGCCTAATGGCCTGATTGTCATTCAAAATCGGTTAATCAACCGGAGGAAGGTGCGCTACCAGCCTCCGTCTACTCCGCCTCCACCCCGCTAATGACTCAAGTTCAAGAGCAATGGCCCCGGAGTCCCCGGGCGGGAAGGTCAACGCGGGCGACGCGGGCGATTTCCCGGCTCCCGGGCCCGGAAAAGCCGGGGCTGATAAGACGCCGCGGGGCCTTGGGCCACCGCTGGTTTTTCGGCTGCTCTTGACCTCCGCCAACGGCGCACGCCACCGCGCGATTACCGAGTGATGAATAGACTTGTAATCTTCCGCTCCTGCCCCCGTTTCCCGGCGTAATTGCGGGTTTCAGGTGCCGCCAGAACCGTTGCCGAATTTGGAGGGTTCTCGCTATCGGGTCACTGAAGAAAAACTTGGTTTGACGAAAGTTTTTTTTTTTTTTTGTAAAAAATTACTTCGCAATTTTTATTCCGATGAGAACTACATAAGCGGATCCTAACACTTCAAACGGGGGGAGAGGGGGTTATTGAAGATGGCCCGCCAGTCCGGAGGATTTCCTTAGAAAATTTGTGACATTTTAAAGCACCTTACATGCAGAATGAGTCGATTTCATTATGATTAATTACCAAATATACGCGTCCTCTTCTCTTCTTTTCCTTCCTCAGTATTTTCGAGAAAGCAGTAAGATCGCAAAAAATGACGTATAGTTACAGGCAAGACAGCCGTAAGTGACATTGTTCCTCCAGAGAGCCAACAGAAACAGAGCTTTCAAGTAAAGTGCTGCCCTCTTCTGCCAATTTCTAACCTGAAAATTTACATGTTGTATGTCCAAAACGCAACCACGAAAGCATGCAGAAGATAGCACTTACCGCTGTTCTGCCTGACACTAGACTTATATGAAAATGAATAGTGCCCCTTTTATGTAATTGAAATAAATTCGGTTGCTTTTGAATCATCCAAACGACTTTTAGGAGTCTTTCGGGCGATTAGTGGCAATTTTACAAAGAGCGGAGGCTTCTTTCACTAAAATTTTCCCGCCAGACGCTTCTGAGCCCGTTTTCTCAAAACTTCAGTTTTGCACTTACGGCTCTCTTCGCCATCAGGGCAGTCTCAGTGATCTGGGCCGAATTTTGTCGGCTTTTTCACATGTAGTGCTACATCCATCGATGAGTTCAAACTGCACCACCGGCCAATCAGAAGCGCTAAGCCGGACTTCATTGTAGTCGAGACCCGTCCTAAGTATATTTAAGTACGGTGGAAAGACCGAAAAAATTCGGCCCCTGGGCTTACTTGCTACCCTTAATACATTTTTTAACATCCCTTGTCCTGAAATTCAACCAAAGCTCGATGGATCCCTCCGTTTTCCGCACGGAAGCGGCAATACCGCCTCGGCGTTTTGTTTACGGATGCTCTCTAGTCGGACGAGATTAGGAGGCACTCTCGGCGACCGCCCCTCGGGGCGCAAGGAGCACAATCGAGCAATAATTAGCTCTCAATCAACCCGCTCGAGCCTGGCGGCCACCGCTCGGACCGAAGGATAAGAATGATCGATGCTCATCAGAACGCAACAGTCACCAATCAGAGTGATGGATTGACGCCTTCGCCCTCGGTCACTCGCCCCGGCCCCGGACGTCGCCATCGCGCCAACCGATTCCCGCATGAGCCCCGGAAAGCATGGATTTATACGTGGAACAGGGCTCACGTGGGGATTGAGTTACGCGCTTACGTCGCAGGGGTACGGTTTTTGCGGATGAGCGGATCGCGGTTGAATGTACTTGTTCGGGCTCGAAGTGTAACAGTGTTGAAGTGTCGCTATGGATGAGATATCTCGAAGATTCCGGATTTGGTTCTTGTCTGAGGGCTGATTATTGAGATTGATAGACATAAAGTGATAGACGAAGACGATGAACGGACAAGTTCAAACTTGAAAAAATCACGGATAAAAAAAGGCACGAGGTTGTTGGATAGTATGGACATTTCCAATTAACTGTGGTAGTGCCCCAATTAATTATGGTAGTACCCCAATAAATCAGGTAACTAACCCAAATTTTGCGGTACTATCCTAACTTGAGTTGCAGTACTACCACAATTTATTAGAAATGTCCATATCATCCAACAAATTGGGGTAGTATCACAATTTTAAGGGGTAACCCCTGACACTTTTTTTTCCGTGGAAAATGAAGAGATCCTGTGGGTCGCGATAGACTACCCAAGTAGCAGCGATCGCGATAAGTTGCGATTGGATCAGATAATTTACCGCAATTTTATAGACGCCGATTTATTGTAATTTACTATCGGAAAAATTTCGGTAAACTGCTATTTATTTTCATCGCATAAATTTGCAATGAAATCGTGATTTTATCGACGGCGATTCATCGTAATATTACCGGAAAAAAATCGTGATAAACCGAGATGGAATTTCTATTTTATCGAACGCGATTTTATTGAGATGAAATTTCGACTTGTTTAAAGATAATCGCTCAGATTTTGATGATCTAAGCGATTTTATCGCCAAAAATCGTGATAAAATCTCAACTTAATTTCAAAATATCGCGATTTTTCCGTTAAAAAATTCTACTTGAGTAAGGGAGAAAATGATGGACTAACTATAGGGTCTGTCTCCAACATAAATATGTGGGCAGAGTAAACTCTACACGCACGTAGATATGCATATTATACAACAGAAAATAGAATAGGTACTATTGCAACAGAACCCAGAAAACGAGAAATTACGTAAAACTTGTCACAAATCTGTAAGCTCCGTTCGAAAAAACAAGAATTTGAGAGTAGAGCAATTATTAGTCTATTTAAATGATATAATAGAAGTTACTTCCGGAGATTCAACGCTTCCTCTTGTGCAGCACCATTCATCTTCGCCTGATAATGGCTGGGAAATGTCGCGTGCTGATAATCACCGGGTTTGTCGCGTGAAACAGTTTGCTCGAGTAAATGTTTCTGAATTTATCGTCCCTCTCTGGCATGCAGGGTCAACTTTTACGCGATTCCTAAAAGCTACCGTCAACATTGATAATCTGCCGCCCAAAGTAACGCCGTAAACGCCGTATCTCCATTCAAAATTTTTGCAATTGTTTTTCTGACGTAATGCTGTTTATCAGCAAGAAAATTAACAATTTTCATCCTTATTTTTTTCAAATAGACTCGGGGACACCTTTAGGAACTCAAAATAAAAAAAATGAAGCCTTGTGGTATTTGAGTAGTCTTGAAATGGAGCAGTATGTGTGGGAGAAAAATGTAAAATTTGGAGTGGAGATACGGCCTTTATGCTGTGAACGGCAGTAATGCATTCGGCTTTGGGGATGAAGTGGTGTAGTAGCTAGGCACGAGTACTGTCGGGTAGGTATCTACGTTTGTCTTGTAGCATTGACTGTTGAAGAACTTGAAAAGAAAAAGAAAAAGAAATTGAAAATATTGTAAAATGTATGCGTTGGGAAACCCTTGTTCTTCTCTTTTCAGTATAGTTTATGCAAAAATTGCGTTTAAAAATGCTGTAATGCTGATTTTGGTTGAATGTGTCCAATAATTATTGCATGGGGTCTCAGAACATATTTCGCTTTTTTAGAATCAGTTTTTGGCACACGTGAGAATTTTGAGTCCGATCCTAAGCATCAAAAATTTGAAAAATTTGCTTGACAGAGCAGACTTTCTTTCTTTCTTTTCTTTTTCTTCTTCTTTTTAGGTGTGCGTCCTTCATTCAAAGTGGTGTCTAAAAATGAATGTGCTTACTCCCCAAACGGTTGCAGCCCGAATATCTTGTCCCATAGTTTGGCAAAAGGGAGAGTTCAGATTCAACTCTATTAAGAGTCTGTAGTTGAGTATAAAATGACATTAAAAAACCACGACAAAATTGTGAACCCTCTGCACTACAAGTTTTAAGAGTGTCTCAGTAAGAGTTGAAACTCTCATTGCCGTCTTTAATTTTTAACGCGTTTGTGTGTCTGGAGGAAACAATAAGCCATCTGCCGCGGGCACAATGAGCCAATGAGGGCGTGACCATCTTCCTCTCTAATTGAAATCAAGTTGCGGATACACTAATAATGGACAAACAAGAGGAAGATAACAAAAAAACACCAGCTGCGGACTGAGGTGCCGTTAATGTGGAAGAAGGAAATATGGGATAGCGGTGATTGAAGCATAATACACGACACCAAGCTTTTGTGCGCCAGACCGTGAAGTCTGATCGAAAGCACGCGATCAAAAATTTCAGTCAGCACAACTGTACTGCCGTGTTAAGGAAAACCGCCGTATGAACCTTCAGATGTTCCGAAATTTCTTCCAATAAAAACCGACTTTACTGAGAAAATTGTGAATATTTCTTTCCAAAATGTTCACACAATATTTTACGCAATTCAATCTAGAATATCTGAAAGTTTCAAAGAAAAGTATGCATAAATTTCGTGAAAAATACCTGTTTTACCAAAGGAAATTTGGCAACACTCGAATGTTCATACAGCGTTTTACCTTAGCACGCCAGAGTGAGCTTGGTCTCTCCATCGCAGTCAAGAGTCGCAGTAATGAAGCGAATACTAAAATTACATAATCCGTTTAAAATTTTAAATTATTCGTCTATATACATAAAAGCAGCTGTCGGTAGGCAAACATGCAATTCTCGAAAAAAAAAATAATCTTCCGTATATTCTTTCTCAGCCACTTTAATGGTATTCTAAACAAGAGTCAAGGACTTACAATTTTTTGCTACTTAATAACAAGTGACATCAACCGGAATTTTAGTTCATTTAATGGACATAAAATAAACGTTCTTGGATTGATATACTACCGGTGGCGTGGCGTGCTCTGCGATATATCGATTGATCGGCCATTTAAACATATGGAAAAGTATCAATAAATAGAGTGTTCGCAGCGAACACCTTAATAACCGATTCTTTACCATGGGCTTAAATAGTATAACAATCGATGTATCGCAATTCACGCCACGCCACTGTATACTACCCCTCCATTCAATCGGATATTTGCTGTCGGTAATGACCCGGTGATTACCAAATACTCGGATGATATTGATTCGTTGTCATCAAAACCATTTAAAGAGGCATAGAGATGTTGAATTGCGCCGTATTCGTACTGGAGACCAATGCCGAACCAATAATTTCGTCTAATTCTTAAGCAGTCCATCAAATTTTAAAGATTTATTCTCAAATAGGTTTGCTCTCAAGTAGCAAAGATCAAATCATAAATCTTAAATTGTACATGATGAATTCAGTGGCTGAATTTGAAAAAATACATTTCTAGGATCATGTAATCGGAACTCGGAAGGCTTCTCTGTCTGTGATAAATCACTAAATTTAACATCTTTAATTTTTAATGTCCTTTTAAGGACCCGTTTCAAATTTACACGGCTGAACTTCACTCGAAATTTGCAAAATCTCCCTTTTTATAATTCCATTCTAAGGATCTCCTTGAATCTCCCTCAATTACATTGTACACGGAAAAAAAAGAGCTAGGGGTTATAAGTCCCAACTGTTGGATAATATGGACATTTCCAATTAATTGTGGTAATACCCCAATTAATTTTTGTAATACCCCGATTAATGGTGTTAGTACCCCAAAAAATTAGGTTACTAACCTAAATGTTGCGGTACTACCCCAAATTGAGGTGCGGTACTGGCAAAATTTATTAGAAATGTCCATATCATCCGGCAAATTTGGGTAGTACCACAATTTTAGGGGATAAGCCCTTACACTTTTTTTTCCGTGTAACGCAGATGAGTAGCGTGAACGACTTTCAATATTTCCCCTAATGAAGCTACAGTAAAGAATCGATTATTAAGATGTTTGTTGCAAACATCGATTTTTTTCCGAAGGTTTAAATGGCAGATCAATCGGTTAATCGCAAAATACGCCACGCCACTGGATGGGGTTTCCTGGGAAAATTAAGGAGTTATTTAAGAAGCAACTTCGAACATGACCCCGAAATAAGGATCTTCTTTGCTCTGGCCTATGAATAAGTGTTTCTGAAGGGCAACTTTAAATGAATAGAGACGTGATTAGTTGTGCCCTTTGATAAAAAACTTTTCGTAATATTCTCGGAAACATCGAGGCCGGTTTAACTCTTCGTCAAAGAGAGCTCTAGAGCAACCTTTTAAGTCGATGTCTTTGTGCATTATAAACAAGGATCGTCTACTTTAGAGTAACGTTCCTCCAAAAATTTTCTTATTCTTCTTCTTCATCATCTTCTTTTCCTCCTTCTTTTTTTCTTCTTTCTTTTTCTTCTTTCTTCCTATGTTTCTACTTCTTCTTCATTTCTTTTCCCTTTTTCTTCTTTTTTCTTCTTTCTTCCTTTTTCTTTTTCTTTTTCTTCTTCTTCTTCCTCTTTTTCTTCTTCTTTGAGTGTATTTTCCGAAGTACATACACTATTGCATTCTCCTCTGATGTCAGACCTGGACCAAAGACCATGTGATGACTTAATGACAATATGGGTCATAAGTTGTTTTACTTCTTCTTCTTCTTCATCATCTTCTTCTTCATCTTCTTCTTCTTCTTCTTCTTTCTCCTCTACGAACGACAAGTAAGTTTACATTTTTTCACATATATCTTACCATTTGCTTAATTTTATTATTTTTCCTAGTTATTTTAAATTTATTACTAGTATTCATAGATAGTCCTTTTTTCAAGTAATCGCCACTGACCACGACCGAGTGACTCGAAAAATGGCGTGTTTATGCATCCTAATGACTTTACTGAAGTTTTACGTTCAGAGATGCGACTATTCGAACTTCACCGTCAAGATTTGGTATCATGAGCGAATGAAGGCGATTTTGTAACCTTTACCGTGTACGTTTAAAAATATAAGTATTGCCACTCTAGAGTCTAGACTGTGGCGACTTTTGAAAATTAGAGCGACGAACTCACTCATCTACTTTACAAAGTTCATTAGATTCCGAACCTATAACAATTCTGATATCAATTTTGCGCTGCGTAGACTATGATGTTTAACTATTCATTAAATTTGACGACACTGAGGAGGTTATGCTTTTATGATTATAATCATGAGTAGGTGGTCAAAGTTCGATGACTGCTCCTGTGCTGCGAACCTCGGAATTATTAATTTAGGCAGAATTGATTTTCTTGTCTCTCAGGGGAATGTTAAGGAGATTTAATAATTCAAATTCGAAGACAGAAATAGTTCCGTCAGGTGGTCGGTCGTCAGATTATATCTGTGTGGAGTGGTTGATGGAATGGCACTAAGATCAAGTGACGTGTGTCCTCTTTGCATGATTTCATGACGACAAGTTTTTTGATTTAGCACAAGCGTAGGCACAATAGGTTGAAGAGAAGGGGGAATAAAATAACTTCTGACTTAAAATACTTTTATCCCCAAGAAAATCGAGGAGTTCATGCAACTGGCGAAATGCAGCGTGTTTTTCTTTACATTCAATTACATGATTATCTGACTGCAATTTTGGCTCTTTCCTCTCTTAAATTCTGCATCGTCATCCTTTTTATCTACGGAAACAAAACACAAAATGCGGTCAAAACGTTCAAAAAGAAAGAAAATATGTATAGATTGATGACAATTTTTCAGAAATATGGTCGATTATATGGTATCTGCTACCTTACCACCAAAACCGCATTTTATTTTTACCCTGCTCGTGCATAACCATTAAACATATCTCGAAGACTGACGATGCTTCTGGTTCTTTTTCCTCCTAAATTCTGCATGGTCATCTTATTTATCCACCAAAACGAATCACTAAGCACAGATAAAAAGTTCGAAAAGAAAGAGGGATTTAATAATTTAATGAATTCTTTCAGTAATTATCTTCGAAAAAATGGTTGCTGTTTGTCGCTGTATTACGACAGCCAAATTTTATTTTTATCTTATCTTATGCATAACCATTTAAAATGTCATGCAACACAGATAATGATGAAACAATAAATGAATTTAACAAATTCGACAAGATCGATTAAAGAGGCAGACTTTTCCTCATTCCATTTCGGTATTCTGCATAAAATCGATGGACATTTATTAAAAAACGCCTTTGAAACACCGTTTAAAATACAATTAAAAACGGCGTTAAGTGGTTTATCAATATTAGTGGGCTGATAGTTGAAATTGACGACAAAGCTATGGACGAAGTAGACACAGGGAGGATGGAGCGATCGTATTAGTTGGAAAGGGTGGTTCTTGTAAACTAAGTTGGGAAATGATTGACTTAAACTGCAGGGTATCTTGAGATGTTAAGCATGTCAGAGAATACAGCATTTTTAGAATTTCAACATTTCAAAATATGAGACGCAATTTCAGATTAAGAGACAAAAAGAGTTTGTAGGTTTGATGAGATATGTTTTCACAGATATTGAAAACTCGTGAGCTCTCCGCCATAAATTCACAAAATTTTATCTGCCTAGGCATTTGGCAATATATCAATTTCAATAATCAGTCCACAGATATCCATTGAAGCCTGTCATAAAATTCAGTTCCATTCTTTTTCACTTCCCTCGGTCAAAACAAGTCATCTTAAACAGACGACAGGTCCCAGTTCCCACGTTATGCAAGTCCATCGCCGCACAGTGGATCGAGTCAGTCAGAGAGGTCGGACATGAAATTCTTGAATAGAACCGCAAATTTTGATGTTTATTTCGTCACATTTTAAACTGTAAGGGGTGCTCCTTCAAGGAAATTTCACGAGAAAACCAATGGATACACTTTTAGAACCTCAAAGTTTTGTATAAACGGAGTTATAAGCCTTTAAAGTTTTCACATTTTGTCCGACTTCTCCTATCGACTCGGTCCAGCGTGCGCCGTGAGAAACAGAGAGATACTCGAACAGTCAAGTGTGCCATTGTCCAGCGAAGGGTCTGTTGAAATTCGCGCCAGCTTCTGGCCAATCTACTTACGAACCGATCCACGTCTGTTATTGTCCGAGTAATAATTCATATTTTTCACCCGTGCCGCAATATTTGTCATAACTGACAAGCTGAGAAAGAACGCCGTATGACCCCTTAGACGTTGCCAAATTTCCTATGAAAAATCACGAATTTTTGGGAATGTGTGTCTTGCAATTTTCAGTAAAGTTGACTCGTAGTTCAATCTAAAATCTGGAAATTTCATTGAAAAATATCCTTAAATTCCTGAAAAAGTGAGTCCTCTCTGATAATTTTGGGAACATTCAAATGTTCAAACGACGTTTTTCCAAATATCCTTTGACAGATCACGAATTTTCGGGAATGTTCGTCTTCCAATTTGCAAAAAAGTTGACTCGTAATTCAATCTAAAATCTGGAAATTTCATTGAAAAATATTCTCAAGTTCCTGAAAAAGTGAGTTTTCTCTAATAATTTTGGGAACATTCAAATGTTCAAACGACGTTTTTCTCCAGTTCGGCAGAGAGCCAGGTTGCTGCTTCGCCACTCTAAAACTAACTGTGAGTGCGCAATGTAATCATTTGAACGCATTTGAAGTAAAAGGAAGGATGTATCCACTTTGACTTGAGCCCAATCAAGCATGTATTCTGATGTGACCCACTACATATTTATTCGTTTCTTTTGTTAAACTTTGCAGAGATTGGATTTAAGAAGTAGGTGACGATTAAACCAAATTGTCGTGTTTTTGTAGGAAAGAAAACGAATCCCGTTAAAACTTAAATTCCGCAGGTGCGGACACGGGGCGATTAGAACTGTTCATTTCGTCGCTTGGCTGACATAAGGGCGTGACTACACATTGAGATGAGCCTGGAAAAGCATTGAGTTGTATGGATAACAGGGTTCATTGCAGAATGTAGTTACGTCCTTGTGTCAGGAGGGCGACGATTTGAAAATCTCTCAAGCGGAGGATAAGTCGTTTTCATTACATTAAAGAGACAAAAAAAAATTGACAACTGAGTTTTTTATCACTAATTCAAGGTGCAAAAAATTTTTCCAGAGACTTCCCCTGGCAGCAACCTACCCACGTGGGCTGATGGTATTTTTTGAGCCAACTTCCATTCGGTATTCGCTTGAAATGAGTACTTAGCAGATGCCATCACGAAAGGGGGGGGGGGGAGAAAAACAGATATGTAATGAAAGGACGTGCCTTGAGCGTGGGTTATTCCACGCTGAATTGGCTGTGGAAGTTCCGTTCGGTCTGATTTTATAAAAAAGAACTAAGGAATTAGGCATATTCATAAAAAAACCGCTTCCGTGTAGATAATTGAATGGTACATGCGTCGTTTATGAAACAAATAAGGAGCGGGTCGGTTCCTTTTTGCTGAACTCTGCTCGTTGTTCTCGTCTGATAAAAGGACATGGTTAATTCTCGACTGAAAGTATATTTCAGTCGAGAATTAATCGACTTCTAAGGTCACTCTGAGAAGAACCTGTTGTGAACCTGTTGGGAGTTCTTTCAACTTATTTGTCATTCATTTTTTTTTACTTTTCTTATGAAATATGCAGTATTTTTGGATCTATGCTCCTGATTTTGATCTACTCATCTCATTTTCACCGTTATTTTACTGATTCGTAGTGTGTACATAAGTAAGTGGGCGTTGTTGCAGGTTGTATTATATCCGCAGAAGAACACCGCTCACTCGTATGAAATAATGATTTAATGAATGTAAAATGGAAAAATTGGAATGAAATCACTCTAGAGCACATTGCTGTGGGTTTTTGATTCTTTATGAGGAGGTGTCTTGTTATTTGTACGTCACAACTGTCACAAGGCAATCAATATAAAGTGATCTGCCGACCCACAAAAAACTCATGCATTTATAACCGTATCTCATATCGACGGTGAAACTACCAAACCACGTATCTCGTTTGCGGTGTTTAAAAATCTAGGCTCGCATTTTATATTTTTGAAGTAGACCAAATCAATATCATTCCTTGAAATTTTCACAGAATTTTCTCCGCACGAAGAGGAAAAATCACAGAAATTTTCAAGACTGGACGTTAAGTAGTTTTTCATTTAAAAACTGAAGTATGACAGGAAGTCTGCGACGTCGCAAACCGAGATACGTGGTTTGGTAGTTTCACCGTCGATATGTGGATATGGTGCTTTTAAATTTCTTCATTGTAAATTGTAATGAGAATATTTCCTGTAAGGGCGGTTTCGAAATAGTAGTGTCAGCCGTTACATATAGGAACGCATTGGCGCAAGGAGGGTATGGATTCGATCGACATGAATGGATCGAAAAATGAAAACGTGAATCGATCGACAGTTAATTTAAAAATACCCGTGTCGATTCGATCGACATGAATGAATCGAAAAATAATAAAAACGCGAGTCGATCGACTCAAACCAATCGACACCAATTCCGTCAACAAAATCCGATCGATTCACAGTTTTCGATCGAATCTAAGTCGATCGGTTCTCGTCGATCGATTCACGTTTTCATTTTTCGATCCATTCATGTCGATTGATTCATGTTTATCGAATCCATACCTTCATTTACGCAAGGAATTTGCCTTCATTTTCCTACACTGGAAAAAAACACATTGGATCTACAGTTCAGACTCTTAAAAACATCGACAAGAAAAAATACTCTTGATTCAATCAGATTTAAGCTTAAATCAAAAACCAAGCCTCTCAATTTGAGCGCGGATTTCCTTTTGATTTAAGCTTAAATCTGATTGAATCAAGAGTCCTTTTTCTTGTCAATGTTTTCAAGAGTCTGGACTCTAGATCCAATGTGTTTTTTTTTTTTTTTTTTTTTTTTTTTTTTTCCAGTGTATATCGATGGCCAAAGCGCCAAACCACGTACCTCCGTTTGTGACTTTGCAGACTTTCTGTCGGTACTCACAGCAGGTTCATTCCCAATGAAAACTACTTAAAGCTTGAAGACAGACGCTTACTTCGTGCCTCTACAGGTTTCCATTTTATCCCGGTGTATTAAAGTGCTCCGCAAATTATTCTTGGATTAGACGCAAATCCGTTGAAACGCAAATTCTGAGGCAGACAGCTCGTACGGATTTTATATTTTCCTTCCTTTTTAATCTCCGTTGATGCGACCGACGTTGTCTTTTTTCTCTCCTACCCGTAGCTCTCTAAATTAAAATATCGATTAAAAATTCTCAAACAATCTGCATCAGTACTGCTGTGCTAAGGAAAAACACCGCACAGTGGATCGAGTCAATTAGAGAGGTCGAACAGAGGATCGCTCCATTTTCCCTTTGTATCTTTTGTCTACCGCTTTGTCTATCAGTTACAATAATCAGCCCGCAGCTTGGTGATTAGAGCGACTTGATCAAAAATCCGCGAAAACGCTCAGCATTGGCCAGATGAGCATTGCGAGTTCACGCCTCGCGCCATCGCGCCTTCAATTTCGGATAATGCAATACGGACACCCATCAAGCACGATTAGTTGTATCACTGCGCCGTTAACATCGCGCACCCTTTTCCTCGCTTTATTTCTACATTCATGTTCATTTCCATTTGTCATATTTGAGGGGCTTGGAGGACAAGACGCGTAAATGCAGTTGTTGAAAACATTGGGATATTAACAATTTCAAGTGAAACTAGTCTTGATGCATATTCTGCAAAAAAAAAGTCGTCCGCAAATTCCAATTGTTAAGCATCAAAACTTCAGTTTCAACTTTCTTTCCGCCTTTAGGATCCATGTAATTCTGAAACTTCAAATACGTATTTCTCGAAATAGCAAAAACTGCACTTATGCGCCTTGTCCTCCAAGCCCCTCATTTATTTTGTAGTTGTGCTTCAAGAGCCACGTAAACAACACAGCTGGGGAGAAGAGAGACGAAATCCGGCCTCGTTTTTCTATTTTCTCGCGAATTTGAACGACACACTTTACTAGCAACATAGAGCGGAGTACTGCGAGTTCACGCCTCGTGCCATCGCGCCTTCAATTTTGCGTACGCAACACAGACATCCATCAAGTACGAATAGTTGTATCTCTGCGCCGTCAACATCGCACCTCCTTTCCCTGGCTTTATTCCTATATTCTAGTTTGTCCCATTTGTTTAATTTGTGGTGGTGGTTCAAAGGCTACGTGAGTAACACAGCCGAAGATTGGAGGAACGTAAGACAGCCTGGTTTTTCAACTTTTCTTCCAAAAAGGAGCGAAGCATTTCGAGTTTACGCCTCGCGTCCATAGCGCCTTCAATTTCGCATAATTGCAATTTGCAACACGGACATCCATCAAGCACGAATAGTTGTATGTCTGCGCCGTCATCAACGCTTGCGCTATCCCTTACAGGCTCTATTTCCATATTTTGTTTGTTCTTTGTTTTCATCAATCTTCTTCGGAACTATTCTGCCGTACGAAGGAAAAACGCCGTATGAACCTTCAGGCGTTGCCAAGTTTCCTTCGATAAAAATCGAAATTACCGGGAAAATTGTGAATATTATTTTCTCAAATTTTCAGACAATTTTGTACACAATATAATCTAAAATACCTAAAAATTTCAAAAAAAAACTATGCATGAATTTTGTTAAAAAAAACAGGTTTTATCAAGGGAAATTTGGTAACTCCCGAATATTTATATGGCGTTCTTCCTTAGCGTGGCAGTATTGGTCCATTAGAATTACCCACTTCATCAAATAAAATCTCGTCATATTCCCATTCGTTCTGTCCATCAATTTCAATAATCTGCTCGCTGGACCTCTTTGTGAGCACTGTAACAAGAACGGTTCTTTTTCCCGGCGAAACTGAAAAGTTGCGTTTTGGAGACGTAAACGGAACGCGCTTACCGGGGCGTAAAACTAAGACAGCCACGAGCTGGCCATCGCGGCACCGGCGCACAGTGGGTCGAGTCAGTCAGAGAGGTCGGACATGAAATTTTTAACTAAAACTGCAAATTTTGATGATTCATTTGCCACATTTTAAATTTTAAGGGGTGCTTCTAAATGAAGTTTCCACGCGGAAACCGCTGGAGCCACTTTTAAAACCTCAAAGTTGTGTATAAACGGAGTTAAAAACGAGAAGAAATACTAAAAAATAATGTGACAAGGTGGAGAAATGGTGCTGGGTCCACGCCATTTCGCGGGGAAATCAAAGCCGAGAGATTCCAAAAATTACAATTAGAGTCAAACGTTTTTTAACCCTAATGAGTGCTATTACAAAACTGAGGGGGCAGAGTGATCAGCGCAGGCAGTTTGCATTTTACCTCATCAGTAGATCACACTCGTCAGTCATTAGGCTGAAATTTTTTTTTACTCTAATTGTATTTTTTTTTATTTTTTCGGCTTTAATGGAGTACTCCATTTCGCGGTAGGTAGGCCTGCTGAAAATAGTGAGTTTAATTAAAGTCATATGAATAGAATTTCAATTCATATGAATAGAATTTCAATCCATATGAATAGAATTTCAACTTATACCAATAGAATTTAACTCATTTGAGCAGAATATCTCCACCCAGTTTTCGCCAACTCATATGACCAGAGATTTCAACTCACATGAGTTCAGCATTGAATCTACCGTGTCCGATATCTCAGAAACTAGTCACCGCATCAAAAAAAATCATAAGAACAAAATGTTTTTATTTTTCAAATTTACACATTACATCGGTGTCTCCTGGTCAGAGACAATAACACTTCTGAAAAACGAAAAAAATTGAATTCATATGAGTTGAACTTTTCTACTCTTATGAGTATAAATATTCTGGCGATATGAATAGAATTTCTTCTCATATAAATAGAAAGTTCTACTCATGTGCGCAGGCGAATTCTGAATAGCCTGCTCGTCATTTTTAGTAGGGGGGCCCAGCACCATTTCTCCGCTTTGGTACGGAGTTATCAGCTTTTAAAGTTTCCAAATTTAGTTCGACTTCTCCTACACTGGAAAAAAAAAAACACATTGGATCTAGACTGCCGTGCTAAGGAAGAACGTCGTATGAACATTCGAGAGTTGCCAAATTTCCTTCCATAAAATGTCCATTTTTTAGGAAAGTTGTGAATATTTTTCCTTGAAATTTTCAGGGACTTTAGGTGAAATTGCGAGCAAAAGTATCTGAAAAATTGGAAAGAAAATATTCATAAGTTACCAGGATATTTGTGTTTAATCAAAGGAAATTTGATAACACCTGGAGGCTCATACAGCGTTTTTCCTTAGCACGGCAGTAGAGTACAGACTCTTAAAAACATCGACAAGAAAAAGTAATCTTGATTCATTCTGAATCTAGCTTAAATCAAGAACCAAGCCTCTTAATTTAAGCGAATTTCGTTTTGATTCAAGCAAAAATCCGATTGAATCAAGAGTACTTTTTCTTGTCAATGTTTTCAAGAGTCTGGACTCTAGATCCAATGTGTTTTTCCCAGTGTTGACTCGGTCCAGTGTGCGGCAGGCTGTGATGCTGTGAATCAAGTTCAAGCCGGGGAGTTCAAGGTTTTCCAGAGCAACGGATTGGATTGACTCCCGGCGCCGCCACCGCCACCGCCCGTGTCTCCGGCCCCGAATCCCAAATGTCGATATTTCCATATTCAACGCCACTTTACTCCTGTCCTCCGCAGAAACAACCTAACTCCTGTATGAAAAACTTAGGGACATACGCGGTTTTAATCTAATGTACAGTTTGAGCAGCCCCATCCTCGTCTTTCGGCTCACTGATTCGCGCGGCGACCCGCTGAGGAATTCAGCGGCGTGGTTTGCTGTGCGATATATCTATTGATCTGTCATTTAAACCTATTGAAAAGGATCGACCCTCGTAATCGATTCTCTACCAAATGTCGAAAAAGGCGATCTCCATAATCTTGTTGGGCGCACTCGCGTAATTTCGAACCCAATACAGTCAAAATAGAGGCAAAAAACTGTTTCTATCCATGAAAAAAAGTCGAGTACTCAAAAATATAAGTTTTTACCATTGCCGGGACGGTTGTCTCCACCCACTAATGATCTACATGAGATAAACCTTCACGTTATCATCTGTGTTTTGAATGTTCTTTCAAATTTATTGTAGCTTGAAAACACACATCCTTTGGATGTGATGAATTGATGAATTCGTATATTTGAAACATTTTCTCAAAACAGAGATATTTGGCTCACCGCGCAGATCTCTTTTGAAGTCATCATGAGCGAGAATTATGGCTCTAACCGTCGCTAATTCGTCAAATTCGTGGTTTTGTACCTCGCTGATGCGCTAAGTCGGCGGCAATTCGAAGGAAAACGGAGAAGCGAATAAACGTTAATGGGCAAATGCGGCGATTGAGGTAAACGGATGAAATTACGGGTTTTGCGCGAGTTTTTTTCGACCGGCTTGATTTTTAGGTTAAGTGGAGTCGTTTCGGCGAGGTCATTAGGCCAATCAAAGACACAATAATTATTTCTGCGAGGTTTTGAGTTCGGACCTCTCTTATAATTGAAAATTTTTGGCAATGGAACTAAAGCGGTTGTAGGGGGAGGGGTGTATTATATCAATTTTTTTAATGAAAAAGCAATGGGATAGAAGATATAACATTCCAGAAAACTTAGTAAAATTGCTTTTTAAGGCAATCGTGAGAGGGGAGATCCTTTGCCCGAAACCCTCTGTTTTAAGCATCATACGTCGAGCACAATCTAATTTCTTATTGCTTCAAACACTGCCCAACTCGGGTATGATAAAAATTTCGCTTTTTTCGAGGAAATATTTTCTTAAAAAAAAAAAAAAAAAAAAAAAAAAAAAAAAAAAAATCCATATTGCATTGAACATGTAGGCAAGCACTTCGTTTGTCCCGGAAGATGCTTCACTTCAAGCTTTAAAAACTTCACACTGTACAACATTAAGGACCGAAAGGTTTGGACTTCTCGGAATTTTTCAGGGAACCGGATAACGCACTTCTAAAGCATGTCTCGTATACCAAACATTTTCGGCTGAATCCAATTGTTTTCCGTTTTTGGACCCCCGCCCCTCCTTCGCATAACAAACCATTCCATCATAAAGCACGATCACCCACTATGCTGCCGTGCTAAGGAAGAACGCCGTATGAACCTTCGTCAGTTGCCAAATTTACTCTGATTAAATACGAGTTTTCAGGAAAACTCCTAAAAATTTTAGATTCAGTTTTTCAGAGAATTTCCTTGTAATTAGATGTAAATTATCTGAAATTTTCAGGAGAAGATATTCACAACTCCCCTCAAAAATACATTTTTAAACGCGGAAATTTGGCAACCCTCGAATGATCATACGACGTTTTCTCCTTTGCACGGCAGTACTATACGCTTCTCAAGGATACCACCATCGAAATTTTAATTCACGAAGAGGAGGGGGCAAATTTTGAGGTTATGAAATCATACTCTCAACCGGAATCCACGGTCCGGACTCCGGATGACCGCAATCCTCGCGACACTTTCCCTTGAATCTTCGCAATGCAAATCTCCGGAAAGTCGACCAAGGCCTACCGCATCCGAACGATGACGTCACTAACCTGGAGCCCCCCCCCCCCCCCCGAACTATCCCTCCAGAATCCCAGTTCCGGGAGCAGCCGCCGAGGAGCTCCGCTCTGCGTGTTGTGCTCTCAGCGTGGTTCTAATTACCCGTTGACTCATTAAAGGGCTCGAGCAGGCAGCATTGCCGGATGCACGCAAAATAGATCGGATTTTAGATAGGGAATTGGTGGTTTTTACGACGGTTTGGCAAGCTCGAGGGCGATCGTATGCGGGTTCCTGGTTCCCGGGTCGGTCTCGATTCGAGGAGTGAATGACGGACTTGCGCAGTGCCAATTTCCCGGTTGCCTATGAATCAGGAAACCAGGGGTATTTTGTGTCGCGGGCCGGCCCCCTTGAATTTCGCGAATGAATGATTCGTGTTAGAGAAAGACAATGTAAAATGACTACTCTGAAAAAAAACTTCTGCCGTGGAAGCCGTACTTACGGGCTATATTGACATAGCGTCCGCGTTCCGGGCTCAGAGGCCGAAAATTCCGGGCGTACCACCTGGAGCAATCAAAGTTACGGCTCCAACACCCGGGACTTTCGGTCTATGAGTCCGGAATCGACAGTATGTCTATATAACCCGTGACTTTTTTTCAGTGTAGTACTAAACTTTAGGGTTAAAATAATGTGCATGCATTACGGGCATATTGCGGGGAGGGGTCGATGACGTAAAAATACATACAGATTTTTTCCATCGATTTTCTCGAAAATGGTGTGATGTATAGGAAAAAGTCGTGCCTTAAAAAGTGAAACGCACTGGATCCAGGGTCCAGACTCTTAAAAAATTTGACAAGAAAAAATTCTCTTGGTTCAATCAGAGTCATGCTTGAATCGAGAGCCAAGCTTCTTAATCCAATCGGATTTCCTTTTGATTCAAGCAAAAATTCGATTAAAACAAGAGTATTGTGAATGTTTTAAGATTCTGGGCTCTAGATCCAAGATACTTTTTTCCAGTGAATTGTGTTGAATAGTTCCAAAATACTCGTAAAATGAATGCTACAGCCTGTTTCCAATACTTTGGCTTTCGGATATTACAAGAATATTGACGCGATATTGTACCCACTACCAGTGCCTTTTTTCTGGGGGGGGGGGGGGAACACGGGACTTATGTTCTGTTAGAAATAGTTTAGTAGGACTCCGATCAAAATCAACACAGGGTTTTAACGTTTCGCATAATAAAGTGTGCAATTAGTGGACTTATACGTTACTTTCGTGAATGAAGATGTCGAAGACCAAAAGCCCAACTGGACGTATTTCTACCAAATGGAACTATGTGCATGAAGACATAAGCCCTGGGACTCATAAGACTATATGCATAACAGGGCTCACGTCATGATGCACATAGTTCTGTTTGGTAGAAATACGTCCAATCGGAGGTTTCTTTCGGTGCATACGTGCACAGAACGCCCGTAAAAGCATTATCGATAATACATTTTGATTGGCTCCTCGAAAGCATAGTGATGTAGTAGTAAACATCGTCTTAAGACTAATTTTAGAGGATGTCAATTTCCGAATTTGTCTTGAAAATTTCAACCATCTTACAGATTGAAATATGTGACGTCATTTAATGACAAAATATATAGGCTCAGTTTTCAGATAGTAGCTAGTAGCATTACGTATTACGAGAAGGAAGAATTGAGTTTCCACAATGCAAATCATGAAACACTAGAAATATTATCGGGAAGGTTAACCGAACAACAGCAATACGTAACACTGAATCTGCTGCGGGAATAATTACATCGGACTCTTTTTAAGCACACGCTTTTGTCTAAAAAATGAGCCTCGTTTGATCGTTTGCTTGTTGTTTCGGATTCTTTTTTGGATTCAGACGTAATTTTTTAATTCGAATGAAATTTTCATTGTTCATCGATATTTCACCGAAAAAATTTGAGGAAAAAGCAAACCTAGCATGCGTTTTAAGATGGTATTACATCTAATTTTTTCCAGTATAAATTAATTAATAAGTCGTCCCGGTAAAAAATTTAGATAGACGAGTGGCGAGAAATTAGCATTGTAATCTGCTACGTGCTGTAAGAATTATGAAATTTTACTCGATTAATGTGCTTATTGTGCTTACATCAGTTCCTTAGAAAATAACGAGTATATTTACACAAATTATTTCAAAAGAATTATTATTTCACATTCGTAATTTTTGTTTAGAAAAGTGTGGTCATTATTTAATCTACATGCATAGAAATAGATGCCACTACCTGCACTGAATGCATCTTCTCCTTAAAGATTTGCACCAAAATTCATTACAATTTATTGTGCACTGGAAAAAAAAACATATTGAATTCTGAGTCCAGACTCTTAAAAACATCGACAAGAAAAAATACTCTTGATTCAATGTTCCTTCTTGTTTAAGCTTAAATCAAGAACCAAGCCTCTTAATCTGAGCGGATTTCCATTTGATTTAAGCTGAAATCTGATTGAATCAAGAGTATTTTTTCTTGTCAATGTTTTCAAGAGTCTGGACTCTAGATCCAATGTGTTTTTTTTCCAGTGTGCCTCAAATTCTGATTTCTGTTTTTTCAGATTCGATTTCCCCCAGAAAACCAGTACTATTTATCCATATTTTACTTGCAGTATTCGAGCCATATTTAAGTGTGCCCCCCTCCCCCTCATGGAAATGACTCTGGAATGGCTCTGATGTTTCTTTTGAGCCGCACATATAGATGGTACCACGTATCTCGTTTGCGATGTTTAAAATCTTAGTTTTCATTTTATTTTTTTGATGTACTTAGAACAAATCAACATCATTCTTTGAAGTTCTTTCAGAATTTGCCTGGCACAGACAAAAAAAATCAGAAAAGTGTAAAAAAATGAACGTTGAGTGGTTCTCCATTGAAAAAATGAACCATAAAAGGACGTCTGGAATGCCGCAAACCGAGATACATGGTTTGGTTGTTTCACCATCGATATATGTGGCTCAAAAGAAATACCACCGAATATCAGAGTCATTCCACCAACAATATTGGGTGGTAGTAAAATTAACGAGCTATAAGGCCTTGACGCGGTTAATTCTCTCAATTTCTTACGCGAATAATTGAATTCTTGGTGCATCGGTTACAAGGAATAAATAAGACTATTTCCTGCCAAGCAGAGCTCTTTTCCTGCTGTGAAAATTTCCATTATATGTGCAGATCATAAACTACTAATTACTGAGCGGCGTCATGTGATGCGTTTGAATGCTAATAATCTTTCTTCTTGGCTGGCTATCTTCATGCAGGGGATTATGATAAGTGTTTATAGCATGCATAAATGACAGGGGGTTGGAGTGTGTTGGTTCGTACCCTGGATTTCGAAAAATCGTTCTGCAAGCAGTCCCGGATTTAAAATCCTAAGCTTTCTTTTGTTGTCTCATTAGACTAGGATTAGCGGCTATGCGAGTAATAAAGCTGTTACGATTATGAGACGAGACACTTAAAAACGCACACTTTACACTTTGGAGTGAAATTCAGTGTCGAAGTCTATGAAGCGTCCTATAACCCCGAGTGATTTGAATGCGAGCAGAATCTATACTCCTTACGGAGTAACTGGATTGCATTTTGCAAAGAGGAACCATGAGAATTCCAGTGTTGCTAGGATTGTGCAACTTGCATTCTTAGCAAAAAATTACTTATAAAATCATGCAAAAAATTAAATTCACAAAGGGAATTTTCGTCTTGAATTCATAGTTTATCGGAGTTAGAGATAAAACCTGTTTAGATGATAAGCTTTTATTTGCAATATTAACATGCAGCGACATTGGAATGCTCTCGGTTCCTTTTCGCAAAATGCAATCCAACTTACGCAATAACGGAGCGGAATCAACTTTTTTGCGGAGTGTCATACGCTTTTATGGTTACCCATGGTCTTCATGGTTCTTCACTTCGCATTCATATCACTCGGGGTTTTTGGTTAGCCCAGCCTTCACTGAAGAAAAAAAAAAAAAAAAAAAAAAAAAAAAAAAAAAAAAAAAAAAACACATTGGATCTAGAGTCCAGACTCTTAAAAACATTGACAAGAAAAAATACTCTTGATTCAATCACATTTAAGCTTATATCAAGAACCAAGCCTCTTAATTCGAGCGGATTTCCTTTTGATTGAAGCTTAAATCTGAATGAATAAAGAGTCCTTTTTCTTGTCAATGTTTTCAAGAGTCTGGACTCTAGATCATATCTGTTTTTTTGTCCAGTGTTCCCTGCGCACATTGTGCGTATTGTCGACGCGCGCTTAAAACCGGACTTTTCGGAATGTTGTGGGGGGGGGGGGTGTTTCCATGGCGCATTGGAAAAAACAAATAACAACTCGGTCCATCTGGAATCATCCAAATCGTTCTTACCAATTTTTTCGGCCCGATCGGAGGCAGCAGCTTGGGAAGTTCCCCTTGTGAGAGATTCAAATGGAATCAAACTCCTCCTCTGTTAAAGGAGAGCCGATTCAACCTCAAGACAGCCCTGCTGAATGCCGCATTGCAAATTGACCCAGAGTGCATATGTCTCCCACATTATGCAATTCGCTCTCTTTCCATGCAGTCTCCAGATCCAGGCGCGTTGGATGCGACCTCAGTACCGCTGCGCTAAGGAAAAACGCCGTGTGAATATTCGAGAGTTGCCAGATCGCCCCAGATAAAACTCATATTTTTGTCCACATTTCTGCATATTTTTCCTTGAAATTTTCAGAGATTTTAGATTGAGTTGCGTACATAATGGAGATGTTGCATGTGTGAGGAACCTCCCATTTGACCATTGATTCTCATGTAAAAGTTCGCGAGAAACACGATGGTGCCACTGGTTTTCTCTGAAATCATCCCCCAAGCTCAAAAAAGCTCTCAAACTGAGGCCTAATGGAGGGAATATCTCACGCTATCCTGAGAGTCCACCTCTGCATCGAAACAAACGCTCCATGCAAAGATAGGGAGCAAATACATTTACAGAGCTGCCACTTTATTTGGGGACTCCAAAACTGAAAACACGGCAGCTCTATCAATGTATTTGCTCCCTATCTTCGCATGGAGAGTTTGTCTTGATGTAGAGGTGGACGCTCAGGGTAGGGTGGGATATCCCCTCCATCGTGGCCTCAACCTGAGAGCTTTTTTTGAGCTTGGGAGATGATTTCAGAGAAAATCAGTGGCACCATCGTGTTTCTCGCGAACTTTTACATGAGAATCAACAGTCAAATCGCAAATTCCTCACACATGCAACATCTCCATTGTCTGATAATTTGGAGAAGTAATATTCAAGATTCTCCCAGTAAATTCGGTCTTTATCGGAGGGAACTTGGCAACGTCTGAAGGCTCATACGGCGTTTTTCCTTACCACGGCTCGCCACGTCGCGAATCGAGAGTCGTGGATCTGTGCATCCGTGCGAAAGGCTTCCGCCCGGGACGAGCGAGTGCTCGCTGCTCGCTCGAACGCGGAACGCACAATGCGATTGTGCGAACCCGGACCGACCCGGGTGTCGACAGTTGAACTGGATGTGACTTACGGGAGTCACGATAAAACCGAGGGGGCCGGGGGGAGGGGGGCTGCGTAATTGAGTGAAAGCTAAGCGTCGCGGCGCCGCGGCCGCGCGCCGCTGAGGTGACGACGCCGAGTCGCGGATTCGTAACTGATTGTCAAGTTCTCCGCGGCCTATTGACGCCGCCCGGAGCAGGGTTGCCAAGAGGGTGGCTTGAAACGCATGAGAGAAATGACCGATTGGAAATTTCAGTGAAATATTTCATGGGATTTCGCGAGGCTGTGAAATATTTCATATTTTTCAGGGGCAAGATTATGCAACCCGCACTCAATCACACACTGGAAAAAAGAACAATTGGATCCAGAGTCCAGACTCTTAAAAACATCGACAAGAAAAAATACTCTTGATTCAATCAGATTTAAGCTTAAATCAAAAGGAAATCCTCTTAAATTAAGAGGCATGGTGCTTGATTTAAGCTGAAATCTGATTGAATGAAGAGTATTTTTTCTTGTCGATGTTTTTAAGAGTCGGGACTCTCGATCCAATGCCTTTTTCTTTCCAGTGCAGTTTTTACGTTTTGCGAGACATGAAAAAGAATCTGTATCTTTCAATATTTTTCATGAATTTCTGAAATTCCAAGATTTTATTCTTCATGAGGTTTTGCCACCCTGGTTGCCAACTTTAAATTTGTTTACTTATTTCGAAGGATGATGTAGTTTTTCCTCATAATCCGAGATCGTTTTACTTCAAACATGATAAAAGACACTTTTTTTCGAGATTCTTCCGTAGACCTCGTTCTCTGAATTAGAGACTTCAAACCAAGGTAATTTTTGTTTTGCTGGGGCGTTTGTGGCCGTTTTTCTTATAGCATGATCGTAAAATACTCCTCTCTGATCGTCTGATCTAGGATTCTGATTCTAACTGTAATTACCAAGTGAATTTAGTTTAAAGGAGGGTCAAGTTTAATGATAAAATTAGGTAAAATTTAAAAATCTGCAAAGCATGTTTCGAAATTCAGGTCTCCTTCCTTCTCAAAATATGACTCAGTTCAATAATTCAAGGTAGTTCAAACTGCAGCAGGCGATCCAAAATGCCTTCATTATTTTGGCTATGCAATTTGCGCTCCTCAGAGTTCGAAACGTTGCTCATAGCGCCTTGCAATCCGTACTTGACTTCCCTTGATGCACACATAGGTAATTTTGCCTTCATAGAATGAGTGCCTTCATCGAGTTAGCAATGCAATTTGCGCCCGAAGAGTTGAAAAAGTTGCTCATAGCGTCTAATACCTTAAACATCTAACACACTGCAGATACTTAGATACATACATACATTCGTAATTTATAGCTTGTAGTGAGCATTGGTAACTGAAGTAAAAAACTGTGCATCTACGATTGCGAACGTTCAAATCTCCGCTCATATTTTACTTTTCTTTTACAAGGAAACGAACCTGATTTTTTTATTATTTATTTATTTATTTATCTATTTATTTTTTTCGAAATTTTCTACAGATTTCGTTTTACTTCTTCAAAACTACTTGGAAAATGCCCTAAAATAATATAGATGCAGGGCCAAGATTTACAGAAAATACCAAGAAGTTATTATGAGTGCACTGGAAAAAAAACACATTGGATCTAGAGTCCAGACTCTTGAAAACATTGACAAGAAAAAATACTCTTGATTCAATCGGCTTTTTGCCTGAATCAAAAGGAAATCCGCTTAAATTAAGAGGCTTGGTTCTTGATTTAAGCTAGATTCTGATTGAATCAAGGGTACTTTTTCTTGTCGATGTTTTTATGAGTCTGAACTCTAGATCCAATGTGTTTTTTTTTTTCCAGTGTGGTGTTCGTTTACAAAAAAATTGAACATGATTGGAGATTATTAAATGTTGTAATTAAGATGCAGATTTTCCTTTCGAAGTTTTACTTTGAAAGACGACGCTTTTTCGAAAATCGCCGAAATTCGGCTCCTCGATCAGTCAATTCGACAACTACGCATGCGCGCATTACGCAGTCGCGCGTCATCCGGAAACCGTCGCAGCGGGAGTTACGAATTATCACGATGCGGCGCGGCGCGCTGGACGATTCGCGGTTTTTCGCTTTTCGTCATCGGGAAAGCGACACGACTCGCCTTGGTAATCTTCGCTTGCCGTCGCACAGTATTTTAAAATGAGAGGAAAGTCGATGACATTCAGGAAATCTACGACAGCTGTGCCGTAGTACCGTTAATAGTACATTGGAAAAAAAACACATTGGATTTAGAGTCCAGACTGTTGAAAACATTGACAAGAGAAAATACTCTTGATTCAATCAGATTTTTGCTAAAATCAAAAGGAAATCCGCTCAAATTAAGAGGTTTGGTTTCTTGATTTAAGCTTAAATCCGATTGAATCAAGAGTATTTTTTCTTGTCGATGTTTTTAAGAGTCCGGACTCTAGATCCAATGGGAATTTTTTTTTTCCAGTGTTCCGTTTTTGAAACGGATAGCTTAAAAAATCATATTTCTGACTCAGATTGGGAAGCCAGCAGTGCACTTCGGATTTTCTCGATTAGCTCATCGTGATTTTTGAGCCATGTTCCATTACAAACAACTCCTCCTATTTCTCTCGCTGAAGTTTGCAATAGGCCCATTCCATTAGGAGCCCGCATTTCCAGCGTGTCCATCAAATTTTACGTGAGGGTTCGGTGAAGAAACATGCGATAAAAACATGCAGGTTTAAGCCCATCCACATATCAAATCCGACCTGGATGGAGATGTTGCATGTGTGAGGAATTTTCGATTTGGCTGTTGAATCTTACGTAAAAGTTCGCGAGAAACACGATGGTGCCACTGGTTTTCTCTGAAATCAACTCCAAAGCTCAAAAAAGGCTCTCAAGTTGAGGCCAAAATGGAGGGAATATCCCACGCTATCCTGAGAGTCCACGTCTACATCACGACAAACTCTCCATGCAAAGATAGGGATCAAATACATTGACAGGGCTGCCACTTTATTTGGGGACTCCAAAACTAAAAACACGGCATCACTGCTAATGTATTTGCTCCCTATCTTTGCATGGAAAGTTCGTCTTGATGTAGATGTGGACTCTCAGGATAGCGTGAAGTATCCCCTCCATTTTGGCCTCAACTTCAGAGCTTTTTTGAGCTTGAGAGTCGATTTCAGAGAAAACCAGTGGCACAATCGTGTTTCTCGCGAACTTTTACATGAATTGAGTGTCAAATCGCAAATTCCCCACACATGCAACATCTCCATTTTGAGCCACTGTGTGTCCTAGGAGCCGCGTGGTTGGAACCGGCGCCAACAAGGCTGTCAGAGCCACCCCACTGAGTGTCCTAAAAGCAATTACTAGAAGGTACAAAGCCGCGAATGATTGATTGGAACTTCGAGCTCGAGCTAATTTGTGCCACTTGAGCCATAGAGCCGAAACTTAAACATGCTTTGTCAATAAAGATGGAGACAAAGGTAGATAGGGGACAAATTGTTGTTTCCCGAACGAAGGAACGTAACTCCATTCCAAGGATGCAACAATGACTTAAAAAATTAGATTTTTTAACAAAAAGTAGAGTCCCTTAATACTGAGAGTTAACAATTGTTTCTAGGGAGGGGGGGGGGGATTTTTCAATTTTTTTTAGCTAGTTACCAAAAATTCGTGGAATTTGAGCTATAGGTAGTGTAATTGCCTCAAAAAGTAAAAATCAAATTAACTCTTCGGAATACGATTTATGATTCCGCATGAATTGCTTCCAAAATGGCGAATATGTAATCCCGCGGTAGCCTCCCTTCCAAGTAGCTATCTTCAAAGTTCGTTTCAAGGACTGTGCATCAGTAAGAAGCTGCCAGCTGCATATTGACTGGATGCCACTCTTACGTTTATTGCGGAAACGCAACCGATACTTTTTGTCGGAAAAATTTTCCAGTTTCTTAAATATTCCATCGTTTTCCGACATTTATTGGAGATGTTGATTTACTTAAAGAATTAGTATGATTTTACCCGGCTATTTTATCCGCACTTTTAACCTACATAATATGTAGGTTAAAAGTGCGGATAAAAAATGCGTTTCAGAAATATGTAGTACATATTTCTGAAATAAATGTTATTTTTTTCATTTTTTCCATAAATAGTTACTTATTTAGATTAGACAGTTTGTTTATATCAAGAAATGGAAAAAAGGAGAAAAGAATTTCATCATGGCTAATATTTTGTGTCCTGTTTGTTTCAGGTAAGTTCTTACCTCTGATGACCATTTGAAGGGAGTCTTCCTACATCTTAGATGGGCTCTTTGCTCGTAAGGTTACACCTTTTTTACATATCTCTTCAGTATTATCGATAATCAACCACTCACGCCTCGCCACTGAAACTTTGGTTATCTGGACCGAAATTCTGAGACCGGAAATTTTCAATAAACTTCCATTATAAACTCAAAAAAAGACAAAAAAAAGGACCAGAAACTTCAGTGGAAAAAAAACACATTGGATCTAGAGTCCAGACTCTTAAAAACATCGACAAGAAAAAATAATCTTTATTAAATCAGATTTAAGCTTAAATCAAGAATCAAGTCTCTTAATTTGAGAGGATTTCCTTTTGATTTAAGCTGAAATCTACTTTAATCATGAGTCCTTTTTCTTGTCGATGTTTTCAAGAGTCTGGACTCTAGATCCAATGTTTTTTTTTGTTTTTTTTCAGTGTTCGCTTACATGAACTGATATAACTTTGTTGCCCAATGAGAACCGAAATGTTTTTTTCAGTGTCGGTTATTTGAGCAATGAGAGTAAATACTTCTTTTGCGTGTGACGAGTAGAAATCCACGTCATCTTGTTGAGCGTTTGCTCTTCGACCTACTCGTTGCCTACATGATTTCTTCGCGCAATTTTGAAGAAATATCATGCGCACTCCTTTGATGTATACTTCATAAACCAATCCATTACGCCGCGCATCCATCGATGCATGATGGATGTTTGTGTATCACCATCGATGCATGAAACCCTCGCGACGTCAGACGAAGAGATCTGATTGAGAACTCTTAACTCGAAACATTCATTATGTCGTTCGCCTAATGAGCGCCGGAGGTTGAAAAGTTCGAGATGTGTCAAAAGCATCGTGCACTGATCGCTAAATTAAATAGACTACCCGAGGAGGAATGAGTGCATGAAGGCGGGATCGGTGCAGCTGACGTTTGAGATGCACCCAAAGTATGCATCGGTCTAGGTTCAATCACTCTCTTACAAAGTGCGATGACACGAAACCACCCTATGTTGCCGAATATGAGTGCATGTTCGAGGGCCACTGTGCCTTGCTAAGGAAGAACGGCGTATGCACATCCGAGAGTTGCCAGATTTCCTTCGAATATGAGTCCTTATATGTAACAATGGCGGATGTGAAAAATTACCTTTTCGAAACACGCTTAAAAACTGTTTTGTTCACACAAAAATTTGATATGTTCGGCCCTGGCATAATGTACAGATCTCGAAAGATCACATCTCAAGTATTTTCTTAAAATTTTCTCGATGCCAAAACAGTTTTTTGAGTGTGTTTCGAAAAGGTAATTTTTCACATCCGCCATTGTTACAAATAAGTCCTCATATATGCTTATTTTTGAGGACAGCTATAAATGAGGACTAATATGTAACAATGGCAGATGCGAAAAATGACCTTTTCGGAACACGTTCAAAAAACTGTTTTGGTATCGAGAACAATTTGAGAAAACACTTGAGATGCGTGATCTTCGAAATCTGCGCTTTGTGCCAAAGCCAAACATATTAAACTTTTGTGTGACCAAAACGGGTTTTTAAGGGTGTTTCGAGATGGTAATTTTTTACATCCGCCATTGTTACATATGAGGCTTCAAATGTTTTTCCTTGAAAGTTTCAAGAACTTTAGATATGAACTTGCGAACGAAATTATCTGAAAAATTGGAAGAAAAATATTCATAATTTTTCCGGGTGATTTGCGTTTTTTCAAAGCAAATTCGGCAATGATTGCAGGTTCAAGCGACGTTTTTCCTTAGCACGGCAGAATAGTGCTCTTCTAATGAAGAACACCGTATGAACATCCGAGAGTTGTCGAATTTTCCTTGACATTTTTCGATATATTGGACCAAACAGCGAGTACAATTCCCTGAAAATATTGAAGGGAAGTATTCACAATTACTCAAGTATTTTATTTTATTTATTTAGTGTATGTGCACACTCCATGAGCCATGGGCATGGGACAAGAGCGTTGTGGACAAGGCTCATGAGTTAAATAATAATTTTGAGCCTTTAGTTGCGCTTACACCACGCTGCAGCACAGTAAAAGCCCAAATCATAAAAGAATAAATTTGAATGCTTTGGAAAACATTAAATTTGACACGGAACCACTATTATATTTACAAAAAACATATTATATTTTCCAGTAGTACATATTTCTTTTTCATCAGTTTAACAGGGAATAATCAATGAAGAGAATGCAAATATTTCAAAATCATGAGTTGAAAAACGCTGACTCTGCGAGTTTAAATATTAGAGCTTTACACAGAGCGGAGCGGCGTGTTAGCAGCGCAGAACGCGCACTGGCGCCTACAAACCTAACGGGATACTTCACGCATTGCGCAACGCGTGAAGTATCCTGTTAGGTTTGTAGGCGCCTATGTGCGTGTCACGTTGGTTGCCTGCCGCGCCGCAACGCTTCAAGCAACTATTTCGCGTCAGAGGCGTTGCACAGTATCCTACAATATTGAAGGCGCACGAAATAACTAGTTAAAGAGGACTTTCAATTTTGACTGCATCTGTTACTGAAAAATGTTTAATTTGGCATTGGAGCGTTTCCTAGGCTCCGGCTTTGGTTTTCATCTTATCATATCCGTACAATGTACACATGAACATATGTTTTTATCTGCTCTTAGAGTCTCTTCTCTTTCATGACTTGATTCATGAATGAAATGTTTGTAAGAATGAAGGTAGTTGTAGTATGCATTTATTTTTGAGGTGGTTCCTGTCATTTAAATGAGAAGAAAAAAATGTGGACATAACATGTCCACAATTTGGACAATTTTGGACATATTCATGGTTGGACATTAAATCATGTGGACTTCATAAAGACTGGACTTAACGTTTAGTGGACATAAATAGCGGTGGACATTTATCTAATGGCCGAAAGGTAGGTGGACATAAAGTCTTGGAAGCCACCGCTGACGTCACTGGCGCTTAATAATTCCCATTCATTCTTACGGCCCTCGACCAACGAGCATACCCCTTCTTTCCCACATATCTCTGGTTCCGTTTCGCAGAAATGCGTCCTAATTCAAGTAGATAAGGCATCCCAGAACTCGATCGATGACCAATCCCTTTGAGTACTTGACGCTACATTGTTTCTGCTTCGTCATCAATCAGCAATTAATAAGCTAGCCGCTCGAGCAACGAATTGCCTCGCGTTCGCCAGATGCACGGATGCACCGTGCACACTAAGTTTCCACTCAGTAAGTACGCTGGCTTCACGGTGTATCATCTTCAGAGCGAGAGGTATACAGGGTGCCTCGGAGGAAACTGGCTATGTTGTATGTTGTTCACCGGAAACAAAGTATGTTAACACCCTGCTAAAAATGGTGAGTGCAAATTAGTAGAAAATCAAAGTCATATGAATAGAATTTCAATTCGTATGAATAGAATTTCAACTCATATGAATACAATTTTAACTTATATGAATAGAATTTAAACTCATATGAGCAGAATTTTTCCATCCAGTTTTCGCCAACTTCTATGACTATAGAGAGTCCAACACACATGACTAGAGATTTCAACTCACATGAGTTCAGCGTTGAATCTACCGTGTCCGATATCTCAGAAACTAGTCGCCGCATAAAAAAAAAAAAAAAAAAAAAAAAAAAAAAAAAAAAAAAAAATCATAAAAACGAAATGTTTTTATTTTTCAAATTTACAGACTCTGTCTGTGTCTCCTGGTCAGAAGCAGCACTTCTAGAAAATAAAAAAAATTGAATTCATGTGAGTTGAACTTTTCTACTGTTATGAATAAAATATTCTATTGATACGAGTAGAATCTGTTATCATATGAGGAGGATTTCTACTCATATCAGTAGGAAGTTCTACTCATGTGAGTTAACGAATTCTGTTTAGCCTATTCGTAATTGTTAGCAGGGTATCTACTATAAGTCTACTTGTTTTTTTACACAGTGATACTATTTAGTGAATTCACCAGAACTCTGGTGATAGTTAGCATAACGTGGTAGATGCTACCATTGAGTCTGTTGTTTATTATAATATTCGTATCACTGTGTCAGAGAATGGTTAAAGTAATAACCCACATTTTTTTCGGTGTTGTTTTTCGTCGAAATATGATTTCTCCCTCCATAAAGTTTCCCTCCCCTTCAGAGCCACAGTCCCTGAATCGGTTGTTTCTGAATTACGGAGACGGTTATGGACTCAATCGCATGAGATGAACAACTCCCCTTAATGTTTACCACTGTTGTCATTCATAGCTTCAGAATCTTCACATTAAATCTAACCCCTCAACATTGCGTTTAGCAGCTCATTTGTAATATTTTCACAATTGGATAAAACTAATCCAAATATATAAACGTGAATGTGGCTTCTTCTGTTTTACAGGCAGAAGAATCCGAACACGAGACTAGCTGAATCCTGTACATAGGATCATAAAAAAAAAATGTTGCGTCAGTGATTAACGAAACTTGCGAATAAAATAGGCAATAAATTTGAACTCAATATTCATAGAGAGTCAATTAATTTTTAATGACTTCATCCACGTGCAAAATGCGGCATAATTAATTACTAGTCAGCTGCTACATAGTAAAAAATTACACATTCTTGTTTTCTTCCTACTTCCAAATAGAATCTTACATCAAATTATGCTTGCCTCAAAACCGTTTCCACGGTGAAAAATCAGAATTGGGCTTATTTGTGCCAGACGGAACTATGTGCATTAAGACATGCGCCCCGAGACCCATAAGAATATATGCATAACGGAGCTCACGTCATAATGCACATAGTTCTATTTGGCAGAAATACATACGATTGCGCTGGTGCATTGCCTTAAATCTTGGTAAATGGCGTCTAGATACGGGTAATTTTACTTAATGTTTGCCATTTCGTCGATGCGATCGATAAAGAGAGCGATAAATCGATATTTAATTTTGAATGCACTGCATCCGCAATCTGCAATCATTAGAGACCCAATGGGCGACCGTTCAAAGAATCAGAAAGGCGGTTATCGCGAAGTATAATAGAGTAATTAATGGTTCGCGAAGATTAACCTTGAGCCGATAATAGAACGGAGGTTATATTCAAAAACAGCATTAGTACCTCTGCGTGTGATACCGGACCAATTGCTTCGCGTGACACTAAGTGAATGGATCGCTCGACATTTTTGGGCGGCTTTGGTACACTAATCATCATCATCGTCGTCATCATCCTGGTTTATTGTCTTTAATGCGTCACTTCGATGTTTTATTGTTATGAGCGTCCTTCGCGCTCTCTACAACCGAATTCCCAGTCGGTCTTCATTAAAATACTAGGGGGTCCGCCCTCCGCCGATACTGCTGCGCCGGGGCGGATCCAACAATTTGGCAACAACGGATCCCCTCCATTTAAACCTATGAAAAATAATCGATTCTTGGAGGGGCACTTGGCCCCTCCAAGAATCGATACATATCCATAGGTTTAAATGGAGAAAAACGGTGTTGCCAGTTTGCTGGATCCGCCAATGCTGCCGCAGTAGGAAAGCACGCTGTCTGAACCTTCAGACGTTGCAAAATTTCATTGGGTATATTACAAATTTTCAGAAAAACTTGTAAGGAATTTTCCCTCGGTTTTTCGGCAAACAATACTCGTGATATATTCAAATCGCCTGGAAATTTCAAGAAAAAATTGTCATCAGTTTCTAAAAAATCGACATTTTATCAGAAGAAAGGCAACATTTAATTGTTCATACAGCGTTCCTCCTTAGCATGCAAGAATACGCGACTCTATTCTCCTGAAGTCCCATTTTCGAAGAAACTGGGACTTTTTGTTTTGGAGTTTTAAATTGGAGTCCCTAATTAAAGCGGCAGTCCTGTCAATGTATTTGCTTCCTGTTTTTGCATGGAGAGTTTGCCTTGATGTAGACGTGGACTCTCAGGGTAGGGTGGGATATCCCCTCCATTTTGGCCTCAACTTGAGAGCTTTTTTTAGCTTGGGAGTTGATTTCAGAGAAAACTAGTGGCACCATCGTGTTTCTCGCAAAATTTTACATGAGAATCAATTGTAAAATCGCAAATTCCTCACACATGCAACATCTCCATAGTACGTATTTTCTGCCAAACGGAATTATAAGCATTATGACGTGAGGCCTGTTATGCACATTATATTCTTATGAGTCTCAGGGTTCATGTCTCAATGCACATAGTTCTGTTTGGCAGGAATACTTCCAATTTTTCTGGCCAATGGTAACGAGCCCGATTTCGGGGCGGCATTGGCCGGTGCGGGTTGGTTAATGCAAATATTGGAGTAATGAGCGCTCCGAATGCATGTGTTATGCAATTTCGGCGAGTGGACGCCGGCTCGGAGTGGGCTAATGCGAACCGGACAAGACAGTCCCAGGACCGGAATAATTAGCCGAGCCGTTAGTTACGTTCGCGATGAAGCATCCATACCAGTCTCACCGACACCACTGCCACCGATCACCATTCAACGGTGCCGAATTCTGGGAGAAAATTCCCCTTTTCAAAGCATCCTCTCCGGAAAAAATTAGAGTGCCTTTATAGACACAGTATGGCCATTTATGTGCCGGTTTTTCATTGGTCGCGTGAAAATAGGCTGACACGATGTTCTTACGGCCGTAAATAAATAAACAAGATGGCTGTTATCAGCAAGCAAGTTATGCACATCTTACATCCGCCTGTGATTAAGGTGAAAGGCGATTTAACAGTGTTTTCATGTGTTTTTTCAAGAGTTATTCGTAGACATGCTAATGTTTAGGTGGAAAATCACGTAACGACAGTGCTTGAAATTTTGCGTAATTTTTCTTCTCGGCGTGAAGAAAAATCTGTGAAAACTTCAAGAAATGATATCGGTTTGCTCCCTTTCACAAGAATAAACCGATATTTTTGAACAATGCAAACGAGATACGTTGTCTGGTAGTTTCACCGGCCGGCGATACGTGGTTGCAGACGCACACCATCAATATATCAGAAACCACACAATTAGGTCTGCACCAGAGTGTAAAAGTTATTTTCAGAAGTCAATGCAATAATGACTGATGACTAAGAAATTGAGCGTTGAAGTTCATGTCAGGCAACAGCCGCATTTGCTGTTATCTGCACGTTCGCGTAGCGCCGTTTTTGACGACTTATGAGACATTTAAAAGTTAAAACTCAACGAGAGAGTGCAAATTAGCGAAAGACAAGAACAGAACGTGCTCTATCATTCGGAGGAACACCTTAGTGATAGCGAAGAACGAAGCCTCACGAGTTAGCACCGTGCGCCATCGCGCCTTCAATTTTGAACATGCAACACGGACATCCATCAAGTACGAATAGTTGTATCTCTGCGCCTTCAACATCGCGCTTCTTTTCCCTTGCATTATTCCCATACTCTGGTTTGTTCCATTCGTTTCATTTGTGGTGGTGGTTCAAAGGCCAGTTGAGCAACACATCCGAAGATTGGAGGAACGTAATACAGCCTGGTTTTTTAACTATTCTCTCGAATTCGAACTATCGCTACTCATCGGAAATGAAGTAAATTTCTGCGCTCTTACTATTCTCTTATAACTCTCTTTTTTTCTGTGTGTATTCGTGAGTCAAAAATGAAATTTTCCGACAGTATAATTATTTAAGATTACTCAGGTATTTTTTAACACTCCATCTCTTTCGGCAATCCTACTTGCCGATGAAGAAGAACGTGGGAATCAATCGAAAGACGCACAAAATTTGATAATGCGTGATGCGGATTACGCCAATTGTGCGGTGAGGAATGAATTCGAGACTTTCTGATGTGCGTATCGTAATTTTACTGCGACCTTACCACTTTAAAGTCCAATCGTTCATCCATATTGTCATGGAAAAAAAAGACGTAGGGGTTAAGTCCATATAGTACCCCAATAGATCAAATTACTAACACAAGTGTTGCGACTCTATACCAAAATCAATAGGGAATTTCCGCACATCATCTAAACAATTTGGCTACCAGAATTTTAGGGCACTGGAAAAAAATCGCATTGGATCTAGAGTCCAGACTCTTGAAAACATCGACAAGAAAAATTACTCTTGATTCGATCAGAATCTAGCTTAAATCAAAAACCAAACCTCTTAATTTAAGCGGATTTCCTTTTGATTCGAGCAAAAATCCGATTGAATCAAGAGTATTTTTCTTGTCAAATGCTTTGAAGAGTCTGGACTCTAGATCCAATGTGATTTTTTCCAGTGGGGATTACTCCTAACACTTTTTTTCCGTAGTCGCTACTCTAACGTAAGGAAGGACGTAAATCAAATTCCACGTGGATACTGTTCTCCAGATAAATCTACGCTCTCCGAAGGTCATATGGAAATGGAGACACACCCTTTCGTCAGAAGAGTAGTAACGGTAGCTCCAATGTCCAACAGACCTATTGAACCTACTTCAAAATGTCAAAGCTCTCCTTTTACGTTTCATTCTATCCTGACATTAATGCACGGTGCAATGTAAAACGCACGACTCTTGCGTGAGACGACAACTGCTGGTAGCCTCCTGGTATACTACCGTGCTATGGAAGAACGCCGTATGAACCTTCAGGTGTTGCCAAATTTCCCTTGATAAAACACGAATTTCCTGGGAAGCTTGTGAATATTTTCCCTTTAATAATTTTTCAGATAATTACGTTCTAAATTTCACTTTAAGTTTCTGAAAATTTCAAGGAAAAATCTTTTCATCGTTCCCCACCAATAAACAATTTATCGAGGAAAATTCGGCAACTCTTGAAATGTTCCTACGGCGATCTTCCTCAGAACGGCAGTATACTGCCAAGCTATGGAAGAACGCCGTATAAGCCTTGGCATTGTCAAATTTCCTTCGACAAATCACGAATTTTCAGGAAAATTTGTGAATATATTATTTCTCTCCCGATTTTTTAGAGGATTTTGTTCGTAATTTAATCTATAAAGTCCGACAATTTTAAGGAAAAATATTCATAACTTTTTTCAAAAATTACTATTCTCTGAGAAGAAATTTGGCGACACTCGAATGCTCATACAGCCTTCTTCCTTAGCACGGCAGTATGCTGCCGTGCTGAGGAAGAACGCCGTATGAACATTCGAGAGTTGCCAGATTTCCTCCGATAAATGTGTACATTTTAGAGGATAATTATGAATATTTTACCTTGAAATTTTCAGGGGCTTTAGATAAAAATACAAAGAATATTCCCTGCAAAATTGGAAGAAAAATATTCATAATTTTACCAGGGAATTCGTGTTTTATCGAAGGAAATTTGGCAACGCCTGAAGGCTCATATAGCCTTCTTCCTTAGCACGGCAGTATAGGACGTTGGTACTTAGCTGATTCGTTCTTCCTGATCGCAATGCAACCAGCCGGAGCCGGCAACAATGACCTCCGTCCGATTACGTGGCGCCGTCGATGTGATGCTGCTCCGAGACGCTCATCGGAGCCGGTTGAATAATAGCGAGGACGATGCCAACTCGTCATCCAAATAGTCACGTTTACATGTCAACATGATATGTTAAAGCGTGTTTTTTTGTTGAATCCGGCAGCGTTGGAGCAACGACCGCTTATGGCATACTGGATTATGCAGCTCGGATCTCGGGCCGTGCAGTCCGAAAAAGCTCTTAGCGATGCAGACGAAATGGAGATTTTGGACTAGAAATGTTCAAGATTTCAAGATTCAAGATATTTATTGCATCGAATAAAACATATAGAATGTTGTGATACAATTGCAATGTTTTAAGATTAAAACTATGAATAGTTATAAAAGCATAAACTTAGTGTAAAGAAACATGAGATGAAAAAAAAGAAGAACAAAATGTGTCCGAAAAAGAAACGTGCATTGAGGGAAAAAATTAGTTTGCGCAACCTGAAATGCTGGGCTCAATTCTCTTGGCTTTAAATCAGTTCTTACGGTTGATTGAACTAAGATAATGTTTACCTCGGTTAGAATTTTGGTTAAACTACCATACTACAAACGTGGTCAGACTATCCGATATTCTTTTCAAGACTACCGGCAAATCTTGTTATAAAAATGGAATGAGAAATGTTTGTAAAATTGTTGGGTGATATTCTTTGAAGTTATCTTATTTTGGAAAATATTTCTGCCCAAACGGGTCAAAAGCGCCCTTGAAATGCTGACATTTTTGAAAATCTCCAAGAAAGGCACCCTGACCCCCTTTAAGATGAAGTATTGCTCTTAGACGCCCCTTGGGCAGTGCGCTTCTTTTACAAAAAGTTTGTTCTTTGTCCATTACAAAGAATCTTGCGCCAGTACTTCGACATGCATAGTTGAAACATTTGTATTTCCGACGCTGCGAATTTCTGCACGCTTTTTTTTTTTTTTTAAGTATGAAATCCTGGCTGCGTTTCTTTAAACTTTCTGTGAAAATGGAGGAATCACGCCCTCTTTTACATTGCTTCCTATGCAACTTCCACGAGGACACCACATCTCTCCCACACGTCTCTAGTTCCTTTCAGCATAGATACGTCCAAATGAAGTCCAATGTAGATGTTGCATGTGCGAGGAATTTGCGATTTGACTGTTGTTTCTTACGTAAAAGTTCATGAAAAACACGATGGTGCCACTGATTTCCTCTGAAATTAACTCTCAAGCTCAAAAAAAGCTCTGAAGTTGAGGCTAAAATGGAGGGATATCCCACGCTATCCTGAGAGTTCACCTCTACATCAAGACAAACTCTCCATGCAAAGATAGGGAGCAAATACATTGACAAGGCTGCCACTTTATTTGGAGACTCTAAAATTGAAAACACGGCAACCCTGCAAATGTATTTGCTCCTTATCTTTGCATGGAAAGCTTGTCTTGATGTAGAGGTGAACTCTCAGGATAGCGTGGGATATCCCCTTCATTTTGGCCTCAACTTGAGAGCTTTTTTTGAGCTTGGGAGTTGATTTCAGAGATAACCAGCGGCACCATCGTGTTTCTTGCGAACTTTTACATATGAATCGATAGTCAAATCGCAAATTCCTCACACATGCAACATATGCATTCATGCGAGACAGGGCCCAAGCTAGAACGGAGGTATATCATCTCGATCGAAGTATTTCCATTCACGAATGGCCCCCAACATCGCAAATCAAGTGGCGTCATTCGTAACCCTACCATCGATTTTCCCCGACTCGGCGATACCCTCAAAAGACGCTCCACTTCCGAGGAGTGTGAACAACCTCCGAAATGCGGCGCTAACCTCTGCACATCCAACAATCCAAGCGGCTGTCAATCGCTCGAGCGCCTCTACTACTCGCCGCTCCGGAGAATACGCTGAACTGGACGTCTCCGTCTTCATGACCCACATCCTCGGCTCTACTTCCGGACCTCATGTCGTGCGAGTACCAGCCCCCCCCCCCCCGGGTCCCCCCTTACTCTACCTGTCTATAGTGTTTAATCGCAGGAAGCCCCGCTTCGAGGAAGTGAGTAAGTTATTGCCCGCGACACGGCGCGGCGCGTTACGTCGTAGCGGGCCCGCGGTTTTATTACGATGATCGTCGCGATTGCAGGCCGGGATGACGAATGATGATGATGATGATGACGACGATGCGTAAATGGAGTAAGGTACTTAAGTCGGTAACTCGTGATTTTCGAGATTTTCGGATTATGAAAGAAGTCGAGGTGAGGGGAAGTCGTTCTTGCACTCCGGCTCTGGCGAAAGGAAAAGTCTAAGAAAATACCGGCTGCGGGCTGATTGGTGAAATTGATGGACAAAACCATAGAAAGCCAAAGAGGACAAAAGGGATACGGAGGGATCCTATTGGTGGAAGCGGATGGTTCCATTGGACAAAGGTGGAAGACAATAGACTTACAAATGGGAGCCCTCAAGGCACCCTATGGGCTAGACCCTATCCATCATTTCCTCCCTTAGTCTGTAGGAACCAATTATTTCAACCAATAGGATCGCTCCATACTCCCTATGTCGTCTTTTCCCATAGCTTTGTCTATCAATTTGATTTGACTTGATTTTCTAGCTGTGCAGTGTGGGCCCAGCATTCCACTAAGATTCTGTTATTATTGTATGCATTTATCGTGTTAATGAATAACCCTTTGATATTCACACAAAATTCAAGCACGCAAGCGTAAACTAAGATAGCCCACGAATACCAAATTATTCAGCAATCCCTGATAGTCTTTTTTGGACTTCGAAATCGTCGAAAATCGTCCTCCAATTTATATGCTCAAACTTTTCCTCAGTATTAATTTTCCGGGGACACGATAAAATTGAGTGTAAGTGAACACATCCTAAATATTTATCGTATTTTGGTACAGGAATTTTGGCATGCCGGCAGTAAGAGGGAGCCGAAGAAAAAATAATGTCTCTGGGAAGCTAAATTCTCGAGCGAAAAAAATATGCTCCTTGCATTTCGTACAGTTGGTGTAAAGTGTATCGAAAGCAAAAAGATGAGGAAACAAAAATATGCCACGTCTTTACATTTCGTTTTCAATTATTTAACGCTACCTACCTCAATATCATTCACAAATTACATTTCGGTTATTTTCCAGTGATGTTCCATTTCTACTTTTTCCCTCTACTGGAATTCAGCTGCTCCTATTTGAAAAAAAAATCAGTTGTCTCGCAAGGAGGAAATTTTCAAATTCTCAAGAGGCGTATTTCTTTCCCATTAATGTTGGATATTATTTTTAATCCTGCGCAAAAAAACTAAAAACTCAAAGTCATGCTATAACTTGTTCATCCCTCATTAATGTATATTTTCCACTCCTAAACATTATTTGAACGGATTGTCCATGTCCAAACATTTTGGAGACATTAATTGTCACATTAATCATACAAATATCTGATAACACCGAGCTTTGAGTATACTCATCAGCTTGACCATCAATTTAATTTGTCTTGATATCATTTTTGATCCATAATTGTAATGGATTGGTGACGTCAGTGAATTTACTTCAAGTTACAACAAGTTGATCAATTTGAACGTAATCAGCATGAACCGAATTTTTGATTAAAAGAAAGAAGGGCCTTAAAAATGGTATCATAACAGAAAATCGAAAGTTGGCAAACTCGTCCAGGCAGGACGAATCTAATTTCAAACAACACGAACACGGCTTGAGTCACTCGCACACATGTGTTCCAGCTCTGCCGAGCTGAGGAAAAACGCCATATGAACCTTCAGATGTTGCCATGTTTCATTCAATAAAAAACGAATTTACTTGGAAAATTGTGAATATTTTACATCCAATAATGCAGACGAATTTGTTTACGATTTAATCTAAAACATCTGAAAATTTCAAGGAAAAATATGCACAACTTTCGGCAGAAAGAAACATTTCATCGAGGACTCTCGAATGTTCATACGGCGTTTTTCCTTAGCGCGGCAGAGCTCCAACAAACACGTATCTCATCCCTGCCGTGATGACGAAGAGAGCAGTAAGTGCATGCTAGGATGAACCTCAAGACTCATAAAAGCATGTGCTAATCATGGCCATACAGAAATGGACTTACTGCTCTCTTCGCTATGACGGCAGATCCGCGGTCGCGCGTACGGACCAACGGAACGCCTGAGCAACAGAAGCCATTAAACACGTGTTATAATTTATTGGCCCCCGACCACGCCGAGTGGCATATTGAGAGACCAAGGTGGGTCCCTCTATTGCGCCCTGACCTTGCGAGGGATCGCGGTGCATCTTTGATGTGCCCCGAGAAAAACAGACGACGACGTTTTTATTTTCCACCCTCATTACGGGAGAGATGACAGATAGGGAGGCGGGGTTTTTTTCCGAACGTGCCTTCTCATTTTCTTTTTACATTAAATCTAATTGTAGCGACGGAGAGCGCTGGGCTCCAACCGCAACCGGAGTAAAAAATGTCTGTATCAACATGCGATGTGCATTTCGTGACGGAGAAAGAATTAATTGGCTGGGGGACGATCCATTGCAAAAATGATTTCATGAATACGAGGGTCTTTTTGACCGAAATAGAAAAATGTATTGTTTTTCTATTCCGAGTATAGTTATTGAAACTGACACTGAAAAATTTGTATCTGCTAATGCCTCTTGAGCTTTCATATTTTGCTATTTTTCTTTGTGGGTACACTTTATGTTTCCTTTTTATGTATGTACGGGGGTCAAAATGGGTGACTGAAGCAACATGCGATGTGCACTTCGTGACGGAAAAATGATTCATTGGCTGAGGGGACGATCCGCTGCAAAAAATGGTTTCATACGAGGGTCTTTTGGACTAATACAGGAAAGAAATTGTTATTTTTCCATTCCAAGTATATTGTCGTTATTATAACACTAAAACAGTTGTATCTAGCTGCTAGTGCTTCTTGAGTTTTCGTATTTCGCTATCTTTCTTTGTAGTTCATTGATGTTTCCTTTTTATTAGATTAGATCGTAAACATAGGCCTTCGGCTAAGAATCTGTTTTCTTGGTTCCAACTTGTATAATAATATTTAATTGATTCTTCAAAAACGAGAAAAAAACGACTGGAAAAAAGTCAAATTGTATAAACAGAACTTTGGTGTCCCGTATAATTCGAAGAATTCGGTTTATCAGACCGATAAGTAGGAACTTTTATTTTCCGCAACTCGACATTTCCTCATGAACAATACTGCCGTGCAAAGGAAAAACGCCGTAAAAACCTTCGTGTGTTGCCAAATTTCTTTTGGTAAAATACGAATTTTCAGGAAAACTTGTGAAATGTTTCCATCCAATTTCTCAGGGAACTTTCTTCGCAATGTGATCTAGACTATCGGAGAATTTCAAGTAGAAATATCAATGGTTTGTCTTAAAAATTAATATTTTAAGAGGGGAAATGTGGCAACTCTCGGATGTTCATACAGCGTTTTTCCCTAGCATAGTAGACTAATTCTTCGGCGATACCTAAGTAGAAACTTTTCTTTTACGAGACTCTCCTTTTCCTACTGGACAATGGATCGCTATAAACTTTGTGTTTTTTATTTGATATTCTCTTAACAGTTGATTCATTGGCGATAGGTAAAAACTTTTATTTTCCGGGATTCAACATTTCCTCATGGAAAATGTGTCGCTAAACCTTGCGTTTTTTATTGAATATTCTAAAAGTTCATTCATTGGCCATAGGTAGAAACTTTTATTCTCCGGGACTCAACATTTCCTCATAAACAATGGGTCACTAAACTTTGTTTTTTTATTTAATATTCTATAAGCACCAGTGAGTAGATTGCGTGGTGATTTGTTGCGTATTTATGGAGCAAAAATCCCGGACAAGCCCGCTTTTAAATGGACCAAAGACTCGAGGGAATTTCAAACGCGCGGGGGGGGGGGGGATGCCTAGAGCGTTACCGCCCGTTCATTGTGATTATATATAGGTCGTATTTATAGTCGTTCTTTAGGCGGCTCTTTTCCTTAGGGATCACTGGGAAAAAAGTAACCGGCTCTTTTCCATCCAGGGATCACTGGAACAAAAATAAGCAGCTCTTTTTCATAGGGATTACCGGAAAAAATGTTAGCGCCTCTTTTCTTCAGGGATCACTGGAAAAAAGGGTCCTTTGGATCCAGAGTCCAGATTCTTAAAAAAAAAATGTTTTAAAAAAATGATTCTTAAAAAAAATACTCTTGATTCAATCAGATTTTTTCTTTAATTAAGAGTTTGTTCTTCTTGTCGAATTTGTTAAGAGCCTGAGCTATCGGTTCAAAAGACTTTGTTTCTGATAGAGGCTCTTTTCCTCAAAGTAAACCATACTTTCCATACAATTTTATGGTTAACTTTGTGATTAAGGAGGCTGGAGGCCATGAGAGGACACTTCTTTTTCCCGGAGGTCCGCATCTACCCTAAAGTTCATGAAATTCATGGAAGTATTTTTCTTCGTAGTTCCAACTTTAAAGTCCAACTGAGTTATTACTCCTCTGCAGGTGTAAACTTGTTGGATGGACAGAATCAGTTTCCTTAATTTTTAATAAATCTCAATTACTTCTTCTTAACGTTTCATTGTTTTCATGTATTGATATTTGCAAGTCCGTGGGATATAATCATTGAAAAACCAGTCTGTAGTTAGAAGTTAACGAGGAAAGATAAACTTCCCATAAAACGAGGCGTCTCTCAGAAGTTCCAACAAAGTCGTTTCGCTCTCAGAGGTAAGCCACGAAAGGAAGAACCTTGCAAGCGGGCCAGTGATCTTATCGCGGTACCAATTTAAGTGACAAATAAAGCGACGCGAACGTGGGTAAAGCCGGGATTGCAACGCAAAGTGGTCTTACGAAAGATGGAGTTTTTTTCGTTTTTTTTTTCTTTGTTGTAAATTCCTGAGGAGACAAAGTGAGACAAACTTATGTACCACAGTTTTTTTTGCCACGCCGCCGCACGGTGGATCGAGTCAGTACTAGAGATCGGACAAAATTTAGAAACTTTGGAAGCTTTTAACTACGTTCATATAAAATTTTGAGGTTCTGAAAGTTTTTTTATTAGTTTCCTCGTGAAATTTTCTCTCTACAGCACCTCTTAAAATTTTAAAATGTGGCGAAATGAAGATCAAAATTTGCGGATTTAGTCCAAAATTTCATGTCCCACCTCTCTGATTGATTCGATCCACAGTGCGCCGTACCCGAATGAAGCGCTTGGAGACGCGTGAAATTAGCTAGAGCCGACACGGGCATGCGGGTGTAGCGTCAAATAGTTTGATGAGTCAATTTGAGAAGACTCCTGAGAATTCAGCGATAAATAATCTTGGAAGTTATCCGGACCGCGCTAAGCAGAAAGCAACCAAGCCACATCAGCTGTTGCCAAATTTAATAGGGTAATTTGATTTTTTAAATGGAAACTGTTGAGCGGATTTTGGTGCAAATTTCATTAGATTTCCTGCATAGTACGAAGCAAATTCCTCAAAATTTTCAAAAGAATCCGCAGAAATGTTCTCCTGTGAAAAATTGGATTGTTCAATTAAAATTGGCAATACCTTATGGGGCTTGGTTCCTTTTTGTTAAACGCGATCCATTTGCGATAATATTCGATTACGGGTATAGGCACATTGCCGCTAACTGGATTAAGATGACTCGATGCGGTCGATGTTAAACTCATATCAGCGCCTGCAAGACTGTAAGAATACTTCACGCACTGCGCCAAACAGTGCAGTCGAATTCAAACGCATATTAGCGCCTACAAGACTTCATGAATACTTCTCGCATTGCACCAAACGCAATGCGAGAGTTATTTGGACCGCGTTACATCTTACATCTGAAGTACTTCAGATGTAAGAACCGAAGTTTTTCGGATGCGCGAAAACCGAGGTACTTCAGATGTAGGAACTGAAGTTTCAGATGTGTGATCCAAACCTCAGCAGCTGGACCTTAAGTGTTCAGATGCTCAATCTGAAAACTTCAGAGATCCATATGACCTAAACTTCGGGTCTCACGCACGAAGTTTTTTTCTCCGTGCAGTGCACGTGTTAATTGTTTCATATGTACGTTTAAGAAAAGCAACGTCTATCAACCAAATAATTTGAGGGACTCGTTACCGGTTTAAATCACCATTACATGACAAAAACGTTTTATTTTCTTTCACCCGCAATCATGACTAATGATTTTTTGTTTTTCTGTTATGTTTCAGGTAAGTTTTAACAACTCAACTATGGTTGGAAACGTCTTACGTCGATCCTGCATGAAGTATTTGTATGATGCGAAGTTACACCTATTTTTACATCGCTCATCATTGAATTACATGAGGTATTATTTGTTTATGAGTAATAAATCGCGTCCTATCTCACTATACACGTTTTCATCAAAGAGACCAGGCTAACGTTTTGACGAATCAGTAGCTAACTCTTTGCAATCACCATGCGAACCGTAATGAGGGTTTGATCTTCAAACTACATCTCCAACTTTCATCATTTTTTTTTTTTTTTTTATGCACGTTTGAATGAAAAACCAACGACGAAAGTGACCAGTGGAGCAGTGTCAAAATTCCAAAACAGTTACATTTTCTACTGATCCTATCTAATGTTCGAAGGATATTTAACCTGGAACCGTGTAATCCTTCAGATTTCCTTCTTCGGGTGTATTTTAGTGCCTCCCAGACCCCGTTTAATGAAATGCCCCTCTGAGCCCCACAAAAATTTCCTAGCTTCGTTCATTGACCCAAGTATGTAAGCTAAAGACCGTACGTAAGTATTCCTACAAAGCACAGTGCAGAGATCTGAGGCATTGATGAAATAAACGAATATCAAAAAACAAAACACACAATTGGACGTATTTCTATCAAACGGAACTATGTGCATTATGACGTGAGCCCTGTTATACTTGTATTCTTATGGGTCTCAGGGCTCATGTCTAAATACACATAGTTCGGTTTGATAGAAATGCGTCCACTTATGATATGGTAGGTTGACACGTGATGAATATACGCTCAAAGATGACTCACTTTGATTAAAAACGACATTTCAAGGCATATTACGCATTGCTGTAGACAAAAGCTGGTCAATGCGCTGTATGCTTAGATCAGGCGCCAGATCAAGGTAAAAACTGTAAAACACATGGGAATCGAGCCCAAGTAAGGCAGGGAAGAAAACAGAATAAAATAATTTATTTGTGGTATTCAGATGACAACTTGTGTAATCCCGATCTATTATTTTACTTGCTTTGGAAAATTTAAATACCTTGTCAAATGCTTCTTGGAGATAAATCGTTGCGTCTGTACTTTTAATTGTCTACCGAAGCGTTGAATTTAACAATTCTGGATTCGACTAATTCCCCTTATTTGAGCAAAGTATCCCATGAGATCTAATGTACATACTAAAGAGTAATCCGCCATGATTCAGTTTCTTTTTGATGAGGTATGTAAGGAGTACATGCATTGCATACCTTATGTTTCTGTATTACAATATACTAATACTCGGAACAAAATGATATTGCTGATTTTACAATCATTTAGTTATCAAACGTTTCCGGTGTGTTTTAATGTAGATTTTACAGTAAAAAAACACTGGAAAAAAACACATTGGATCTAGAGTCCAGACTCTTAAAAACATCGACAGTAAAAAATACTCTTGATTCATTCAGATTTAAGCTTACATCAAGAACCAAGCCTCTTAATTTGAGCGGATTTCTTTTTGATTTAAGCTTAAATCTGCTTGAATCAAGAGTCCTTTTTGTTGTCAATGTTTTCAAGAGTCTGAGCTGTAGATCCAATGTGTTTTTTTTCCAGTGAATGCTAATTTAACCGCCCTTGCCTTGTGCTTAAATTAGCTTTCCACTATTGTAAAATTTACCTTTGAAACATGTCGGACGTAAGTTTCAACAATTTAATTGTTAAATCAGCAATCCATTTTTCCCGTTTCCAACCATTTCTTGCCGCGGTCTATGAAGTGACAATGTGTTTTGTGGGTTTTTAAAAAATTCGTTTCGAAAATCCGTCCACTACTCGATCGGCAACCTCGGCGTGGATCTATCGATATTTCCCCATTTGAAGTTGTGGTAATAATAATCGATTATTAAGGTGTCCGCAGCTAACACGCTCTTTATCGATACTTTTCCATAGCTTTAAATGACCGATCAATCGATGTATCGCAAAGCACGCCACGCCACCGTTGGCAACCCGGGACAAATGAAACGGAAGAAAAGAAAAACACGTCAACGGAATTTTTTCATGACGAAGCGCTCTACTGACCACGCAAAGAATGGCAATAATCTTGTAACTGCATCAAATGTGCGAAGATGTAAGCATGTTATGCTCACTGGTACTCTGCTGTGCTAAGGAGAGACGGCGTATAGGCCTTCAGGCGTTACTAAAATCCCCCTTGACAATTCACTAATTTTAAGGAAAATTGTTGAATATTTGTCTACCGTTTTCTCAGATAATTTTGTTTGTAATTTGATCTAAAGCGTCTAAAAATTGCATGGAATAATATTCATAACTCTCCTCAAAAGTAAACATTTTATCGAAAGAAATTTGGCAACTCTCGAATGTTTTTACAGCGTTTTTCCTTAGCATGGCAATGACTGGAGGCCTTGCCATCCAGTAACTGCATCAAACGTGCGAAGATGTAAGCGTATACGCTCACTGGTCCTCTGCCGTGCCACGGAAAAACGCCGTATGAGCCTTCAGGCGTTGCTAAATTTCCTTTGGCAATCCACTAATTTTCAGGAAAATTTTTGAATATTTGTCAACCAATTTCTCAGATAATTTTGTTTGTAATTTCATCTAATACGTCCGAAAATTTTAAGGAAAAATAGCCATAATTCTCCTCAAAAATGAACATTTTATCGAGGGAATTTTGGCAACTCTCGAATGTTCTTACGGCGTTTTTCCTCAGCACGGCAGTAACTGGAGGCCTTGCCATTCAGTCCAGCTTCAGAAGTCGTGCAAGAGAGAGGGAAATGCTCTGGAAATAGCTTTCTAGAAGAAGAGGGAATACCTTTCGTAGCTCGTAGAAAACCCGGTGAAGATATGAGGAACATTTTTTGTGAGTCTTGTCAAGGTCGCACTTTGAAATTGTGTCTAGATTTTTGCTTTTTTCGATGAAGGGTTTTTTTGGAGGGTGATTGGGTATTCCACGCACTTCTAATCGAGGAAACGGAAAATAAATCTATTTTAATTATCATTTACTGCCGGGAAGTTAGTCAATGGAATAGTTTTTTCCGCTACCGTATAATACATATCGACGGTGAAACTACCAAACCACGTATCTCGTTTGCGGTGTTTAAAAATCTACGCTCGCATTTTATTTTTTTGAAATCGACTAAATCAATATCATTCCTTGAAATTTTCACGGAATTTTCTCCACGCAAAGAGGAAAAATCACAGAAATTTTCAAGACTAGACGTTAAGTAGTTTTTCATTTAAAAAATAAAGTATGACAGGAAGTCTGCGACGTCGCAAACCGAGATACGTGGTTTGGTAGTTTCACCGTCGATATTCACACAATCCAGATTGATATTTATTCGGGGCCCACGAAGTAAGCCGGAGGGCTCGTAGATGGCGCAAAGCGCTCTCTGGGGGCTGGGCTGCGTAGCAGCCAGGGGGCGTACTCCCTTATTATTGCATATCATCCCTCCTTCACCATCGTTATGGCAATCTTATCAAAAACATAGGAAGAAAAACGGGAAACAAGGCTAAAATATAAAAATCACTCGTAAAAACCCGAGACGTTTCGCTCAAAAACTGGGCCATTTTCAGTTGGAAGAATAAAACAATTTTATAAAATTTTTTAAAATCATTAAACAATTATTATAAAAAATTATCCAAAAAAAGTATTATTCTTCCGACTGAAAATGGCTCAGTTTTGGGCCGAAACTTCTCGGGATTTTTATGTGTAATTTTTAGCCTTGTTCTGCGTTTTTCCTGCTATGTTTTTGACATCACCATTGTCACGGGCTGCTGCTGTTTCAGAAATTTTAACCTATATGGAAATCTTATCGATATTCCTAGTCTCAAGGATACAGACGAGTTGATTATAGGCTGGTGCGCGCGTGCCTTTTTTTCAAATCTCTCAATGAACATGTACACCTAAAGCATAACATGAATTGCATTTTGCAATAAGGAACCACTATCTCTGGCTCTTTCATAAAAGCAACCCTCTGTATAGGGTAACCAAGGGCATATTATGCTGTTTCTAAAATGAGTCAGAAATAGTAGTTCCTTATTGTAAAATGTGGTCCACATAATCCATTTGCCTCTGGCTACCCTGGTAAAAATTGGCGATAAGAGCTGCGTTTCAAAATACCATAGGAAATCTTATAGCCGGCTAATGAAGGCTACAGAAAATCATAAAGCTGGCTGTAAAATGCGGAGAAGATCATACGGCCGGGCTATACGAAGCGATAAAAAATTATGTAGCCGGGCTATAGTTCCTATCGCCGGGCTTTACACTTTATTACCTGGCTGTTGTTTTTTCGCTATCGATTATAAAAGGATATAAGAAATTGTGTAGAAATTCGGGTGCTTTGGAAATCATTAAGTTTGATACGGAACCACCTTAATATTTACAAAACACACATTATATTTTCCTTCAATACATATTTTTTTCCATCAATTAAAATGAGAATAATCCATACAGGATGTGCAAATCAAAATCATGAGTTGAATAACGCTCACTCCGCCAGATTAAATATTAGAGCCGAACACAAAGCGGAGCGGCGGCGCACTGGCGCCTACAAACCTAACAGGGATACTTCACGCATTGCGCAACGCGTGAAGTATCCCTGTTAGGTTTGTAGGCGCCAATGCGCGTTTCGCGCTGGCTGCCCGCCTGCCGCGCCGCGCCGCGCCGCAGCGTACCACGGCGCTTGAAGCAACTATCTCACACTAGAGGTATTGCACAGTTTCATACGAAACTAGAGGCGCTCTAGTATATTAGGAATGGCAAGCATCTATCAAAAGTACGGAGCTTTCCTCGCAAAATAAATCAAGATACTACGGCCCAAAAAGATAGCAGGAGGCCAAAAACTCACTAAGTCCTAGCATCCGTAATTAGTAACGTTTAGCATACACTTCATTGCCTGGCTGTTGCTTAATCGCCATCGGCTATAAAAGGCTATAAGAAATTGTGTAGCCGGCTGTAGTAGCTATTGGAAATCTTACAGCTGGCTCACTGAAGAAAAAATCTCGGTGTATTTACTGAGAAAAGGGTAAAATTACTAAGAATTCAGGGTTCTATTTGATCCCAGTTTTTTCTCGGTATAATTACCATTAATGGAATTGGTAATTTTACCGAGAAATCTCGGTAAAATCATTAACTTTCTCGGTAATTTTACTGGACCCCGGTAAAAATGCCAATATTTTTTATCGACTATGGTAGAATTACCGAGATAAAATGGCAAAGTTACCGGGAATCGATTACCAATAAAAGTGGTATTCTTACCTGAAAAAAACAGTAAAAATACCGGTTTTGGGGTAAGTTTACTAGTCTGGCTTGGTGAAATTACCAATAATTGGTAAAAAAAGCGAGATGGTAAAGGTACCAACGGACCTTGGTAAAAACGCCGAGAATTTTTTTTCAGTGCTGTAGGTATATGGTATTTTGGAACAAAGATCCTACTGCCAATTTTTACCAGGGTAACAGTATCGATTTTGTACGCGCGTCTGTGAATAAAAAAATGAAACCATTGCCGGAAAATATATCACTCGTGTTGATCAAATCCTTTCTTCCTAGTCTCGAGGATAATATCCTCAACAGTCGATGAGTTGCGCAAATCCAGCCTAGCTCTGGATCCTGGTGCACATGCGTATGTACTGGTGCCACGTTTGGTAGTGGTGCTGCGCGGCGGCGCCATAAGCGGCCCGCGGGTCCGACTCTTGATATGAGTTCTTTTTCCTGGTCTCGCCTCAGTTCCCACTTGTTCGGTGTCGTCGGTGCAACAGCCAGCCAGCCCACGATCAGCTGATCGCATCGCGGCTATACTGCCGTGCTGAGGAAAAGAGCCGTATGAACCTTCAGGCGCTGCCAAATTTACATTGGTAAATCATGGATGGAGCTGTTGCATGTGTGAGGAATTTGCGATTTGACTGTTGATTCTTATGTAAAAGTTCGCGAGAAACACGATGGTGCCACTGGTTTCCTCTGAAATCAACTCCCAAGCTCAAAAAAAGCTCTCAAGTTGAGGCCAAAATGGAGGGGATATCCCACGCTATCCTGAGAGTCCACCTCTACATCAAGACAAACTCTCCATGCAAAGATAGGGAGCAAATACATTGACAGGGCTGCCACTTTATTTGGGGACTCCAAAACTGAAAACACGGCAACCCTGCTAATGTATTTGTTCCCTATCTTTGCATGGAGAGTTTATATTGATGTAGACGTGGACTCTCAGGATAGCGTGGGATATCCCCTCTATTTTGGCCTCAACTTGAGAGCTTTTTTGAGCTTGGGAGTTGATTTCAGAGAAAACCAGTGGCACCATCGTGTTTCTCGCGAACTTTTACATAAGAATCCACAGTCAAATCGCAAATTCCTCACACATGCAACATCTCCATTATCGAGAAAATTTGTGAACATTCTTCTTCCAGTTTTTCAGAAAATTTTTCTCGCAATTTTACCTACAGTTCTGGAAAATTTCTCGGAAAAATATTCACGACTTTCCTGTAAAATCGAATCAAATTATGACGACTTGAAAAACTTTTGCGGTTTTCAGAAAAAAGCGATTTCTACTTTCAACCAGCGTGCTCCGGATAAGAAATGGATAAATCATAATGCAACAAACACGTCCTCACATGATGTGTTTCGCTTTGAGCTCAGTATTGATTTGAGTGCAGAAAGATGGACTAGGACCTTCCATCACCAGGAAAATGTACCAAGCATGTTACAAATAAGGCATACAAATTTTTAAAACCATCGCGACCTTCAAAGTCTCCCATCAAAAATTTCCGAACATGGACCTAACATATTCTTTGGTAGTGTCTTGATACGTCACAGTCTATTCTTTTTTTTATTTTCTCGATCACATCGAGAACGGTGGCGAGGCGTGCTTTGCGATCTATCGATAATTCCCCATTTGAAGCTGTAGTAAATAATCGATTCTTAAGATGTTCCCTGTTTATCGATACTTTTCCACAGGTTTAAATGACCGATCAATCGATACATCGCAAAAAACGCCACTGATCGAGAACTTTTTGAATCGCACAACTTGACAACAAAGCTCTTGTAGTCAGTAAACTGCAGTAGCTTCATGGTGAATGTTCAGCTTGTGCCAACAGAGTCATCCATGCAATTGCCAATATTCGCTCGAAAATATCGAAAATCTGCAGTTTGCACTGTTGTTAACTAAAATAATGGCTTTCCATTTGGCAACACCGCTTCGGTGCATCACTTCCGACAGTTCTGAATCGGTGTGCTGTAACTGCAGGCCAACTTGAGCAGGCTCTGTGTTAATTGTTGCAAAATATGACAACAAAAACATGTTTATTTTCGTTCGAATGCAGTCTTAATAATTCCTCGTTTATTAACTTTGCAACGCCCTTATTGTTCCTCGGACGCATACAAGTGTCATCGAAGGGGTTCAGCCTTTGACTTTCGCACTGAGGTCAGTTTCGCTCTCTGTAAATACTAAAATCTTACACATGTGCTGAATGGTTCTGGAAATATAGTTGTCTGCTTTTTGGATTGGCTTAAAGGCACTTCAACGGATGGAACCGTTGCAAATAATCTCACTCTTGGAATCGATCGCAGGGTAAACTGATAAAAATATTTGTGTTATTTTGTTACTTTTGGTTAATATAGGGAGTGAAACACAAGCCAACAAAAACTTTGTGTTGATTTTGGTACAGTTTGCTGTTAATTTAGCGCAGAAAACAACGGAAATTGGGGAAATGTTTTCCTCTGATTGTGACGTTTGTACACTTGTTTTTTATTAAATTGCTTCAAGAAAACTAGCTTGCATTTTCTCTTGCAAATGTCAACAGAGGGCTAGTGTTGTTTTGTGTACTTCTCGTATTAACCAAACTTTTGTGTTGAAATTTCTCTTTGTGTAGGTAATCTAAAAAGAGTTTAAATGACTGATGTTGTGAAATAATTTAAAAGAAGCACTCAAAACTGAACCAAAAAGTCTGTTGCAAACTTTTGCTAGAATAGAGGGAAAAGTTGTTCCGTGATAAAAATGCCCCAAAAATCATTAAAAACACACCAGATTTTGCGATAAAATGTGGATATTTAATATAGGTTCCAAAATAAGGGAAACTGTTAATTTTCAGAACTATTTGGTGACTGTGCATTATCCTCAAGAGGGTATACCCCTCTTTTGCTACGGCAAACACTGGCAAAACACGGATTGCAGAAATGAATTACAATCACTCCTTGTCTATTTTTGCAGGTTTGCGATAATAAATGCTATATTTTCTCAAACTGAGAGCAAATTCATGCGCATAAATACAGAGCGTTTACCTTTTGCACGAAGCAATTATTTATACTTTCCTCGTGCACACCATAAAATACCAGATCGAATCTATAATGTCAAGGACTACCCTCATAACAGTATGAAATTTGGTCCTGGGCATAAGACCGTGACGTTGCTTTATTCAAAGACTTTTTCTTCAACTTTTTTAACGCTTCTATGATGGATCAATATGGGTTTTCAACTCGAGAGCCACTGAGGGTGTTTCGAAATGTCTGTACAAGGAAAGAAATCATGCCTAACAACTAAAAGGTCAAGAGTACACTTACAGGTTGCTGAGTCTTATATAACTTTTTCATTTTCATTAGGATTCGTTGAGAGGACGCCGAGAAGTAAAAGGCCAGAATAAATCCGGTATTAATCATTAGATTCCTCTTGTTTAGTATCCTGTTTAGAGGAAAAGTCTTATCAACATTCGAATGTTGTCAAGTTGTCCTCGATGAAATATTATTTTTTTATGGAGGATATAACTATTTTTCCTTAAAACGTTCATATATTTAATTTAACAAGGAAAACTCCAGCCGGCGAGTGGTAAAGAAGATAGTGGGAGAGAGGAGAAAGGAACTGATTCAGAATTGTTAAGGCTTGCGGAATCCGAGATAAGACTACCGCTCGGTATTGTTGTGGTACCTAAATAGAATTGTGAGTAAAATCGATGAAAAAATTGGAGAAAAATTTTTTACATGTTTTCAAGAATGTAATGTTTTAAAAACGTTATTTTGCAACATTTGAAGGCTGACACGGCGCACAATGATCGAGTCAATAGGAGAGGTCAGACAAAATTTGGAAACTTTAAACACTTGTTACTCCGTTTATACAAAACTCTGAGGTTCTGAAAATGGCCTCATTGGTTTTCTCGCGAAATTTTTCACAAGGAACACCCCTTAAAGTTTAAAATGTGACGAAATGAACATTAAAATATGCAGTTTCTAGTCAAAAATGTCATATCCGACCTCTCTAACTGACTCGATCTACTGTGCGGCATTCTTTCCTAGCACGGCAGTATTAGTATTGGATTATATTGCGAACTTTTCGCCTGCGATACGAATAACTCATTTCAGTGAACCCAAGATTATAAGTTAATCTATTGTGATTCTAAGGTAGAGAGCAAAATTCATGACAGTAGACAAGTAAAAAGTTAATCGCACCTGTAATGAAAAGATAGTGTCATTTCGACATCTGAATGTTTGAAATTCATAAAAATACACTAAAGCGAGGTGAATTATTGTCTGTCTCTCCTGTCTCTCTCAGTTCTTTATGATCCTCTTCCGTCTTTCACCTCTTATTTTTCCTACCTGACGCCTTGTTGCAAATTCAGTTCCTAATTTTCATCAATTCACAAAGAAAATTGACAAAAAAATTGCAATGAAAGTTTATAACCATCCTTACGCATATTAAGAAATTACCAAAATATACTTTGCAACATTGGAATACCGTGAGGCTGCTCCAGTGGCGTGGCGTGCTTTGCGATACATCGATTGTTATGTCATTTAAACCTATCCCTGGTAAAAATTGGCGATAGGAGCTTCGTTTCAAAATACCATAGGAAATCTTATAGCCAGCTGAAGAAGGCTACAGAAAATCATATAGCTGGCTGTAGAATGCGGAGAAAATCATACGGCCGGGCTATACAAAGCGATAAAAAATTATGAAGCCGGGCTATAGTTCCTATCTCCGAACTTTATACTTTATCACCAAGCTGTTGTTTTTTCGCTATCGATTATAAGAGGATATAAGAAATTGTGTAGAAATTCGGGTGCTTTTGAAATCATTAAGTTTGATACGGAACCACCTTAATATTTACAAAACACACATTATATTTTCCTTTAATACATATTTTTTTTTCATCAATTAAAATGAGAATAATCCATACAGAGTGTGCAAACATTTCAAAGTCATGTGTTGAAAAACGCTGACTCCACGAGATTAAATATTAGAGCCCGACACATAGTGGAGCGGCGACAAACTGGCGCCTACAAACCTAACAAGGATACTTCACGCATTGCGCAACGCGTGAAGTATCCCTGTTAGGTTTGTAGGCGCCAATGCGCGTATCGCGCTGGCTGCCGCACCGCAGCGTGCCACAGCGCGGCGCTTGAAGCAACTATTTCACACCAGAGGTATTGCACAGTATCAAACGAAATTGAAGGGGCTCAAACATATTAGGAATGGCAGGCATCCTCCAAAAGTACGGAGCTTTCCTCGCAAAATAAATCAAGATACTACGGCCCAAAAAGAGAGCGGTAATCCAAAAACTCACTAAGTCCTAGCATCCGTAATTAATAACGTTTAGAATACACTTTATCGCCAGGCTGTTGCTTAGTCACCATCGGCTATAAAAGGCTATAAGAAATTGTGTTACCGGCCATAGAAGCTATTGGAAATCTTACAGCCGGCTGTAGGTCTATGGTATTTTGGAACACAGATTCTACTGCCAATTTTTACCAGGGATAGTAAAGAATCGATTATTAAGGTGTTCGCTACGAACACCCTGTTTATCGATCCTTTTCCACACTTTAGCTGGAGGGTGACGATGTATTAGAAGTAACATAAAAATTACAAAAACGATTGTATCATAATAATTATTATATTAAACATACTAAGCATGGCTAAAAAGGCGAAATCAGGCAAAAGCATTTACTAGATGCGTGAGGTTCGTTTTTCTTCCTGTTGCACTTCACGAACTGACCATGCACTCATCAATTTCTCACCGGGCGCTTCCCGGTTTCGTCTTCGGCCACTCTGCCGTGCTAAGGAAAAACGCCGTATGAGCCTTCAGGCGTTGCCAAATTTCCTTTGATAAAACTTTAATTTTCAGGCAAATTTGTGAATATTTTTCTTCCAATTTCTCAGATAATTTTGTTTGTAATTTGATCTAAAACTTCTGAAAATTTCAAGGCAAAATATTCACAGCTCTCTTCAAAAATGAACATTTTATCGAGAGAAATTTGGCAACTCTCGAATATTCATGCGCTGTTTTTCCTTAGCAAGGCAGCACTGTCATCTTCTCGCTCGGGACGGGACGGTGCAGGACATCCCTCCGATGACGAGCGACGTTGAAGCTGCGTCAAGGTTGGCGCGAGCGACCTTTTGAACTTGGCGCGCGCGATGCTCGGAAGTCAGGTCTGCCAACCGCGACCGGGAGCCGTTCCGCGGTGCCTCGGAGGCAGGTGTGCCAACTCCTCGAGATTATCCTGGAATTAATCGAGTCGTCTTTAGTATTTTATGTGATGACACGAAATCGTAATCCAATGTGCAGAACTTTTTCCAGGGCTACACTGATGAATTTCGTAGGAAAGTCGTAAAAACTAGAGTACCTGTATAGTGAGAGTATGGACAGATGTGAAACTCCGAAAATCCATCAGGCCTTCACCGATGCTTCTACGAATAAAGTTAGGGCCCAGAAATGCAGCCAACCTATGAATTTCAATTATCCAGAACGATTTACGAATACTATTGTTACGAACCGTCGTTTATTAAGCACGTGTTAGACTCAGTTTTTGCATAAATTTACTCAATTTCGCGGAAGAACGCTCATTTCTGTACATTCTTTGCCATCATGGTTAGAATTGGAATCTGCAGACTGGCAGTGAAATTTTGTGCGTTAGAAGTTGGTTAGAAGGGTGGCTGCACTTTTGGGCCCTAAGCCCTCCATGAAGCGATCTGTCCATACTCTCGCTATACAGGTACTCTAGTAAAAACTAACCATTTTATGATGGTGTGTTGAAAGAGTTACGATAAAGCACAAAAACATAGCCCGAATAAAGAAGGAGAGAATTAAAACATGGGTAAACAAGGCTAAACATTAAAAACACTAAAAGGCAGGACGTTTCGAGCTGTTACCAGCTCATTTTCAGCTTCAAAAAAACACAAAAACATTTTGGGTTGAACAGCGTGAGTAGTAACAAGCTGTAAGTTTAATGATATTGCAGGATTCCCGGTGTGTTCTCTTACTCACGTGCTTCGATATATATCGATATTTCCCCATTTAAGCTATGGTAAAGAATCGATTATTAAGATGTTCTTTGCAAACATCTTGATAATCGATCCTCCTCCACAGGTTAAATGGCAGATCAATCGATACATCGCAAAGCACGCCACGCCACTGCTTACCTTGGCAATGCTCCATGAAAGCAAACGACGCGGCGCACAGTGGATCGAGTCAATCACAGAGGTTGGTCATCCAATTTTTAACTAAAACTGCAAATTTTGATGTTTAACTCGTCACATTTTAAATTTTAAGGGGTGTTTCTGAAAGAGAGTTTCACGAGGTAACCAACGAAACTACTTATAACACATCAAAGTTGTGTATGAACGGAGTCATAAGCTCTTAAAGTTTCCAAATTTTGTCCGACCTCTCTCATTGACTCGATCCACTGTGCGGCGCCTTGGCTGAGGAGTGAGGGGCCACCTCTACGAATTCATGGATGCGAGTTACGCATTCTTACAATTCCTAGGTTTTCCCCAAGGGTACGATTGATTCTAAGTTTTTTTCCTGTTTATTCATGACATAATCGAATCTCCGTATCTCCGCGCCCGATAATTATAGAGTAATACCTCGAATTGATGAAATGAGATCGCTTGCGCTGGATGGTAACAGGAGAGGCCAATGCCAATGCGCCAAAAGTCCTCCCAAGGTCTATACCGAAGAATCAACAAAGCCTCTCGTGTTGGAGCTTTCAGTTCCGCGTATCGTCACTAGAGTCCCTTTATACTGAGAGTTAAGACAATGGAAATCCACTTCTGATTGGTTACCGTATTTTAGGCCGCCACAGTGCACTGGAAAAAAAACACATTGGATCTAGTGTCCAGACTCTTAAAAACATCGACAAGAAAAAATACTCCTGATTCAATCAGATTTAAGCTTAAAGCAAGAACCAATCGTCTTAATTTGAGCGGATTTCTTTTTTGATTCAAGCTTAAATCTGATTGAATCAAGAGTATTTTTTCTTGTCAATGTTTTCAAGAGTCTTGACTCTAGATCCAACGTGTTTTTTTTTTCAGTGAAGTGTCACAAACGGGAATAAAGATTACATGTTCACCAATTGCTAAGATTATAATCCGGAATGGACCGAGGAATTACGGGTTCGACAAGGAACACACGGAATGAGAGAAGGAACGGAGAAAGGAATTTGAGAATGAGCCGATCAAAGATTACAAAAAACGTTCAATTTCTGTAATCTCTATTCCCGTTTGTGAATCCATGAGGGTATGTTGTCTTAACTCTCAGTATAAAGGGACTCTAATCGTCACCATTCCGATGAAGTGTTTTTTAAGCGACATGGTAAACTTTGTCTTTATTTTCATGATATGTGTTAGAGACTTGTTTCCTAAACCTTGCTCACTACCAATGTACTTCGACTAGAAGAGAGTTTCTTTTAGGGAAAAAACTGATTAAGGTACGACTTTGATCCTGGTCATTGATATTATTTTCCATTCAATTATGCCTTTTATTTATTTTTTCATAATAATAATATTTATGTTTCTAAGTAACTCAGTAATTGTAACTATGAATATATTTCATCTTATTTTCTTTTAGTTAAACAGTCGAATAATTAAATTTAAAATTTTGGTTTAATTTCTGTATTTTTACATTTTTTATAACTAAAAATTATGAGTCTCGTTTGATTATAAGCACCTAGTCTTTGGGGATACCATCAGTGGTGAGGCGTGCTATTCATTGGACGTATTTCTATCAAACGGAACTATGTGCATAATGACGTAAGCCCTATTATGCACATATTGTTATGGGTCTCAGGGATCATGTCCTAATGCACATATTTCCGTTTGATAGAAATACGTCCCATTGATAGTTCCCATTCATATAAATCATTGATATTTCCCAATTTGGAGCTATGGTAAATAATCGATTATTCAGATGTTCGTTGCAAGCACCCTGTACATCGATCCTTTTCCGTAGGTTTAAACGGAAGTTCAATCGATATATCGCGAAGCACGCCACGCCCTTGGCCACAATATTTAAAGCGCCCAGCTTGGACTTGGAGTTACGTAAAATCAGGCGATTGAAGCGGCCTCGCGGTCAGCATTCACAAAGTGTAGCCCGCTGAATCATGTCTGCTCCGACCAGACTAGACTCACCATCCAAGGGGTGAACGCTCGTTGCGCGCCCAGGGGTAATACACGGCCGGCGCGCAGTAGATCGAGTCCATTCGAGGGCTCGGACATGAAATTTGTGACTGAAACTGCAATTTTTTATGCTTAATTCGTCACATTTTAAATTTTAAGGCGTGCTTCTTTGCAAATTTCAGACCCTTGCAAATTCTCCAATTGACAAAGAACGGAGGCTTCTTTCAATAACATTTTCCGGTCAGGAACTTCTGAGCCCGTTTTCTCAAAACTTCATTTTTGCCCTCATTGCTCTCTTCTCCAATATCAATATTTTCGTCGCACTGTGCTTTTTGGGTAGCCTAACATGAAAACGAATGATACCCTTTTTACCTTATTGAAATAAAATTGGTCGATTTGGAATCATCCAAACAATATCTAGGAGCCTTTCAAATGATCAGTGACAATTTGACAAAGAATGGAGGCTTCTTCTAATAACATTACCCGGTCAGAAGCCTCTGAGCCCGTTTTCTCAAAACTTCATTTTTGTACTTACTGCTCTCTTCGCTGCCACGGCAGTATAAGCTTTCGGTGTTGCCAGATTTTGTCCGACTTCTCCCACGACTCGGTCCAGTGTGCGGCGCTCGGTCGAAGCGCGCTACCGCCGTCGGTGACGGTGATAACGACGGCGTTTCCTCGATCGTGCCCGGTCGGTCGGGCGTCTGGCTGCTGGACGTTGAATCGGCCACCGATCCGTCTCCGGTCGGTGACGTGTCCGCGGGCGGAGGAACTGTCGCGTCGTCGTTGCACAGTGTTGTCCCAGCAAACTCGGATGGATTAAAGTCTGTTGCTTATGAAATTACAATGGTGCCGTGCTAGGGAAGAACGCCGTATGAACCTTCAGGCGTTGCCAAATTTCCTCTGATAAAAAACGAATTTCCTGGTAAACTTATGAGCATTTTCCTTCTAACTTTTCGAATAATTTTGTTCGCAATTTCACCTGAGGCTCTTGAAAATTATGGGGAAAAATGTTATTAAAAAATGTAAATCATCATAAATGTAACTCACTCGTTACTGTGGTGCGAACCATGGGTTTTTCTACCTTAGTGTCATCAACAAACGCGAACACCGGAAAACGCGAGAATCCCTTCGAAGAACATTCCGTACGTGTTCGCCTTCACTGTGGCAGGTATGCAATTAGCATCCCTGAGAGTTCGAATAGTGGTATCATAATTGGTAGCCAAAATAATGGAATAGTGGTATCATAATTGGATACGAGGGGAGGATCAATTAACGCGAAGATTTCGTCGAAGAACAGGCACTACATTTGCGCCTTCACTTAAGCAGGTATGCAATTCGCATTCCTGAGAGTTTGAATAGTGGTATCATACTTTGTAACCAAAAAATAATGAGCACAGCGATCAACGTACCTAATAAAAAATGGATTGCGTACTTTCCAATCGTTTACAGCATGAGAGTTATGCTCAACACATCGTCGTTTCTCATCTCTCAAAAGAACATAACTACATTTCAATGTTGCCAAATTCCACCTCGCAAATTGGATTTTTACCGGGAGGATCTCGGGCGTTTCCAACTGAACATTATACCGATTTTGCTTCTAATCTCATGTAAACATCTGAAAAATTTTACAGCAAAATTGCAAAGGAACATTCCTGAAAAAAAAAGTAATTTTTTGCAGTCAATTTTATACTTTGAGTTACGTTTTTATCGTCCGGAGAGCGATGATATTAAAATTGTTCAACATTCATTAATAAACGATTGACGCTCCCCCGTACCCGAGTTAGCCGGCAAATTGCTAGTGATAGTCGGTTACCCTTTTGATCCCGTAGATTGCCACCTAGGTGACTTTCTCGGGCCTCTCCCCCCACCTTAGGGTGGGAATGGCATCCCCTGATGTCGCCGCTCCTCTGTGCCTGCGTCCTCGGTTGTTAGCCCATATTCTGTCTGATCCACGGCGTACAGATCAAGCGGAATCGTTGACGTGTCCGGCATCGTGATTCCCGCGCCCCCCAGGATCCCGGAATGCGGGCCTTGAGCCCGCGCACCCGGTCCTGGTGGCTGGCGGGGGCTGAAAGCGGGCCGGACCGGAGGAGCAAGTCAAATTTGACTAGTGCGTCGGATGGGGTTGGCCGGCCGCGTCCCTCGCTACTCGTAGGGAGGGGCGCTGCAAAGTCCGGGTCCCATGGATGTAGTGGGTAGGACTTGGAGCGCCGGCGTAACACGGGACTCCTTGGAGTCCCGGCCGGGTGCCACCTGGAATCCCCCACACATTCACGGGAGGTGACCTTTCCGCTTCGGAGGCTCCAGTGCTGACGGACCCCTCGGGGTACGGATTCCCATCCTCAGAGCTGCTGGGAGGTTTAAATCCCTCCTGGCGGGGGTTAGGTGCTCCGGAGGCAACGGGGCGCTCCTATGAGGGTGGGATCCGGCTGGACACTGCAGCGGGGGGCCCTCTCGCCTGACGAGGTAATGGCCGCAGGCTGACCGTTGGGTGGGGAGCAAACTTGGACAAAAGGGGATGCGTAGTGCGGACGCATCTCAAGGGGAGTGTCGTTAGTGTTTGGCGGGCCCACCGTCATGGGCCAAACCCACATACCCAGTCACCCTCCCAGGTCGAGGTCTCGGGCAGCGATGTCCGGGACGTTACACTCGGTCTGGGCCGCGATTGGCATCTGGTACTCGGGGGTGGGGAAGGGACCCCCCCCTCGGGGCCCGCCGGATCTGGGGGCGCTGGATCCACGGATCTGGTTCCCCCTCTATCCAGTGCGGGAGAAAAGCAGATTTTCACTTCCGTTTAAACAAAAAAAAAAAAAAAAAAAAAAAAAAAAAAAAAAAAAATTAATAAACGAATGTTTACGTGATGAATGAACGTGCATAAGAAAAGATTGTCAAGGCAACTTTACTTTACCTTAATTTTGTCGTGATCCTATTTTTTCCTATATAATTAAGACTATCGATGTTTTCGTGAAGCTTAACATTAATGTGTAATAAGCGGAAGAATTCTAGTACGATCGTATTAAAATTTTTAAGTTCTTCGAAGAGGATAAGCACCGTTGAGGAGTAAGAACTCGCTCACCAAAATTTCAACTGTCAGTTTTGAGAAAACTACACTGCGGCTAAAATACATGTAATAAATTCTACAAAATTGATCATACCTTCCTCCGTACTTTGTTATGTTTGTGTTATGTCTATGCTTTTAATCCACAAAACTGAGGCATCTACCCACTGCGCACTGCGCGAGCAGCCGCTTCAGTCGGTGACCCAGCGCCAGTGTTGCGTTAATTACCATCATCTCGCGGTCGTCGAGTTCGTAAACTTACCGGTTTTGCATCCGCACGATCGCTATGAATAGCGGTCGTGCGGCCGGACATTATTTTTTGTGCTCCCGTACGAAGGAACAACACAGTATGAACATTCAAATGTTGCCAAATTTCCTTCTAGAAAATACTTATTTTTAAGGAAAGACATGAATATTTTTCCTAAAATTTTCAGAGGGTCAGCCTCCTATGGTGTAGTGGTTTCAGAGCTAGCTCTATGATCGGTAGTTCTACGACCGAAGTTCTGTTCTCACAACAGAAAGCTTCTGTAAGTGTAACAAAGAAACTGCAAGACGACGGTGTGAGTTGGCAATCACTCATATCTTGTTTGCAGTGGTTGAAAATCTCGGCCTCTATGTTCTTTTTTTAAAGGAGAACAAATTGGCATCATTCCTTAAAGTTTTTGCAGAATTTTCTCCGCACAGAGAAGTAAAATAACGGCAGTTTTAAAAAATTTCCGTTGAGTAGTTTTCCGTTTAAAAAATAAAGTATGACAGGAAGTCTGTGATATCGCGAACCGTGTTATGTGATTGCCGACTTACGAGACAAAACACCTTCCCAAAGACCCCGCAGAAATACTGCCTTGTTAAGCGCAGTAGAACACTCGAGAGATGCCTTTCCAGGATGGAACATGTGTTCGTGACGAAAGTTATGCATATTTTTCCTTGCAATTTTGAGATATTTTATACTAAATTTCAAGCAATACGTCTGAAAAATTTGAAGAAAAAAACTCACAATTTTTCAGTCAGTTCGTTTTTACTGAAGGAAATATGACAACGTCTGAAGGCTCATACGGCGTTTTTCCATAGCGCGGCAGAATAGAAGTCAAGAGGTGCCTCCACCCTCCATGTCTTTGTCCATAAAAAATGTCTACGTCGAAAACAAAAATCGACACTAAAATTAGAGCTGGGAGGAAAGTGAATAATCGTAAACTTTGAGAATGCTTTGGCCTGTCTGCGCAATTAAAGCGACCCATGAAGTGTTAAGGTCATGAAAAATCATTAGAAAGAAATAAACCCTTCCACTCGGTACACTGCGTGATTCATTGGGGCGCCCCGCAATGTCGGAGACCTCTGTTTGCGAATTGGATCATTATATTTTGCGGACGACGTTGCCACATATACAATTAAAAAAGTGTATATTTTGTCGTTTCTTAGAGGAATGACTACGTCATACAGTCACGTTATACAGTCATACAGTCAGTACGTTGTATTAAGTCGTACTGTAGAGAGAGCAAAATCTTAGAAAAATACTTTTAACACTCCACGATATTCATGCAGGTATGCAGGTTCTATATAACAACTGTATATAATTGTTTCTCATGCAAGCTTATTTTTTCGATTATTTATAGAAGAAATTGTGTCTGATGGTATGGATTCGATTGACGTGATCGATCGAAAAACTAAAAACGTGAACCGATCGACACCGATTAGATGGACATAATTCGATCGATTCACAGAATGGTCCATCAATTCACGTCAGTCGATCGATTCACGGATTTGTCCATCGATTCACAGATTTGTCAGTTGATTCACATCCACAGTTGTCGATCGATTCGGTGTCGATTGAATCACGTCGATCAGTTCACAGTTTTATTAAATCGATCGATTCATGTCGATTAGAATCGACCCCGTTTTCTAAAAAAAATTCTCGATCGAATCGATTTAGATCGGATCACGTCGATCGCTTTACGTTCTTTTTAGTTTTTGATTATAATTGGACGTATTGAACTATGTGCATTATGACGTGAGCCCTGTTATGCACGTATTCTTATGGGTCTCAAGGCTCATGTCTTAATGCACATAGTTCTGTTTGATAAATACGTCCCATTCATGTCGATCGAATCCTTACCTTCCAGCAATTTCATGTCTAATCGGAGCAACTTTTTCGAAATTTGGCGTCGCTTCCGACGACGGTGTTGGCCCAAACTGTCGTAATGGCGAAGAGAGCAATAAGTACATTTCTGTATGAGCCATGGTTAGCACATGCTTTTATGGGTCTCAAGGCTCATCGCGGCATGCACTTGCTGCTCTCTTCGCTACCACGGCCCAAACGGCTGCTCCCCGCGCAGCGGGTCGCGGAAAAAAGGGGAAAGCTTGCAATATTTATGAGCGAGTTGGCATGTAATTTCTGCACGGGTGGATACTTTCAAAAATAGCACCGCGTTTCTCGCCGTGCGCGTCTCGGGTCGCATAGCTTCATTGATTCGCGGCGGGAATTGAAATTTTCCGCGGAAAATTGACAACGCTGGGAGATCACGTGCACTTCGTGTACCGAGTCCTCCGTCCACGTCAACACCGACCGATTCATTCCACGCTCGCGATCCCGGCCAAAATCGAAACGGGTACTTACACGAATGGATATATATCGATGTCCGAAGTTCAAAACCACGTACCTCCATTGCGGTGTTTCAAAATTTCCGACCCGAATTTATTTTTCGAGGAGAAACAAGCCAATTCTATACTGCCGAGCGGGGGAAAAACACCGTATGAGCATTCAAAAGTTGCCAAATTTCCCCTCTTAAAATGTTAATTTTTTGACACAAATAATGATGATTTCTACTTGAAATCTTCTGATACGTTCCTTTACTACTATTCTGATCACATTGCGAAGAAACTTCTCTGGAAAATTGGACGGAAAATTTTCACATGTTTCCTGAAAATTCGTATTTCACAGAAAGAAATTTGGCAACGCACAAAGGTTCGTACGGCGTTCTTCCTTAGCACGGCAGCATAGCTTGATAGCAGTTGGTATCCGAAACGTCCTGCCTTTGTATTTTAGCCTAATTGTTTCCGCATTCTCCTGTGTTTTCGATTGTCATGGCTTGATATTTATACAGAATATTATCCTGGCAGAGGAGAAAATTCAATGAAGTTTTCATACACTGGAGAATTTGCGCATTGCTTCATCTGAGAGTGCTTAGTGGGCAAAATTCGCAGTATTTTTCATACTTTTTTTGAAATAGGAAATTAAAGAAAAATATATTTAAAATTGAGAAAAAATGCCGCTTTGTGCATCCACACCATGCACCATGCACCCACACTTCCAGTATGGGCATCCAGGATATGGATCGTGACTCAGAATCTTTACTTGTCTCAAAATACCGAAGAACGCTCAGAACTACCTTTTTACGCTATGTGTTGCACTGGAAAAAGAACACATTGGATCTACAGTCCAGACTCTTGAGAACATTGACAAGAAAAAATACTCTTGATTCAATCACATTTAAGCTTAAATCAAGAACCAAGCCTCTTAATTTGAGCGGATTTCCTTTTGATTTAAGCTTAATCTGATTGAATCAAGAGTCCTTTTTCTTGTCAATGTTTACAAGAGTCTGGACTCTACACTGGAAAAACACATTGGATCTAGAGTCCAGACTCTTGAAACATTGATAAGAAAATGGACTCTTGATTCAATCAGATTTAAGCTGAAATCGAAAGGAAATCCGCTCATATAAGGGCTTGGTTCTTGATTTAAGCTTAATCTGTTGAATCAAGAGTATTTTCTTGTCGATGTTTAAGAGTCTAGACTCTAGATCCAATGTGTTTTTTTTCCCGTGTAGATCCAATGTGTTTTCTTTTCCAGTGTGCCGTATGTCTGAACAGCGAAAAATTTCTGCGCAAAAACATTCCACCGAAGAAAATGCTTCGTTGCTCCCGCAAAAGCGTCAGGTTCTTTGTTCTCATCCATCTCGCGGTAAAACGACAGGAGCAGCTCATTTTCTCCTCCACTCGCGTTTTTCATGGCTCGTCAAAACACCACGTCCGAACTGAGCAAACATAAACAAAAGCCCTAACGCCGAGACGCCTCCATACCAAGCTCGCTGACGGTTGCTGGCGCACTGTGAGGAATATTAATTGGAGATAGAACAAAGAATCAATCGCGGAAGACAGGGATCTATTTTTAATCCACCCGGCGGGAGGTTGAATTCTATTGGTAACTAACTCGAGGACGTGCTCATACGCGTTGCTCTGTGGGATCTATCATGGGCGAATCCATGATTTGACACGGGTTACAATGGCTTAATTGACTCAAGTCATAAAGAATGAGAAACAACTTAATCAGCCAAGAAACATAATAAAAGAACAACTTAATTTGGGGAAAAGGCTGCAAATAAAGAAAAAGGAATAAACAAAACCCGGAACGTTTCAAAATAATTACAATTTCATTTTCAACCGGGAAATAAATTAAAAACAAAAACGAGCCGTCGCTACGCTGTTATTGCGAGACCGAGACTAAGTCATAAAAGCGCGTATCCGTAAGGTGACGTCGAAAATTCGCTCGTGCTTTCATTTTGGATCCTCTTAGCAAAGTCCGCCGTTGGGACCTTGTCACAAGGCGCGGGTGATGCGGCGAGGGTTATAGGACATTTCGTCAACGATTTTTTGTCCGCGCACCTGTTTTTTCCAGTAATTTACGTCCACGCGTTTTTTCGGCACGGGAGTTTTGGTCCACGTGCCAGTTGAGACCCAAAGTTAATGGGCCCACATGTAAATACAAACGACCATTGCTCACGACGTTTTTGGATGAAAATGTATAATGTCTTGGAAGAATGAGGGTTTGCTTGTTTTTTTGTTTTGTCTGTTGGGTCCAACGTAGAATAATACTTAGTTGAGAGTTTTGGTAAAAATAGGGGAGCGTCAATTCCATGAGACAAAATTCACTAAAACTCTCCACACCTCTTAGGTGTAACAGGACTTAATTATCCTTCAAGAAATTCCCACCTTGTTATACCTGAACCGGATAAACCTCTATATTTGCCTCAGCTAAAGGCTCTTAGATTTTTCCTGTGTACGATGAGTATCTTGATTTATTTTGCGAGGAAAGATCTGTACTTTTAAAGGATGCCTGTCATTCTTTATACGTTCAATTTCGTATAATCACAACAGAGGTGTTGCTTACAACACCTCTGTTGTGAAGTATTTGCTTCAGGCGCCGCCGCACGGCGCGGTGGGCTTGCGGCCAGAGCAAAACGCGCATTGGCGCCTACAAACCTAAGTGGATACTTCAAGCATTGTGCAATGCGCGAAGTATCCACTTAGGTTTGTAGGCGCCAGTGAGCCACTCGCGCTGGCAGCACACCACGCCACTCCGCTCTGTTAGGCTTTAATAGGTATTTATACTTGCAAAGTCAGCGTTTTTTAACTCATGATTTTGAAATGTTTGCACACTCTGCATTGATTATTCTCATTTAAATTGATGGGAAAAGAATATGTATCAATTTATCAAAAGACAATAATAATATAATGTGTGATTTTTAAATATTGGTGGTTCTGTGTCAAATTTAATGATTTCCAAAGCAATTTAATTTTTTCTCTTACATATTGTGTTTTTCTTGTGCTGCAGCAAGGTGTACGCGTAACCAAACGCTCAAAATTTGACGTATTTGACTCTGAAAGATCGATGTACAAATGGATTAAAACTAAAGATTGCGTGCTTCTTGGTTTTTTCCCTATTTTATTCATTTTTGCAGTTTCTATCGGCACAACTGCAGCTCAATGAGATTAATGTCGCTTAGAAAAGGTTTTACAAATATTTGCCACGTTTTAAAAATATAAATGTTTTCAAATTGAAGTAATAATTTCGTAAAGAAAAAAATTAAACAAATAAAAAAAGTACCTATACATATATAAGGTATATTTTACATCGAATATTTTAAGGATAAAAATAAAACCAAATATTCACCAATGACAATTTAAAAAGATGATTCAAAAGGAGAAATTAATATCATTTGCGTCTAACTTTTCACTAAATGCGCCGTAATATGTAGGCAAAAAGTCAATTTGGCCCCTAAAAAATCTTCAATGGCGCCTAAAAATCGGGCTTGATGCGCCACATGGCTCCTAAAACTCAAAGGTGAGTTTCGAACACTGCTGTGCATCATCCAGAAAATTCTCCCGCCCCATTAGTGGTTGAAAGGTTGATGGAAAGTGTCGGTCTGAGGCGGCCAGCCACTCCCGATTCAAGACTTGTTTTCAAGGAAGGTCAAGATCATAACACTCCAGCAAATCAGCTGCTTTCCATTTTTGCAGATCAACATTTTCTAACCCTCGCTTCTCCATTTATTTCTTTTTCCCGCAGCCCGTCGAGTTCTTTTAGAAACGAAAAACGACCCCCTCCTCTTTTCCTCGTCCAGTCCAATACTGCCGTGCTAAGGAAAAACGCCGTATGAGCCTCCAGGCGTTGTCAAATTTCGATCGATAATACACGAATTTCCATGTAAACTTATATGAATATTCTTCTTCCAATTTTTCAGATAATATTGTTCGCAATTTCACCTAAAGTTCCTGAAATTTAAAGGAAAAATATTCATAACTTTCCCCAAAAACGAACATTTTATTTAAGGAAATTTGGCAACTCTTGAATGTTCATACGAAGTTTTTCCTTGGTACGGCAGAATAACAGAGGATCTTCCTCGTTCGCGGATTAGCTCACCGCTGTGATGATTTGTGTGCTGGTGCCTAATTTGTGGCATTTTAAAATCGCTCAGGGAATTTTAAATTCAGCACCACCGAGTTTTAACTCTCGAAAAAGCCCTATACTGCCGTGCTGACGAAGAACGCCGTATTAGCTTTCAGACGTTGCCATATTTCCTTCAATAGAAATCTAATTTACCAGGAAAATTGTGAATATTTTTCTTCACTTTTTTCGGACAATTTTGTTCGCGATTTCATCTAAAACGTCTGAAAAATTCAAGGAAAAATACGCATAATTTTCTTCAAAAATATATGCTCTATTCGGGGCAATTTGGCAACTCGCGAATGTTCTTACGGCGTTTTTCCTTAGCACGGCAGTATATTCCTAAACACAAGTATGTGGACGGCAATGTCAGGAAGTATCTTGATTCCGATCTTTTCAATATACAACATTCCGTCAACATGTCAGTCTTTCCCGGTCTTTTGGGCGCTCCTGGGCAGCTCCTTCAGCTGTTCGGGTCTCCGAATGTAACATGCACTATAGTACATAGCCTGTTGCCTTGTGGGTAATGACGCCATTCATACGCAGTGGGTACACGCAGTAAAATTTGGATTTTGTTCTTCTCTGGTATTTGTAAAAATTGTCCACTGTCAGAACCTTAAAGTTTTGTATAAACGGAATTATAAGCCTTTAAAGTTTCCAAATTTTGTCCGACCTCTCCTATTGACTCGATCCACTTTGTCGTCTAATATTTGCCTCGACTGTAGTTGAAAATGCGGCCCGGCAAATTTACATCTAATCCCAGTCGAAACGACGCGACGCGGTACTGTGAGATCACTCTCTCCAGGTTTTTGGTATACATACAATAACAATAATGCTTCGTTTCCAAGCATCGTTGTTTATGTCATTACTTTGCGAGAAATTTTATATCCACGTCTGGAAGCCTTGAACATTTATGTACATATATTCATGTATAAGTCGATAATCTCACCGATCGTGTCAGTCCCGCTCGGACATTGCACTCTAGTGAGTCTGCGACATTGGTCGTTTGCATGCATACATATACATTTATATTTGGGAAAAATCTGTTTTCTATCTCGGTTTTCATGATGTGGTATTGAGTTTCCTCGAAAGAAATGTTTGCCCTCGATGTACTGGTTACACTATGAGATCTCTCTTTTCCATGATCTGCATGAATACGCCCATGTTCTATCCAAGCAACCAGTATGTACGTCTAGTATTAAATGGAAGAATTGCACATAAAGAACAACAGAACGACGTGTTGAAAACGTGTGTTTGATAGTTCTGAAATAATTTTTTCGGTGGGAAAATCTTAGCACCTTTTTAATCTGATTTGAAAGTTTTGAGTTTACGCCCATTTTCAAGAAACTGGAGGAATATTGAGATATTTTAAGTGAAAAAAGTTGGTTTGCAGTGAATTTTTGTTATTTTAAAGCAGAGAATGGGAGGTACATCGTTCCGATAAAAACAAATATTTAGAGACATTGCTTCCTCCTCCTCCCCACTTAATACTCTCTCGTGTTAGTACTTTTTGGCATTCCAAATATGTCAGGGGGAAAAATGAAAAATAAGATTGACGCTTTCTACCAGAAACCTATTTAATTTATTTTTTTATTTTTTTTATTTATTTTTTTTTTACTTCTACTACTTCAAATAGCCCACAAGGGCTAATCCTTGCGTTTTAGTCCCACCCCCCTCCGTTCCTACAACCAGTGTTTGAGACCATCAAACTCGGGTCGCCTGGCCGGGAATCGAACCCGGGACCTCCCTATCATAGAGCTAGCGCTACAACCACTACACCATAGGCGGCCGACAATTGTGGAAGTTCTTCATCTTTTCTGGGGTCGATGGAGCATACTTTTCCCTCTACGACATGTAATTGAACGTATTTATGCTAAAAGGAACTATGTACATAGGAACTGCGTGCAAGATAGTTCCTTCCAGCATAAAACGACCAATTGTAATACCACACCGGCTACAGAGGCTGTTGAAAAGACGGCAGAGGTACTTGATCAGAGGAAGTAATTTTCTAGCAGACGGGTAATAATTCTAATTTGAATTTGCATCATCCGGTGAAAATTCTGTCGAGAATGAGAAACGCAACTGAGAGAAGAAATGCAAAAGTAAATAACCATCACCGGTGCCAATTCTCTGCGTTCCTCAGCAGTTTTATCTGCGAAATTTAGGGATTTTGCCCGCAAGTTGGCGAGGAGGCCCAAGCAAAACGTAATTGACAGAACGAAAGCCTGGAACTGAAAACTGAGGAAAATTGAAACGGGCTAACGGATTGATCGTTCGTTTTGCCGTTGCTATTTACGACAAGGATGCAATATTCTGCCGTGATAACGAAGAGAGCCGTAAATGCAAAAATGAAGTTTTGAGAAAATGGGCTCAGAAGCTTCTGAGTGGAACATTTTAATAAATAAAGCCTCCGTTCTTTGTCTAATCGCAACCAATCATTCGATAGACTTTCATTTAAAAGAGTTCAGACGGTTTTTGAAGAAAACTCGATTTTGAAAATGTTGCACTTCCGACTCTCTTCGCTATCACGGCAGTATTGGGCATATTTCTATCAAATGGAACTATGTGCAATGAGACATGAGCCCTGAGACCCATAAGAATATATGCATTACAAGGCTCACGTCACAACGCACATAGTTCCCTTTGATAGAAATACGTTCGATTATTTGACAAAATAACGGGTTATGAATGAGTCTAGACGATAGCTGACATTCTTTCTAAATATGAAACAGCGAAATTTTCAGTTAGAAATGCCTAAGATTCTCCTGGTAAAAATGCAATTTGTGACGGAAAATTTTGCAACATTGAAATGAAGTTACGTTCCTTCATATTCGTCACCTTCCGGCCAAAGTATCACAAGCGCCACGTGACGTTAGAAAATTCCCGCCGCCATTTCATGTTGTTGCAGAGATTTTGTTCAACGAAGCTGTTCGAAAAATTCAGTGAATTTTTTTGTACTGCCGATAAAATTCTGTGAAATTTTCAAACAGATTCAACCATGAATTTCTCTGTAAAAAAATAAAATGACGGCGGAAATTTCTAAACGTCGCATGGCACCTGTGTTATTTTAGCTGATTAACACACGAGTGTATTTAAGTTAGCCAGTTAGGTAATTTTGACAAAGAATCAGAGCCACGAAAAAAGAACTCTACTTAAAAATGAGCGCACTCGGAAAAAATGAAATTGCTGATTAAACAATTTTGTAGTTGAAAAAAGAGAGACATGTTTCAATGTAGATTTTACAAAAAAAAAAAAAAAAAAAAAATGCAACTTCATCCTCGTCCGTGCTTGAATTAACTTTCTACTATTGTAAAGTGTACATTTGAAACGTGTCTGTCACTTTTTTTAAACATTTTAATTGTTAAGTCAGCAAGCTTTTTTTTTCCCGTGCACTTCAGATAGCATCTATAAAGAATAACGTAATTTATACAAAAATCTTGTAGAGTTTCCAACAGTAAGTATGCACTTCTAATAATCTTAATTCGCTGACTGATTCAAATCATCGCGGGCAAGAGGATGCGCTCCCGCGCGCACCATACATAGCGCCTTCAACATCGTAGAAATACTTCAAACGCTACACCGCACCGCTATGGAGTACATTCCGGCAGGCGCAGCATAGGCAATTTGCACGTCGGAACGTATGTGTCACGATGTAGCGTTCGAAGTATTTCTACGATGTTGAAGGCGCTATATACTGTCCGCACGGAAGCACATGCTGTTGCCCGCGATTTTTGGAATTCGTCAGCGAATTAAAATTATTAGAAGTGCATTCTTATTGATGGAAACTCTACAAGTGCTTTAGTTTTGATAAAGAATGAAAAAATTACTACACGCACACTGATATTTGAATAAGTCCTATAGCTGCGATATAATCTGGACTGCGCTAATTATTTAGTGAAGTTTTTTGTGGCGGGGATTCTTTGTCAAAATTACCTCGACCGCAGAAGTATTTCTGCTGATTCTACTTCGACCGTTATGGGGAATAGTGCAAAAGGGAAAATTTTTATTTTGCTGGTGAAATAAATTTCTGCACCCTGGTATATATTTGTTGTGCGTATTTTAAGACTTACATTAAGTTCGATTACCTGAAGCAAATTTGGGTTTCGATGGCTGAAGCAGTGGCCTGGCGCGCTTTGCGATAAATTGATTGATCTGCCATTTAAACTTTTGGAAAAGGATCGATACAGGATGTTCGCAACGAACACCTTAATAATTCAGTAGCTTCGAATGTGGAGATATCTATAATCGATCATCGAAAACCATCAAAATATATTAACCTTGGTAAAAACGCCAATTTTTTTATCGACTATGGTAGATAAAATGGCAAAGTTACCGGAAATTGATTACCAATAAAAGTGGTATTCTTACCTGCGGAAAACAGTAAAAATACCGGTTTTTAGGTAAGCTTACCAGTCTGTCATGGTAATATTACCAATAAATGGTAAAAAAATGTGAGATTGTAAAGGTACCAACGGACCTTGGTAAAAACGCCGAGAATTTTTTTTCAGTGCGGAGGGGACGACGATTTTGCCTAAAAATGGACGAGTGCTGTTTCGATTCTAATCGATCTGTCGAAGGTAAATGGTCAAATCAGGCATTTTATCAAATACCTAGGCCGGTAGTCAAATATTCTTACTTAGATTGAAATGTTGATTTTTTACCCAGATTTCAGACAAAATAAATCGTTTCCTCTGTAAGAAAGAATTCTCTGTAAAAATATGCGGCATGCAATAGTATTTTAAACGATTTTAAGATCCTGAATGCACATTTCTCATGAAATTTTCAGCACATCATAAAACATAGAATTTTTAAAATTTTAACATTTAAAATTACTGAAGGCATGTAAAAATTAACGAACAAGGAGAGTTCGCGGATTTGAAGAGTTATTCTTCCCGAAATATTGAAACCCCGTAAACTCCTCATCGCCATAAATTTACAGAATTGTCAAAATTCGACTACCGTCCTATAGGCATTTGATAAAATGCCTGATTTGACTAACTGCCTTCGACAGATCGATATCATGAAACCATTTGCAAAAAAAATCCTTTAACTCGCTAATATTCTTTTTCTCATTGTTTCAGGGAACCTGAGTGCAGTATTCACGTTCCGATGGAAGGGAGAGGAGCTAGCGCGGCTGCTCGACAACGGGACTCGAATCCACGCGAGCATATCCGTCGCGAGCCACTGCACGAAACCCTACTCCAATATTAACAGGTAATCCCTCCACCGACGCCTAACGCCGCCCGCTATCCGATTTCATCCCCGTCCCTGCCGCCCGCAATCCCGAACAGGGTCACCGGGTCAGTTACTCGCCGCCCGGTGACGTCACGTCCAACCCGCCGCGCTGACGTAGCTGTGGGGTTGCAGGGTCAGTTCTGCCGTGACCCGGACACGTTTAGGGGTTTAGTCGCGGGCGCCGCGTTTCCACGTCATGACGTCACGCGTCCGGGATTAGAGCCCCGGTCGCGTCGCGTCGTTTCTCTCGTGAAAGAACGTAACTACGTTTCGATGTTGCCAAATTTCCCCGCGCTAATTGAATATTTACCAGAGAATCGTTGGCATTTCTGCGCTAGAAGCTCAGAAGCTGTATTTACGGGCTATAAAGATCGGCCAGTACGCGGCCCAACCCCAGAGGGCGCTTCGCGTTCTCTTAGACCCGCGTCGACGAAAGAACGACCAAAAAAATTAAAAGATTTTCATACCCGACTCTCCTTTATCTGTCTCTGGCCGGGAGCGATTGAACGAATATGAATCGATTGAAAAAATCGGAATCATTTATTTCAAACTTTACGCCAAGACTGAAACGAAACGGAACGGAGCGTTTCGTCGCTTTTGGATAGCCTGTAGCAAAGCAGCATACTTTCAATTCATTTACCTTATCCTAATAACAGACCAAGATTCAACGTTTCCCGCTTACTTCAATTTTTCGCTAAATTTGAAATTCCGTAATTGTTTCTTAAATTTTTAAATTCTTAAATTTTTCATTGGCGGGAAATTGCGTTGACCAGTTTTCCATAATCAAATTGGACCGCGTTTAGCAGAGAGGAACCAAGCCACATCAACCATTGCCAAATTTAACTGGGCAATTGAATCTGTTGAGAACTTTTGTGCGGATCCCTTCGAAAATGTCAAGGAATTTGCTTCGTACTAAGCAGAAAATTCACTGAGCTTTGCGCAAAAATTCGCACAACCGTTTTCATGTAAAACATTTAACGGCCCGTTCGAATTTGGCAATAGCTGATGTGGCTTGGTTCCTTTGTGCTAAACTTGGTCCAAATAAAGCTTCACAGGAAGTTTCCAACGTTGCAAACGGAGATAAGTGGTTTTCGCACTTTGGCTATCGATATGTTATTTTTAAAAATATGCCAAAAATGCTGATGGTCCCAATTTCGATATTAAAACGACCTTCTTGATATTGAGCCGTCAAATATTTCATCGTAACCATGGAGGAGAAATCGTGCAACTTTGGCCTATCGATATATTCTCTTTGAATATTCCAAAATTATTGATGGGTTCCCCAATTCTGATATAAATTCCAAAATGCTGATGGTCCCAATTCGATTTAAACGACTTATTGATATTGAGCCGTCAATATTCATCGTAACATGGGGAGAAATCGTGCAACTTTGGCTATCGATATATTCTTTTTGAATATTCCAAATTATTGATGGTCCCAATTTGATTTAAACGACCTATTGATATTGAGACGTCAATATTAATCGTAACCCGGGGAGAAATCGTGCAACTTTGGCTATCGATATGTTCTTTTTGAATATTCCAAATTATTGATGGTCCCAATTCGATTTAAACGACCTATTGATATTGAGACGTCAATATTCATCGTGACATTGGGAGAAATCGTGCAACTTTTGTCTTGTAAGAGCAAAAGTTTCGTCGTCAGCGAGTTCCTTGAAGCTTTTTTCTTCCAAATAGAGCGCAACTTTTCCTAGATCAGACCTTGGAAGACTGCGGAAGCTCCCGTCAGTGACGTACCGGGCTACCACCCGTGGCTTGAATTATTCCGATCAGTGGTACCAAATTTATGAAGAATTTACGATTAATCAATGTAGGAAACGGGAGATTTGGTGGATTTTGACACAAAACGGCAACAGTGTTTGGCGCGGCGTTAAGGACCGGCACTTCAATAGTCTTTTATATTGATTGAATTGAATTGTATTGTGAGCATACATTCTTTAAGTGTTTGCGTTCGCCATAAAACACGTTTGACGTTCGGCCTTGATAAGCACAACATACTTTGATTTTGACCGTTTTTCTCCTGTCCAAGATACCTTTGATCATTTTGCGAATCGTTTAATATCATGAGCAAAGTTGAGTCTCTAGCTTGATGGAAATATATTAAAAAATAGTCATTAATTTGTTTACTCGTTACGAAAATAGGAGACACAGTTTCAGTCGAAATGTAATTTTGAGAGAGGAAAAAATTCCCTTTTATGGTAAAAAAAAGGAACGTGTTGAAGTAATATGTTTAAGTTATATAATTGAAAAGTTTACTGCCTAAAAATATTAGTGATATTCTAAGAAAGTTTAGGAATTGATTACTTCGCTTCAAGTACCTTGCTGATCCTAAAGAATTGAGCGTCAAAAAGTGGGAATCAGGAAGTACCTATGCATATATCATCCGTTAACTTCTTCCAATTTCTCTTAAAAGTTTTTGCGAAACGTCATCTTTGAATCTGTATGTTCCCTTAAAATTTTAAAATTATGTCGTACAAAAAAAGGGAAAAAAAGAGAAAAAAAATCCCTTGACGTCAGTTCAGCATTTTTAAGAGTCCATGTAGTTCTTTCAATCTCTAAATATTTCATTTTGGAAATCACGATAGGATAACTTCTGTTAAATTATCTGTTCTGATAAATTAACTGTTCATTCATATAGAACTGAACCCTTCATTTATAGCTTAACAAACTGGTTCATTTGGTCTTTTGTCTAATTTTCTAGCCTGCAATAGTCAAAGCAAACCGCATTAATGACTATTTTATTGCTCGAATCATGATTTCAGATGTGATGAGCGTCCCTCTACGCCTCATGCGTGGGCTGGGATGAATGTCTTATTGATAACCATTCATTTTTCTCCATTCAATTCAACCCGATTCAAGGTACGGGCTTTGTGTCAGGTTAAGGAAAGTAGGTCGTTCTCTTATGAAGAAAACCAGAGCAATGGCACTGGCAGCTCCTGATTGGCAGGAGGATATTTTATAAGTTCAATTACTTGAACTTTCCGTATTGCTCTTTGCCGTAGGATACCGATCATTACATCGAGTTTAGCCTTTTCCTTGTACCGTTATGGTCAGTATTCTCCTTAGATTGACATAGTGCACATGCGGTGAAGTGATCTCATACAAATAATTATTCAAACTCTTAAGTTCAAATGGTGTGAGCAAAGTACGGAGTGTCCAATATTCTGCAAAAGTTATATGCACCAAAAAGTATAAAGATAATAGAATGACCTCAAACTTTTTCTCCTTTTTAAGAGTTTCTCAATCCGAGTAAGGCATTTTTTGAAAATAAAAAAAGCTAAAGCGGTAAAGGTAAAGGAATCTTAAAAAGGAGATAGCAAAGCACTGTCATCCCTTTTGTTTCATTTCGTCTCTGAGCACGCACTCATTCGCAAAAAACCTAAAATTAACACTCCAGTTCCTTGTAGACTTAGTCGGAAGGTATATAGGTAAGTATCTCTTGAAATATTTTGGCACGCAATACTTTAGCACAAAAAATGAAACAATCACTGCGTTTGAAATAACACCAGAATAACTAATAAGGGGCTGGAGGACACGGCGCATTTAAGTGCAGTTTTTACTATTTCAAGAAAAAACGTGTTTGAAGTTTCAAAATTACATGGAGCCTTGTGGTGGAGGGGAAGTTTAAACTCACTTTTTGATGCTTCAAAGTTGGATTTTAGTCGTGGTTTTTTTTTACAGAATATACTTTGATACTAGTTTTAGTTGAGTTCATGAATATATCAATTTTTCCAAAAACTGAACTTATGCGCCTTGTCCTCTAATGTTGTGCTAATATTTATGTCGTTCTTTACTGCCTTCCGCTCCTAAATCACAACTACCTCATTTGTTGCGGAATTTTATGAAGATAGCAAATAAAATTACTGTCAATAAAGTGACAAAATTTTCACGGAAAATTCCAAGTAGTTGAGGTTGACATGACAGTCGAAAGTTTTTTGAGTGCTCACAGTTATTTGCGATTCCAAAAGCATTAATTTTGCTGTCTATTTAATTACTTCGGCCGTTTTTATTGTTTAGTCGTCTTCCTTTAAAAATGTCAGATAGGACTTACGGTTTGAGGCGAAAGTCCTGATAGCATATGCCTCATAAAAAATAACTCATTCAGGAAAATGTGAAAATAAATAAAGAACTTAAATAAACAAAACAAAAACCGAGATTTTTCAGAGCAATTTCAGCTCATAATAATGGGAGTTGAGGGCTCATTTTCTTTTCGTGTTATTTTATTTTGGCGGTTAAGAGTGTGGCTTTTAATTCATTTATTCTTTCTAGACCTCCCTTGGGATGGTTCTTAATGCGTGTTTATTCTGTCATAGGTTGTTTCTAATTTTAATGCTTCGTGTAAGCAGGAATTAAAAATTATCATCAAATAATCTAACTCCTGAGACAATTTCTGATGTGTTTTACACTTCCTGCAAAGCACATCATTTCTCTGACGAAAGAACGTTTCAGCTCGAATGCATCAGACGATGCCAAATTTTCTATATTGTTTTCGTTCTTGAACCTGATGTCCATTCTGACATGCTAAGGAAGAACGCCGCATGAACATAAGAATGTTGCCGAATTTCCTGTCAAAAAATTTTACTCTTTCGAGGGAGTTATGAATATCTTTCCTTGAAATTTCCAGACACTTTCAGATCAAATTACGAACTATAATTTTTCAAAAATTCGGAAGAAAAATATTTACAAATTCTTCCGAAAATTCGTGATTTACCAAAGGAAATTTGGCAACGCCTAAAGGTTCCACGGCTATTCACACATTTTCTCAAGAATTTGCGGTTCACTGAAAAAAATAGTTCTGTTCACAGGGCTCCTGCACTTTTTTGTAACAGTCACAGAAGCTTCCGTTATGAGGATAGAGACCGTTCTGTTCCCACGACCGAAGGTCTGTTCTCACAACAGAAAAATTCTGTATGTGTAACAAAGAAACTGCAGGAGCCTCTGTGAACAGAAGGCTCTGTCGTCAGCACCATCTATTTTTTCTGTGTGGTTAAAAGAGATTTGGCAACGTTTGAAGGCTCTTACGACGTTTTTCCTTAGCACGGCAGTACTGGAATCACCCAAATCCACCAATAAGATCGCCCATTTTCTCTTTGTTTTCCTCATCCATAGCTCCGTCCATCGAATTAAAAATCAGTGCTAGCGTCTCATTATGTTCACTGCTGACTCACAATCAGCTCACACTTCCAACGATTGCTACGAGGCAAGTTCCATTATAATAGGCCCGTCCTCCAATTTTGACGACGCGACGCTGACCTGCCATAAAAGCATCCAAGTTGCGCTTTACTTAATTCACAATTCAGCCTAGGACTAGATTCGAGACCCGCATACTACGAACCAGTCACTGTTATCATTCACACCCGGACCATGTCATTAAATGATACGCATCTAGCTCTCAGCGCATAATTGACTGTCTAGATTTTTGTTTGGTTTTTTTTTGCCCAGGGTCATTGCCTTCTCTTTCGTTTCTTTGTTTTGTTATCCTCTACGTGCTAAGCAACTAACTCGATCACTGTAGACGTTTTTTAAAAAAACATATTTATGGAACATGGATTGAAACATAACACGTGCTCTCTGTGATTTTATGATGTTTTTCATTTTTTGAGGTCCACATTTTTTCTGGTCATTTAAAGCAAATATTATCCGTGAGAAAGAAATACATTTGAACACCGATGAGGTTTTATTTATTTTAAAGACATTTGAGTTTTAATCTCCTTTGTATTAAAAAAAATTATTTGAGTTAAAATAATTTCTTTCACTCGAAATAAACTGTCTAAGAATTTGTTAATTTTTTTGTTTATAAAAATTTTCTTTTCAAAAATGTTTGTTTTAAATCAAGAATAATTTTATTTTGATTCACAAAATGTTTGCCATTTTTTCTCACTTTTGTCGGTACGTTATTCCTCAAACGAAAGAACTCGATTGTATCACAATTCGCAAAAATTGTCCATATTCGTGATCTGTATTTTTACCAGGGACCCGTTTGGAATTTGTGCAGATTTTATTGGCAACAATTAGAAAAATGTTGGATTGATAACGCACAGTCATATTTTTGTAAATAAATAAAAGAAGTGTGATTTGCGATAATTTTTCAGCCCTCGGATGGAGATATTTACCCTCCTTTGAAAACAACGTGTAATTTCTGACTTAAACAGCAGAACTGGAATTTTAAATGCAATTCAATTTACGTTCAGCCACACCCCATAACATGATTTCTGTTCATATTTTAGGTCATTTATTAAACCATAAACTGATTTAATGGTCTCATCATTCGGTATAGCCACCCTTAAAAAGCGTAAAGAAATCGATATCAAAATAGATTATTCGTTCTTGTTAGAATCCAGTCAATGTCCTATTTTGACGAATAAAACGGAGCCTCACCAATTATTCGAGGATTATATCATTTAATTTACTAATGTCCGCATCTCATCTTATTTGTGTGAAATGAACGGTGGAGTTAAAAATATTTTTTCCAGTGCAGCATAATAATGATAAGAAGGTAGAGAGGCACCAAGATTTGAATACCTTATCCAGAATGTTCCTCAAGAGAGCTCGTTGCAGAATTTTCTCTGCCTCAAAATAACTTGCATCCACTCGATCGACCGCGGAAAAGTTTCCATTCGTTCCACGTGTGTTTGTACGATTCCTATTGTTACGGGCATCCTCTGATAGACAGTTAAGTGTGATGTAACCTCCAAATTTTACGGTTTCGGATGACTGGTGAACACTATTGTGTTGTTGCGTAGTGATGAACGAAAATGAATGTGAGAATAGGATATGCGTTGCAGTTTTCTTTTCAAATAAAATCTTGAGTGATCCGAGAGGATTTTGCAATTTGAATCCTAAATCTAAAAGTAAGTTAGTTAGTTAGTATATTTTGAGACATTCAGCGTCACAGGCTATTAACATCTAAACAGAGAATTTTGAAAATGGGAGTGTATACGAAAATTTAGATTTTTAAGTTAAGAGAGGTGAAGAGTTTCAAAATTTTGGTAATAATATTGGGTTCATCGCATGTAAGTGGGTTTGTATTTTGGCTGATATGCACGTTCCCTGATGTGAACTTACCTTGCGGGCAAAAAATCAAATGAAAGGCATTTTATCATATGCAGTGGCGATGCGTGCTTTGCGATTTATCGATTTATCTCCCATTTGAACCTCTGGAAAAGGATCGATAAAAAGGGTGTTTGCAACGAACACCTTAATAATCGATTCTTCTCCACAGCCTCAAATGGAGAAATATCGCTAATCGATCATTTAACGCTTCGCCACAGATCATATTCTGAAATACGCAAGTCAATGATGTTCTCCTCGTTGAAATTTTTTCAATTCCTGCTGGTTTTTGACAAATCTGAATTTGTGGAGAAAATTGATTAATATAATTGGGGCACGTCAATACAATAATTATCTCAAAATCGCGCTGCATTTCATCATTCAGTTTCTTGAAATTCGGAATAATCAAAAGTTTCTCTGTAAAAAATGGCATGAGATTTCTGTTAATAGTAAACGCAACAAAAATTGACACTTCAATTGCCCTTCCTTTCAAGTCACTAAAACTCGCGTGATTCATTATTTTTCCACACAAATATGTACTTAAAACTTAAGATGATCCCTAACATTTTCCGTGTATCTGGTTCTTATACAAAATGTAAATATTACTTGCTATGTTTTCCTTTGGTTACTAGAGGTAGTTTCCTAATCAAAAACTCAAATAACGAGATTGAATCGCCTCTAACTTGGGTATCAGTTGGCTATCAAGGCACAAAAATTATGGCAACGCCTAGATACAACTATTCGTGCTTAATGGATGTCCGTGTTGCATGCGTTAAAATGAAGGCGTTTTGATCTCCGTCACGCATCGCCGTTCCGGATCGCTAGCGAGACGTTGTCTCCTATGAAAAAGATCTAGATTACATATTTCATCCAATTTGAGGAAAACTGCATGATCCCCTGAAATTTTTCCTATGTCCCTTTACTAAGTTGAGTAATGTCCCTTTACTATAAAGTTGAATTTCTAGTAATAAAGCACTCCAGGAAAAAATAAAAAAATAATACACAAGAAATGAAGATTTTCCCTGATAGAAATTGGCAGTAGAATCTGTGTTCCAAACTACCATACACCTAAAGCCGGCTGTAAGATCTCTACTAACTTCTGTAGCCGGCTACACAATTTCTAATAGCCTTTTATAGCCGACGGCTACTAAGCAACAGCTAGGCGATAAAGTGTATGCTAAACATCACTAATTACGGATGCTAGGACTTAGTGAGTTTTTGGACTACCGCTCTCTTTTTGGGCCGTAGTATCTTGATTTAATTTGCGAGGAAAGTTCCGTACTTTTGGAGGATGCCTGCCATTCCTAATATGTTTGAGCCCCTTCAATTTCGTGTGATACTGTGCAATACCTCTGGTGTGAAATAGTTGCTTCAAGCGCCGCGCTGTGGCACGCTGCGGTGCGGCAGCCAGCGCGATACGCGCATTGGCGCCTACAAACCTAACAGGGATACTTCACGCATTGCGCAATGCGTGAAGTATCCCTGTTGGGTTTGTAGGCGCCAGTGCGTCGCCGCACCGCTTTGTGTTAGACTCGAATATTTAATCTCGCGGAGTTAGCGTTTTTCAACTCATGATTTTGAATTGTTTGCACACTCTATATCGATTATTCTCATTTTAGTTGATGAAAAAAATATGTATTAAAGGAAAATATAATGTGTGTTTTGTCAAATATTAAGGTGATTCCGTACAAACTTAAGGATTTACAAAGCACACGAATTTCTACACAATTTCCTCTAGCCTTTTATAGCCGATGACGATAAAGCAACAACCAGGCGATAGAGTGTAAAGCCCGGCGATAGGAACTATAGCCCGGCTCCATAATTTGTTATCACTTCGTATAGCCCAGCCATATGGTTTTCTCCGCTTTCTACAGCCAGCTATATGATTTTCTATAGCCTTCTTTAGTCAGCTATAAGTACTCCTATGGTATTTTGAAACGCAGCTCCTATCGCCAATTTTTACCAGGGTTGCGTACAACGAGTGAATAAAAAGTTATCCAAAGTAGGTATCCATTTTCATGTAAGTTTCACCCACAAAAAAGCTTAACCTTTACTATGCAAAGAAAATAATTAATGTGCCAAAATTATGGATTTTTCCTCTGTATTCTGCATTTCTCCTGAAACGAGGTTCATTTCTTCATTTTATAAGAATTAATGAATCCTGGAGTGCTTATTTAAAGTTTAAATGGACGTATTCCTGCCAAACGGACTATGGCAGTTGCAGTGCTCCCTCTGGATGATACCTCAGAAGGAGAGTTTTTCTAGTCTTTTGGTAGAGAAACCGATTATTGTTTCTCAAAAAAACATGAACATATGAAAATATCCAAATTAAATATGTGAGCAATAACTCTGTATCGTAAATGTATTTGGGCGTAATTCTGCCAAACGGAACTATATGCATTAAGACATGAGCCGTGAGGCCCATAGGAATGGATGCACAATAAGGGCCACGTTATGATGCTCATAGTTCCGTTCCGGAAAATTACGTCCAAATACATTTACGATACAGAACTATTCACACACTTGATTTGCATATTTTTACTGATTTATATTTTTTGGAGAAACAATACTCGGTTTTTTTACTAAAAGACTTGAAAAACTCTCCTTTTGAGGCATCATCCAGAGAGGGCACTGCACAGTGCACATGCCAATCTTTATCATGGTTCATGCTCTCGCAGAAAAACCACAAAACCACGGAATGAACCCTACCTACAGAGAGACGAACGTTCCGTTTTGATTGGAAGTTATTTTGGAACACCGTCCCCCCTCCTCACCCCCCCTCCCGATCGTGGAATGCAGCCCGGTTGCAGTTGTGTGCAGTACGGTGCAGCTTGTACCACCGCCCTCTTACCCCTCCCCCCCTCCCGTCGCTCGCTGATCAATACTGCACCCAACTCACCACCCCATCGCACCCAACATTCTTTTTGAATCCTGCATAAACAATTGTGGTTAATTAACGTCACTTCTCCGAGGAGGTATTTTATTAAAAATAATCGGTTCCGCGATCCTTCCGTGCATTCGCCATGACGTCATGAGTTCGAATAGCACTCGGATATTTGGGTCGTGCTGAGCACCCGAGAGTTGTACTTCTGATGCTGAATGGCTCGAAACTAACCTAAAATTTGTGTTCATTTTATTTTGAAAATTTCAAGGTCTCTCGATTTATATTTGTTACTAAATCAGAAGCTATTTTAGAAAACTTCTCCTCCATTATTAGTTCTGGAAAACCTCTCTTAAATGCTATTCTTTCTTGGTTTTGAAGATAAAAAATAAATACAACGTGTGTTCATAAAAACTGCAATTAATGACAATATTAAAGGATGAAAACATGCTCTTGGTGATTATTTTTATAAACATTTCGATAGTTATTTTAAAATCATATCGAATAATTTTCAAATGATCTTACAAATTTTCCATCGAAGATTTTTTTTTTAAAAAATTATTAAAATAAGACCATAGAACTTTATATGCCTTCCAATGACTTTCAAATGTTTACAAACACTAAAATTGACTTTAAAACAGTTTAAAAACGCACAGATGTCATCATAACTTACCTCCTCAAACGTCTCTCAAAATAGTTTTTGAGATGTTTTAGTGCTCTCTCCGAAAGAAAAATCTCTGAGGCATATTATTCCTCTCAACAATACTTTATAAAAACATCCTTCATGCCTAAATGTGCATTAGGATATCGATGTACACCAAAGGCCTTCCAGGGCTAATAGACATCCCTAAAATGAAGCTGAAAGTAAATTCCTTGCGACTCAAGCCGACTCTTGATATATTTGTTTAACCCAGTTGTGCAAAGTCATTGCCAAAACTGGAAGCACAGATTCGACCGTGTGTGTTCCTGCACGAGCCAAGGAGAGAATTGTTTTACACTGTGGTATGGTACTTGCTAATTCAGCCCTTGGTTACAAGCCAAATATTTGCAGAGCCTTCGATTTTCCACCGTAATCGGGACCCTTGAAGTTGGATAAACAGAATAACTCCCCCGCTGTTCACCTATCTCATCGACCCTCCAACTCTCTAGAATTAAATCTCGGCATGTCGATGGTGAAACCACCAAACCACGTATCTCGGTCTGCGATATTGCCATTTATACTTTAATTTTTACACTGAAAAAAATCTCGGTGTATTTACTAAGAAAAGGGTAAAATTACCAAGAATTCAGGGTATTGTTTGATCCCAGTTTTTTCTTGGTAAAATTATCATTTATGGAATTGGTAATTTTACCGAGGAATATCGGTAAACTTATTGAACTTTTTCGGTAATTTTACTGGACCTTGGTAAAAACGCCAATATTTTTTATCGACTGTGGTAGAATTACCGAGATAAAATGGCGAAGTTACCGGGACTTGATTACCAATAAAAGTGGTATTCTTACCTGAAAAAAAAAACAGTAAAAATACCAGTTTTTAGGTAAGCTTACCAGTCTGTCTGGGTAAAATTACCAATAATTGGTAAAAAAAGTGAGATGGTAAAGGTACCAACGGACCTTGGTACAAACGCCGAGAATTTTTTTTCAGTGTAAATAAAGAACCACTCAACGTCCATTCTTAAAAAGTTCGGTGATTTTTCTTCTCTATACAGGGCGAATTCCGAGAAAACTTTACGAAGTTATGTTCATTTTTCCTCCTTAATGAAATAAAACAGGAGAGGAAATGTTTCAACACAGCAAACGAAAAACGCGGATCGGGAGTTTCGACATCGATATACTGTTGTGCTGAGGAAAAACGCCGTATAAGCCTTCAGGCGTTGCCAAATTTCCTTTGATAATATACGAACTTATGCATCATACTTCCATACTGCCGTCGTAAGGAAGGACGCCGTATGACCCTTTAGACATTGCCAGATTTACTTCAGTTAAAACCGAATCATCTTGGAAAATTGCGAATATTTTCATTCGAATTTTTCAGATAATTTTGTTCGCAATTCGATCTAAAATATCTGAAAATTTCAAGGAGAAATATGAATAACTTTCCTAAAAAATACATGTTTTATCAAGAGAAATGTGGCAACTCTCAAATGTTCTTACGGCGTTTTTTGTTAGCACGGCAGCATAGAATTAAGAATTTCCACGCAAATTTTTTGTACTTCACTTGAGAGTAATTAAAGCGCTAATCTTGCCGGATTTTTTATAATTTTTTCATATATAAGAAAAAATATAAAAATAAATTTAAAAGTGAGAAAACGCACCGCCTAGTGACGTCATCTGGCGGCATTTTTTGATTTAAACACATGTATTTTAGCAGATTGGATACGTTAGTCGTATCTCTTCTAATCGTTGTTCGATTTCTGAACCAAGAGTATCCTCGTGTTCAGCTCACTCAAGGGATCCATTTAAGCGCAAAATGCAAAAAATTTCAGACTCCCGCAAATTTTCCATCTGCCATACTTTTTCCAGTGTAGTCTATTCATAAAAGACAGCTAAAGTCATAATATTTTATATTGTATAGTAAAACATCACTCATAATTCATGAATCTCTGTTTCAGGACCTCGGTGCTTTTTGTGAGCGTCTCTTTTGTCGTGCTGATGGTGATGTCTTTGGCATGGCTAGTATTTTACTACGTTCAACGCTTCAGATACATACACGCCAAGGACCGATTGTCGGTAAGTAAATAACACTCTTTTATTACTTACAAATTAATTTACAGCTCCACCAGGCTTTAACATTGCAGCATACTATTTCTCTCACTCCGGTGCTATGTTCAGGTGCGGAATCAAAAACTGCTTCAAAGAATTGTTTTTTTTTTACAAGTGAGTGAGGGAGCTCTGCCATGCTAAGGAGGAACGTCGAATGAACCTTTAGGCGTTGCCAAATTTCCGATTGTAAATCACGAATTTTTGGGAAAGTTTGTAAATATTTTTCTTCCAATTTTCCGGTTGATTTTGTTCGCAATTTCACCCCAAGTCCTCGAAAATTTGTCGGAAAAGTATTCATAGCTTTCCTCAAAAATAAAAATTTTATCAAAGGAAATTCACACTGAAAAAAATAATCGGTGGGATTTACCAGAGTTTGGGTGTTATTTACCATACTGTCTACTTGATTTTTTACACAGTGAAGCTGCAGCATAGTTACCAATATACCGGTATGGTAAATAACACGATACGGCTGACACTATGCGACACAGTGCCAGTGTGGCGTTCCCGACTGACTAGTATGGTAATTTCAAGCATCCAGATGCTGCGACAAACCTTGTAGATTCTAAAATCCACTCATCTTATATTATTAAATGCTTTTGATGAAAGTCGTGGATATTTTACTTACATCTTACTTTTAGAAATTCCGTTACATACACAATCAATGGCAGTTAAAGACAGTTTCAACGAGAAATAGCAGATAATTGCTTCACTGATTTCAAGTAAATGATACCAAAACCATACTTGTTATTCGCGTTAAGGTATCATTTACAGACTAAATCAGATCCACGGAAAATTTAATTGCATATAATAAATAGATAGTTCAAAATATACCCACAAAAAGACACTACATGAAAATCCAATCGCACGGTTCACGGTGGGGCAGAAGCTGCCAAATTTTGCTTAAAGTTACAGTTAAACATCAATCCCACGCACATTTGTCTCTTCATCTGAGTATGTTGAGCTTCGAAAATTTTAACAAGAATATAGATATACCTACGAACGAAGTATTCAAAAATCACTTCTAGTCGATTATTTTCAAATTACTTCCGCACTTTTATGTTTTCGAAATGACTTTACACAGAACCGATATTCACTGGATTGCAGAACAACTTTGCGAAGGTTTTCAAATTTTCAGGATTCCTTCACTTTGCAAGCCAGATTCATTGTAGCAACTCCTAACCTCCAGAAATTGGTCGATACGAATAACGAAAAAATCTCAGAAAATGTATGTGGCAGATCAATATAGATAGATTCGAAGAGAAGACGGTAGCTTTAGGGACAATTCGAACACAAATTTGGGCAAATTACGCGTGGATTCACATGGATTAATATGGATCAATAAAACACAGCCACGGACTCCGACCCTCAACGTGATAAATTTATAACTGACAAACAGACAAACGAAAAATGGCGGACCACAGACCGCAGCGCAGTCAAGCGGGAGCTCTCACCACGCTGACTATACCAGTATGGTAAATTTAACCTACCAACACCATGACCAGTCGCATACAGATGCCTACAGATATCAAACGCAAGTGTTACCATGTTATTCCATACTTTTAACTCATCGTATGGTAAAAAATACCCAGCTGATGGTGAGAAATACCTAAACGATGGACAGACACACCTAACTGATATTTACAATCCGGGTATGGTAATTTTTATATCGAGTATGATTCTCACTTTCATCTAGATGCTTAAATCGACCATTATTTGGCTTTTTATCACCATATTTTTTTTTACTATACCATTATGGTCAATCCCACTTCCACTTTTTTTTCAGTGCAACAACTCTCGAACGTTCATACGGCGTTTTCCCTTACCACGGGCCGTGGTCCACGGCACAGGTGATAAAGCTCACTTAAAAGCAATAGATATACAAAACCTTGACCTTAATTAAATGCAATTTATGTTTGCGGTTACAAATCTCATGTTATGTGTAGTGGATCTCGAGTTTTACGTCGGAAGTTGTTCCAATAAAAATTTCACCGATTATTGCAGACAATGGCAAACCTTTACTATGGGATGAACTCTCTCCCAGTATATGTTAGCTAAACTACTCGCATATTGTCTCCCTAAAATATTTCGTGTCGAAAAAATATCATATAAGCACTGTAACCGCGCTGGTTCCTTTTTGCAAAATATGGTCCAATCGATCATAAAAAGTAAAAAATGGAAATGGAATTATACAGAGAGCTCACACCGAAATGATACAGATAAATTATTCATTTACAAAAACTTGCTCTCAGAGTGTCATGATAACTTGATGACGACTGCCTTGCAAATTCTCATATTTATGCCAGAAAATTGAGAAATAATTCGATCACTCCAATTTTCATCACATGACACGTTCTTTGAAGGAACAATGCGACGCGTTTTTTACCAGCTAAAACTTATTTTCTCATAGTCAGAGAATACAATTGAACGAAAACAATATAAATATCACATTTACATCATCTTCCAGTATCTGCAATGTAGACTCCGTTCAGTGCCTCAATGTCTCTCCTCCTGCGTCTCGCCGCGATGACTGTACTCACCAACTATGATATGTATGACACATCATTACTCCTCATGCAGGACAGTTGTTTTGATGACGGTCAGAGATCGGAGACCCAATGCACACTTGCCGGCTCGAACAATGGAGATGCGAATCTTAATATTTCGGTTTTGATAATTGGACTGCATTTTGCAATTTGGAACTATAAATGCTGGCTCATTTGAAAAAAACACTTATGTGCATGGGGAAACTAACGGCAAATACGTTGTTTTTAAATCGGGCCAGAATTTATAGTTCCAAATTGCAAAATGCAGTCCAATTGATGCTAACAGTTCAGAAAAAGGAATTGTAACGCCTTCAATTTTATCTATATGCAATCTTGACAGCTTCCGAGCTTGAATAGTTGTATCAAGACACTAGTACCCATATGTATAACATCACATTGATCACGCAGGACCTAACATCGAACCCCTTCGTCTCCTTCCACGAAGAACGCAATCAAGCATCTTCCTAGGCAGACTTTCTCCCGTTATCCTGATAACGTGACCATACCAGAAAAGCTGTTCGGTCACAACGTCGGATACGATATCATTTTCGACTGCCACGATCTGTCGCACTCTATCATTCTACCCGATCTCTCCTAGATATTCCCGCCGACCTCCTGATTTCTTCGGGCTAATCGTGAAATTAATAGACAAAGCAATAGACAAGCGATATACAAAGTGATAGACGAAGAAGAAGAAAATATATTGAGGGATCCTATTGGTGTAAGTGGGTGGTTACAATGGACAAAGGAGGCAAGTAATATACTAACTAACAGGGCCGGATTAAGTGGATGGCCACATGGGCCGCGGCCGATGGCGGCATAAATTTAAAGGGCGGCAAGTTTTGCAATTTTTTTAATGTAGGTATCAAAAAAAGAGAGAAAATAAATTACAAACGAGAAAAGGTGACGAAATCTCTCATTTCCTGAGGGTAAAAGTACAGTAATTTCTAATTGTGTCGTCTTACGGCGATACAAGAGACACCACCTTTAATAAGTCGAGTTAAGAGAGAAACCAAACACGCAATTTAACCTGAAACGGAGCGACGCGGCGGTCGGCATGAAACGCATAGCGCCTACAAGACTGCATGAATACTTCACCCATTGCGTCAAACACAGTGCGGTCAGCAGCGGTCGGGGTGAGGCGCATAGCGCCTACAAGACTGCATGAATACTTCACACATTGCGTCAAACACAGTGCGGTCAGCAGCGGTCGGCGTGAAGCGCATAGCGCCTACGAGACTGCATGAATACTTCACGCATTGCGTCAAACACAGTGCGTTCAGAAGCGGTCGGTGTGAAACGCACAGCGCCCATTTGGCTGTAGGAATGCTTTACGCATCATGTCAAACAAAGTGCGGTCAGTTTGTTCTCTCATACTTTTTTCGTTTATTTCTTACAAATGGAAGGCTTTGTTCACATAGGGAGAGGTTCACGGAACTTAACTTTCGCGCAAAGTTCCGTGAACTTTTGCTGGTAATGTTGACACGGCTTCGCAAAAAATGTGTCCAACACGAGTAAACGCGTCTTATGCACCCCTCCCCGCTGCACGTTCACTTGATGGTTTTTATTGATGTTTCAAAACGAATGAGAAGGGGGTGGCAAAATACAGGCATGGCGCATGGGCGGCAAGTAGGTGAATCCGGCCCTACTAACTAACAGCAACCCACAGGAGACCCTATAGTTAGTCCATCATTTCTTCCCTTAGTCTATATAAGAGCCATTCATTTCAACCAATAATATCGCATCCATACTCATTATGTCTTTCTTGTCTACCACTTTGTCTATCGATTGGGGTGCCATGTCTCCTTAAATTTTTGAACTTTCAGGGTCAAATTTGCTCCGAGATGCCCAAATTGTCCTCCTCTTCATTGTCGCACCAATAATTCTGTAGATTTTTGGAAGATAAGGTCCTTTTTCACGGATCCGATCACCAATAGAGATGCGCCTCATCTGCTCGAAGTTATTCGTCGCGGATTTTGAGTCTTCGATGAGGCATGCATAACACCGAATTGCGGTGCTCCAGCCGTTTGGCCCGGCGGCCGGCGCGGCGCGGCGCGTGGAACTTGCGTTGATTGGCAACGCTCGATGCTCGATCGTTTGACACTCGGGCTATTGTGTCATAATAATGGGCCCAATGTAATGCTCTCCACCTTGGCCTACTCGTAATAGCCGCCGAAGCGTCACCGCCGCGCCGACTCATTCCCAGTCATATTCTCCGCCAAATCCATGGGATGGGAGAAACCGGCGATGGGCCCCAGGATCCATGGGTGCCGCTCCAACGGTCCCACAGGCACTTGCACCGATGGTGCGCAACTTTGACGCCTTAAGATGATTAGCCCTAGGCCACGACTAGACTGCCGTGATGTAGAAGAGAGCAGTAAGTGCAAAAATGAAGTTTTGAGAAAACGGGTTCACAAGCGACGGACCGGAAAATTTTATTGAAAAAAGCTTCCGTTCTTTGTCAAATTGCCCTAGTCGTCCGGAATGGAGATGTTGCATGTGTGAGGAATTTGCGATTCGACTGTTGATTCTTATGTAAAAGTTCGCGAGAAACACGATGGTGCCACTGGTTTTCTCTGAAATCAACTCCCAAGCTCACAAAAACCTCTCAAGTTGGGGCCAAAATGGAGGGGATATCCCACGCTATCCTGAGAGTCCACCTCTACATCAAGACAAACTCTCCATGCAAATATAGGGAGCAAATACATTAGCAGGGTTGCCGTGTTTTCAGTTATGGAGTTCCCAAATAAAGTGGCAGCCCAGTCAATGTATTTGCTCCCTATCTTTGCATGGAGAGTTTGTCTTGATGTAGAGGTGGACTCTCAGGATAGCGTGGGGTATCCCCTCCATTTTGGGCTCAACTTGGGAGCTTTTTTTGAGCTTGGGAGTTGATTTCAGAGAAAACCAGTGGCACCATCGTGTTTTTCGCGAACTTTTACATAAGAGTCAATTGTCAAATCGCAAATCTCTCACACATGCAACATCTCCATTAATACATTCATAAACTCAACTAAAACTAGTCTGAAAGTATATTCTCTGAACAATTCACAACTAAGACCCATGCAACTTTAAAGCATCAAAAAGTGGGTTTAAATCTCCTCTCAGCCATAAGGCTCCATTTACTTTTTAAACTTTAAACGCGTAGGTATTTCTTGAAATAACAAAAACTGCACTTATGGGGTTTGTCCTCAACGCCCCTCAGTGGAGCACCGGTCATCACCCTGTTTTCGGCTCTTGTCTATCCTACTAGGAACGGAGGTTACTAGGGGTTACGGACGGAGCTAGGTCGCGTAATTGATGGACGGCCCTTAGTGGTCCGCGGTGTGGTATTTTCGCCAGCGCTGTCCATATACATACAGATATAACCCGGCTTTTGTTTCTCAGTATGGACTTTATTCCCTGTCAAATACGGACCACCGCATTTTAATGTATATCTAGTCTATACACACTGGAGAAAAAACTCCGGCCATGGAAGCCGTACTCACGGGCTTTATTATATAAACATGCCGTGCGCGTTCCGGGCTCAGAGGCCGAAGCAATCGAAGCTACGGCTCCAGCACCGTAACTTTCGGCCTCTGAGCCCGGAACGGATGGTGCGTCTACAAAGCCCGCATTTTCTTTTCAGTGCATGTTCTGACAACCAAAAAATGACTACCTCTCAGCACAAAGGAAACCGCACACGCTGAGGTGAGTCACATTGCGTCGCCTCTCTGACGTAAAATCGTATCTCAATTTCCACGTGAGCCTTGTTTTTCATAAAAACCCATGCTTTCTAGGGCTCATGCAGGGATCGAGATACGTCCTAACGTCAGAGGGGCGACGATTGGAGCCTCCTCCCACCGTGTTATTGACCTTGGCGCATAGCGCGTTGCGTCGTGCCCATAAAACAATATTGATGGGCTATCTGCACCAGTGGCGTGGCGTGCTTTGCGATATATTGATTGATCTGCCGTATGAACCTATAGAAAAGGATCGATAAACCGCGTGTTCGCAACAAACACTTTAATAATCGATTATATATCATAGCTTCAAATGGGAGAATATCAATATTCGATCACTCGCGCGTCTCGTCACTGATGTGTACTCCTAGGCCCCTCTTGACGATAGTGCCGCGTGCGTTAAACACTAAACAGTCCTGATCATCAGTCACCGGTGGCCTCATAGTCGATCACTCGAAGATGGAGAAGCACTTATGTAAATCTTTCGACGCTCCCCTGCCTCGGAATGGTGAGCCATCGACCTTCGTTGGTCCTCTGCAACCACTCGAACGTGGCCTCAAGTTGTCTGTGTTTTAGGAATGAATGTTCAAGAGGATGTTTAAGAAGATCAGTTTATGAATTTTCAAAGTGTAGGTCTATTGGTCAACAGCAGTGGCAAAAATTGAGCAACATATAGATTGCATTTTGCAAAAAGGAACCAAGGGCATTCCAATGTTGCTAGGATTATGCAACTTACATTCTTTGCAATAAATCACCGAAATCATGACAAAAATTTTTACAAAGGTAATTTTTTGTATGAATTTATTGTTTATTGAGAGTAAAGATAAAACTTTTTTACATGATCAGTTTATATTTGCAAGGTAATCAAAGATGCACAACCTTTGCGACATTGGAATGCTCTAGGTTCCTTTTTGCAAAATGGAATCCATATAAAGAAATTGTAAGAGTCTGAAATTCAGGATTTTTTTGATGAAAGGGCGTGGGAGGCTTGCAATACTGCTGAGATTGTGCAATTTTTTATAGCGTTTGCGGCAGATAAAATTCATCCGCAGTCAACTTACTTCCTTGCAACAGCGAGGAAAAACTCAGAGCAGGTTCAGGGAAAAATGCACAGCAAAACTGCCGGATAAGTTACTTACAAGTAGAGAACTACATTGCATAATCTTCGCAGCATCGGAAGTCTCATACGCACTTTTACCGAAAATGCCTCAAATTAATGAATTTTGTGTTTAAGTGAAAACCACTGAGTAAACTAAGCACGAGGATTCCTTTGGTTTATAGAGCGAACAATAATTATTACAGGAAATATGACAAAATACCCTGATCAGCTAAAATAATTGTGTTTAAATGGGAAATGCCATCAGTTGACTTCACTAGGGGGTGCATTTTCTCAATTTTAAATCTATTTTTCTACAATCCCCCATACCAGAAAGAATTAATTAATCACTATAATTCTTTACTTATGTGCTCTCAGACGAAGTGATAAAAAATGTTCGTACAAATTCTCCATTGGCCAAATTTTGTGCACGAACATTTGACGCACTACTGGATGATGCGTTGCCCGAAAAATTTTGAGAGAGGATGGGTATCGATAGGGTTTGTTTTTGGGCCCACCCTAAATTTTATCAACACTACGATTTTTTGCTCATTGAAGGTCTATATTTTCTGGAATGCATCATGGTTTGGTCATTTTCAGTCACTTATCGGGTTGAATACTGGCCTAAAAAAGTTTCTAAAGGCCAATTTTGGTAGAAAAAAAGACAGGATTGGCGGATTAGCGATTGAATGCCGAGAAACCCGAATTTTTCACCAGAATCGGGTTTCAGACCAATAATTAGACCAGGATTACACTCCAAAAGAAACCGAAAATGATCTAATCATAACTAATTTTATAAGATACAGTCCTTCAATGTGCCCAAAAATCGTAAAGTTGAAGAAGCTCAGGTAGAAAGGGCCCAGAAATGGCCCTTATTGATAATCCGCCTTTCCTAAAATCCAGAAATTTTCATTTTGATAGCTTTTTCATTTTTATGAGGGTTCGTATTCAATAATTCATTGAAAATCAAGTCATTATCAATTAGACTGCATTTTACAATTAGGATCTAAAATTTCTGCGTCATTCACAAAAAAAACTTATTTCCATAGGGACAAGAGTGCATGCGTACGTTGTTTCTAAACGGAGCCTGTGTATTACGCAACTTACGCATGTTCCCGATGGCATCACGAGGAAACAGCACCGGACTCGGAAACCGCCTTGTTAAGGATGAACGCCGTATGAACATTCAAGAGTTGCCAAATTTCGTCGGATAAAACATGTATTTTTGAGGAGAGTTATGCATATTTTGCCTTGAAATATTCAGATATTCCAGATACAATTGCGAAAAATATTGTCTACATTTTAGGAAAATATTCACAATATTCGCAATCGATTCGTTTTTTATTTTCGGAAGAAATATGGCAACGTTTGAAGGCTCATACGGTGCTCTTCCTTAGCACGGCAGGAAAGGAAGGAGTATAACTGCCTGGAGGAGGGCCATGCGACGGCTGATCGTATTATTGAAAACATCGGTTCGGCTGCATCGAGACAGCGTTGCGTTTTTAGAGTGAATTTCTGGAATATGTGAACCTGGTTAAAGCTAGTCTGCCGTGTTAAGGAAGAACGCCGTATGAACATCCGAGAGTTGCCAAATTTCCTCTCAGAAAATAGTTATTATTGAAAAAAAGTCATGAATATTTTTCCTTGAAATTTTCAGGGGTTCTAGATGAAATTGCGAATAAAATTAACTGAAAAATTGAAGGAAAAATATTTACAAATTTTCCCGGAAATTCGTGATTTACCATGGGAAATTTGGCAACGCCTGAAGGTTCATACGGCGTTCTTCCTGTGCACGGTAGAGTAAAGCTCCGCATGGGCGGCAATGGCAACGTCCAAGGTTGGGTCGATTTTTTTGCGGACCGGTTTCGCAAGAGACTAGTTTCCTGATTGCCTCCCGGTGCATCGCTGACATAATCTCGACCGTTCGCTATTTAAACACCGATTAAATAACGCGTGCATCGCTGCGCCGCGCCATGATTTTCTGCTAATCCGAGTTTTAGTGAAGCCATCTGTCCAATATTTTGCCGCCCTCAGCAAATCCACCGTAACTCCATCCTAGATTTGTTCAGGGGCCGAATTTTGTCGGTCCCTCCGCCGTACTTAAATATATTAGGATGGGTCTCGACTGCACTTAAGTCCAGCTTAGCGCTTCTGACTAAAGCCCTGGATAGACGATCAAATTCCGAACTAATTCCGATCAAAGTAGTCATGCTGATGACTGATGGTCACCATCTACCATCAAATTTTGACGGGCCGCACTTATTTGTTCAAAGTAAGATCAGAATGGAGTGCAACCATTCATCATTTCCTGCCACAGGCAACATTTCTGCCAAGTTTTCATTTTAAAATGAAGCAAATTAATGAGTTTAAGACTGATGACTCCCGACACTTTGATGCTACTTTGATCGGAATTGGTTCGGGAATTTGATCGTCTATCCAGGGTTTAACTAGTGGTGCGGTTTGAACTCATCGATGGATATTGCACTCCGTGTGAAAAAGCCGACAAAATTCGGCCCCGGCTCTTTTCACCGAAAAAAAAGGATGCTGATTTTATATTCTGGATGTAAAAAAGCTTGCGACAACTCACAGAACGCTGAATTAACCACTACAGCAGTTTGATTTATCAGTTTAAAAATGTAAAACTAACTGCTGCGGCAGTTAATTCAGCGTTTTATGAGTTGTCGTGTTTTTTTGCATCCAGAATATTGAATAAGCATCCTCTTTCTTTCAGTGCACTGACGAAATGTTTTACTACGGAGAAACCAACGAGGTGTAGTGGTTGTAGCGCTGGCTCTACAATCAGGAGGTCCCGGGTTCGATTCCCGGCTAGGCGACCCGAGTTTGGTGGTCTCAAACAACGGTTGCCTTGGGCTGGTACATGGTACGGACGGAGGGGGGAGGGGCTCTAACTGGAAGCGCAAGGATTACCACTTGTGTGGTATTTGAAGTGGTAAAAAAAAAAAAAAAAAATATTGAATATAAAAGTTCTATCAATCTAAAAAGCGAACGTAAAGAACTTTCCTAACTTTTCTCAGAAAAACATATTTTATCGGGAGAAACGAGGCAACGTTGGAACGCTCAAACGGCGTCAGAACACAACATGGGTCTGTTAAGCTCCGTTTCCCTAAGCCGCGATTATCCTAACGCGAGTTCAAATAGTCGCGCCAAACACGGTGCTGTCGATGTCAAACTCATATCAGCGCCTGCAAGACAGTAAGAATACTTCAAGCACTGTGCCAAACAGTGCAGTCGGATTCAAACGCATATTAGCGCCTACAAGACTGCTTGAATACTTCTCGCATTGCACCAAACGCAATGCGAGAGTTATTTGGACCGCGTTAAACAGAAAGGAAACATAAGTCACATCACCTATTGCCAGATTTAATTGGGCAGTTTAAATTTTTACATGAAAACGGTTGTGCGGATTTTTATACCGAGGTTTATACGTAGTAGCGTAGAGCCGCGAGTGAAATTAATGCGGGGCGGAATCTACTCTCCGTACGGAGTGGCTTACACTATTACGGAGCGGAATCCACTTTTTTTGCGGAAAGTCGCACGCTTTTATGGAGCTAATTTCATTTCACATTCATATTCATATCACTCGGGTTTTTTGAGCACCGTACAGACTCCGGCACCCAATTTCACTTTCCGCTTTTGAACAGTGTATTTGGACCGCGTCAAGCAGAAATGAACCAAGCCAGATTAGCTATTGCCAAAATTCAATTGGGCAATTTTAATTTTTTACATGAAAACGATCGTGCGGATTTTTGTCCAAAATTCAGCTAATTTCTGCATGGTCCGAAGAAAATTCATCGAAATTTTCAATGATACCCGCACAAACGTTCTCTTGTAAAAAATTAAAATGCCCCGTTGAATTTGGCAATAACAAAGGAGATTTTATTAAAATTTGGGTAAACAAGGCTAAAAATTATTGAAACACGAAAAGGCAGGACGTTTCGAGCTGCTACCAGCTCATTTTCAGCTGCAAAAACACATAAAAACAAGTAAAAAATTGAGTGGCGACCTGACCCCAGCCGTACTTGTTTTTATGTGTTTTTGCAGCTGAAAATAAGCTGGTAGCAGCTCGAAACGTCCTGCCTTTTAGTGTTTCAATGATTTTTTAGCCTTGTTTACCCATATTTTAATTAAATCTCCTTCTTTTCCGTATATTCGGGCTATGTTTTTGTGCTTTTTCGTTTGGCAATAACTGATGTGGCTTGGTTCCTTTCTGCTAAACGCGAGCCATTTCACATTCATATTCATATCATTCGTGGTTTTTGGGCCCCGCATACACTCCGGCACCGAATTTCACTCTGCGCTTTTAAATAGTGTATTCTAGAGAGGTCTGCAAAGCGAGGTCTGGGAGGTGGCCAGAGGGCGCTTCTTTTACTCAATAATTCCAATCCTAGGAGAGTGCTCTTCCCTGTGTGAAAAAATATCACTCCGATTGAATCACTCACATTCGTCCTTGGGCCGCGCTCTCCGGCGACGCCTTGTGAGAAAGCACAGTTCGTTTCGCATAACCGCCAGGGAAATTGACTCCTCGGGACTCTCATGGGACGCCGCACAACGGATCGAGTCATTAGAGAGTCGGACATAATTTTTAAACTTTAAACCCTCATAACTCCGTTTATACAAGACTTTGAGGTCCTAAAAGTGGCTCCATCGGTTTCCTCGTGAATGTTGCATGTGTGAGGAATTTGCGATTTGACTACTAATTTCTATGTAAAAGTTCGCGAGAAACACGATGGTGCCACTGGTTTTCTCTGTAATCAACTCCCAAGTTCAAAAAAAGCTCTCAAGTTGAGGCCAAAATGGAGGGGATATCCCGCCCTACCCTGAGAGTCCACCTCTACATCAAAACAAACTCTCCATTAAAAGATAGGGAGCAAATACATTGACAGGGCTGCCACTTTATTTGGGGACTCTAAGACTGAAAATACGGCAACCCTGCCAATGTATTTGCTCCCTACCTTTGCATAGAGAGTTTGTCTTGATGTAGAGGTGGACTCTCAGTATAGCGTGGGATATCCCCTCCATTTTGGCCTCACTTTCAGAGCTTTTTTTAAGCTTGGGAGTTGATTCCAGAGACAACCAGTGGCACCATCGTGTTCCTCGCGAACTTTTTCATAAGAATGAATAGTCAAATCGCAAATTCCTCACACATACAACTTCTCAATTTTCCGCAAGAGGCAACCCTTAGAGTTTAAAATTTGACGAAATAAACATCAAAATTTGCAGTTTTCGTAAAAAATTCCATGTCCGACCCCTTCATTACGCTCGCCTCATTGTGCGGCGGGGCGGTGACGAAAGTGCACGTCGAGCAATCGCAATCGGACGTGAGAAAAAAGCGGAACAAAGACGAGTCAGGCGCGGCGGCCGGCGCGGCGTCGCGACGCCGCAATAACGGCGAATTCGCGTGTGGATTCTGGGATCGAGAAAACGGATGACTCGGCCGCGATCCTGCTTGTCACCCCGCGATATCGCCACAGGTCGAAATTTACTGATTTATCGTTAGCTGGAATTGTGTGTTTTCAGGGTGAGAAAGCCATAATAACGTTGAAATCTACAAAAAATTGCAAATCTATCCTCAAAATTACAAAAATGGCAACATGTATTCTTGGTCTGTAAAATCGTCACTTTGCAGATAGGCGGAATAATTGTTCCCTAGCTACCTACTTGACAAAATGATCCAATCTGCTAAAATACATGTGTTTATGTGTGTGAAAAGCCATCAGGTGACATCACTAGGTGGTGCTTCTTCTCACTTTTAAAACTACTTTTAGGCCATTTCCCATATCAGAAAAAAATTCTAAAAAATACCGCAAAATCGACAATTTAAGCACTCTCAGATGAAGCAATACACTTTAAGACAAAAAACATTAAAAAATGTCAATCCCAACCATCTACTTTCAAATTTGGTTATATTTTGAGAGTTTACAGTTTCGGAATGTTCGTGGAACTATCCTTCGTGCTCTGATATCAATAACCCAACTTTGAATTTTTGTGTAGTAAGATACTTTTTTTACCGCGGGTGCCCACATAAATAAACATAAATAGTGGATTTGCGATATATCGATTGATCTGTCATTTAAATCTATGGAGAAGGATCGATGAACGGGGTGTTCGGACACCTCAACTATCGATTCTTTACCGTAGCTTCAAATGAGGAAATATCGATAATCGATCATTCACGCCTCGCCACTGAAACCGAATGAAAAATGAAATGGAGTAAAAATATGTGATGGTGAGTGAAATGTAAAATTATTCCGGCGGCCGAGATATTTAAGATATAAAAAGGGCGATACCCCGGATAGTAAACAAAGTTAAGTGGTGCCAAATTGACTGACATTGACATTCTCCCGTGACGAGTGCCCGTGCCAAATATTTAGCCTCGGGCCAAAGACACGCGTCAGGTTGACTCGGGAGCCAAGCTGACGCTATGTTATTGAGCTAAACTCCATGGGATTCCACTTTGTAAGCGGAGAGATTGAAGCGATGAAACCAAATGGATTGTCAGAGGTGCGAATTACAATATTTGAAACTTTTAAATTAGTAAAAAAAAAACGAGATAAACCCCTCGGACCTATCCCATTGACGTACGGAAAACCAAAGGATTGACGTTGTAATGGGATACTTCCCAGAGATTATCCAGAACGATTTGCTATTACAATTGTCACGACTCCGCATTTGTAATGCACTGTATGCAATGTACTGGTATTTGACTTAGTTTTTGCATGAACTTACTCATTTTTGCGGAAGAACGCTCATTTATGAACATTCTTGGCCATCTTGGTTTGAATTGGACGTATTTCTGCCAAACGGACCTATGTGCTTTACGACGTGAGCCCTGTAATGCATGTATTCTTATGGGTCTCAGGGCTCATGTCTTAATGTACATAGTTCCGTTTGGTAGAAATGCGTCCAATGGGCCTGTTGCAAACTTTTGCTAGAGCAAAACTAAGAGTTGTTTCTTATAGATAATGCCTCAAAAATCACGATGAGCGCATCGGCAAACTCTGAAATGCACTCATAACTTCACAAACTGCGTAAGAAATTTGCGGTTTTTTGAGCTTCCCGCTTCAAAAACGATACTACGGCACAGGTGAACATTTTGTAAGAGGAGTCGTTCCATTGTCGGCAATAATCATCATAGCCGACGCCAATCCGCCAAAACACGTTTGATGGGACGAGATAACACCTGAACTGGATTAGACCAGATAACAATCGGTGTGTTAACGTTCATATTTTCCACGCCCGAATTGATTGACCTTGAACTCTCCTTGAATTACGCGCGGAACTGCGTGCAAGCGTCGGCCATGATGAATATCGCCGACGATGGAGCGACTCCTCTAACAAAATGTTCACCTATGCCGTAGTATCGTTTTTGAAGCGGGAAGCTTAAAAAAACGCAAATTTCTTACGCAGATTGGGAAGTTATGAGTGCATTTCAGACTTTGCCGATGCGCTCATCGTGATTTTTGAGGCATTATCTATAAGAAACAACTCTTATTTTTGCTCTAGCAAAAGTTTGCAACAGGCCCATTGTAATTTGGAGATTGGCGGTGAAATTTTGTGTGCTAGAAGGCCGGCTACCCCTTTGGGCCCTAAGCCTTTCATAAAGCGAGCTGTCCATACTCTTGCTATACAGGTACTCTACCTTCAGCCTTACACTGAAACTCATTAGAGCTCAACATTTTTGACTCTAATTAAAATGTTTGAACTTTCTGGCCTAGCTTTCCTTGCAAAATAGTGTGGACCCAGCACTATTTACACTTATCATATCCTTCAAGGGCTCATAATTTTAGTAATCTACAAATTCTGTACCTCGGTCAAATATATCTAACACCTAGTTGACGTTCTGCATGCTACGTGTGTTTCTCCTCCAAACCCCGGTGATCATCAAGAAATAAACATAAAAAAAATAAATACCTCACTCTTAATTGGACCGCGTTTCACAGAAATGAACTAAGCGACATCAGCTATTGTCAAATAATTCTTTGATTTTTTAGATGAAAACGGTTGTGCAGATTTTAGTGCAAATTCCGGTGAATTTTCTGCATAGTGCGAAGCAAATTCCTAAAAGTTTTGAATGGAATCCGCACAAACCTTCTCTTGTAAAACATTAGATTGCCCAGTTAAATTTGGCAATACCTGATGTGGCTTGGTTCCTTTCTGCTAAACGCGGTTCAATTTTGATCGGAACAACGGCGCCGTGCCTCTTCAATGAAGAAAACATGCACTTCTGCGGTGTCGTAATAACATGCACAAGTACATATCGACGGTGAAACTCATATAAAAATAAAATATACATTTCAGCAATGGAATCTTTACAAGATGCGCTCGGCCTGTCTTGTGACGGATAAGAAAAAGCTCTTTCATCTGGTCTGGCGGAATCGCAAAATTCTGGGGGTAATTAAAAGTTTTACGACTGCGAACTCTGAGGTGTTAGGCCGTTAATCTGGTAGGCCTCCAGGTGGTCCGCCTTTACGGCCGCGCGGAGAGTAAACAGACGTTAACGTTAGATACGTTACGTTTCCGTCCGTTTCGCGCCGTTCCGTTGATTTCCTGATTCGCGCCTGTTCTCAGGACTTTTACAACCAAAACGTGGCCCCCCCTCCCCTCCGCTCCGGCTAGGGCGAGATAGGCGAAAATGGTTTTGTTTACTTTCTCCGGTGCTCAAAAATAAACGGCTGCTAATTATAATTTATTGCCTCGCTGGCCGATTTTCGAGAGCTCGCGAATGACTGGTCAGAAATTGGTGAGGGTCGTTGCCAGACTTTGATCAAATGTTTGATCAAATTTTACAATTATTCGGTGAAATTAGGCAACGCCTGGAGCAGTTAGGCTGATTCTGCCTGTTAATGCTATACAGGATGGTCTAGGGTCAAAAGGCCAGACTTCAGGAGCCGAAACACCCCCAAACCTCCTCTTTTAATTGAGATTTCGATTTTTATTAGATCATTTATGACTACAGGGCATAAACGCACAGGAAAGCACAAAATTTCATGAAATTGGGTTCACAACCTTTGCCAAAATTCAGGAAAAACTATTTACTTTCCGATTTTTTTTTTTGTGGGGGGGGGGGGGCGAAGCTCCGACTGCGGACATTTTTTGAAAAAAACTTTTTACAGCAAAAAAGTCTTATTTTGACCCACAGAACGCGCTCTTGCAGTCTGGTCATTTAACCTGTGGTCAACCTGTATACAATTTCAAGAGATGCATGCACGCACAGTATGTAACGCAAACATGCGTGCATAATTGATTGCTGTTAAAAGCAATTCGGAAGAAATCATGCGATGCGACTACGTGATTGATAATGTCAATCAATGTGATTTGTCTCAGAATTATGCGTATCTGAATCATTCCGATGTCTCCGAAAACATTGACCAAACATGGCATTGCCTTCATGAGAAAATTAGTATATTTTGTTAGCCTAAAAACTCCAACCGTCTGAATATCATTCCATGCCCATTGCGACTGATCGATTCGTCGCTCTTCTGGCGTAAGGGCGTATCTCGATTTCCACATAACCCCCAGTCTGTATTGATTTATATGTAAATCAGGGTTCACGTGGAAATTGAGGTAAGCCCTAACGTCATGTCAGAGGGGTGACGCGTTGTGACCAGTAAATATAGTGGAGAACAGTTTTTTGGGACAGGTTGTCGAGCTAATTCACCATGTTCAAATGGATAGGTCAATATTTTATCCAGTGGCGTGGCGTGAATGATTGATTATCGATATCTCGCCATTTGAAGCTATGGTAAAAAATCGATTATTAAGGTGTTCGCTACCCTAAAAATTGATCTTTTTTCATAGGTTTGAGTGGCGTATCGATCGATATATCTCAAAGCACGCCACGCCACTGATTTTATCTACCGCACGAAACGGAAAAGCCAAACGAATTAAAAATACATATACACACATTTGGATCGTCAATCAATCAGACGATTTCATGAAGTCTGTTGGGTTATCAACTCACCAAATTCCGAAATCAGTGAGCGAGATGGCATCGCTGGAAAGTGAATTGATGCTGGAACAAACAGCGCGTCCAATAACAGCTTTGTTTTGCTTCGTCGACCATTGCTCCTTCTGAATGGTGACCGATCCTGATCATTGCTGATCGAGTCGAACATCTAAAATCACATTGGACGGATATGAGAAAATTCATGAGAAGCACTTTCTTTTACGGGCAATCGGTCGGAATGAGGCAAAAACTTTTTACGGCTGCAAATGCGATAATTTTACGCTACGAAAGGCTCAATATCAGAGGCGGATCCAGCAATTCCAGCAATTTCCTCCATTTAAACCTATATGAAATGATCGATTCTGGTCGCAGCACCAGGCCCCTTAAAAAATCGATACATTTCCGTGGATTTAAATGGAGAGAGAAGGATGTTGGGAATTGCTGGATCCACCAATGCTCAATCATTTAAATCGTTTTTCATCAGGGATCTTAATGGAGGAAATACGACCAAACGGACGGAAATGTTGCTTTAAAAGGTCGCAATTTGATAATTTCCATCGAGGAACGGCAATACTTTGCCCAAAAATACCAATTTTTAGATGTGAACCCTTGAGGGAGCCCGAGAGACCTCTGAAAAAATTATTTTTTTGTTTTTCAAAATGGTCTTGATTTGGCCACATTGTATCATATTTTGAGCGAAAAAGACTTGAACTTCTCTCAATTTTAAAGATAAGAGCCACCCTAATTGGACGTGGATACATTTCCAAACCAATCAACAGACTGTTTTCCAATATTGATCCACGTGGACCAGACGAAACGGTTGACACTATCAATAAACTGACAAAATCATACTCATTGCATGAAAATGACTTTTATTTGCAACTATCCTAAACTTTTAAATCAAGTGACTCCTCTTTTGGAGATGCATGAAAAATGCCCTATAGAAGATTTGTCTTTCAATGAATTAATGATGTGGATTTTTTTTTTCTGTTTCAGAGAAAACTTTGCTCAGCCGCAAAAAAGGCACTGTCGAAAATCCCCACTAAACACATAAAGAACGATGACAAGGTAAGAATTTTAAACTGATGCAATCATTTACAATCAGTATTCTCAGAAAAAAAGAAGAAAATAATAAACTTAAGCAGAACTACGCAGAAAGGAATTCTCTGGTTAATTTACCTTTAAGAGCACAACTAACGGCTAGTTAACTGATAAATATTTTATTTCTAAACCGAGTCAACAATATTTAATTTAGTGTAATGTGCAGTTTGGTTATTAATTATATAGCTTCCAATCCTCTGAATCCTTTAAATTATGTCATTTCTTATCAATGGCTAAATTAATTCTGCGGACACGTATATCCATGGCGTTTTGAAATGTTCATGCTTACCTTACTTTTTCAAAGAAAAACTAACAAATAAAACGACTTGAAATTTTATGCAATAATTGTAACGCAGGGTGAGGCAAATTTCATGGAAAAATAATGAGTTGTTTTATTTTCAAAAAATAAAATACAAAGGGGTTTGTAACCTGCGCACTTAAGGTACGTGTTTGCAGCATGTTTACCCCTGTTAATCAGTCATGACCGTTATTTTTGTGGTTAATATCACAAATAGGGGAGGATAAGGTATTTTACCCCACTCGACCGAAACATATTTTGTCGGACGGGTAACTTAATATATTTTTTGAATCAAGTCAGAATGGATTAATACAATTATAAAGCATATACATAGACGATTGAAGATCGAAACTGCAACTATTAATGCCAATGCAATGCAAGAATGCAACTGATTGTGGAGTTGAGTTGACGAAGTGCTCGCTCTCAACCATCAGCAATAAGATTGCCCGCTTAAATCGCCTGCAGAAACACCGAACGCAACCGGCGAACGCTTGAAATGGAAATTGCATTCAAACTATTTGAAGGCACTCAGCATATGAATCGTCCTTTTATTTTTCCTCTTTGACATCGAAATATTCATTCATAGCAACTCACCAGATAGTTCTTTCCAAGTCACTAGCAGGTCACTAGAGAACTCGACACTCATTTCAAAATTGTTGAAAAAGTTTCTTTTAATTTTTAACCACTAGATATAGAAAAAAGTAATTGATTTGAGAGAAGCTCTATCGCAGTGTTGATATACTTTATAAAGTGTTAACTTCATTAATTTTCTCATGTAAATATAGGTCACTATATTATTTAATTATGTATTAGGCCTCTTGGCTCAAAATATGGTCTAACTTCTTAATTTCACACGAACTATTGCACGCAATTTTGTTTAAAGCTCGAGAAAAAATTTAGTCTCGCTCAGAGATGAAGAGTATTTTGCTTGTATTTTTCAGGATTCTAATGGAGAGATGGAGTGTTGCGCTGTTTGTATAGAATCTTACAAATATTCAGATGTAGTAAGGATTCTCCCATGCAGGTGGGTTTTTTGCTCAATTTGAAGCATATTTTAACACTAATTAATGTGCGCCTCACGCTCTAATTAATATTCATGCATTCGAGGAAATTTACAGCGCTAATTAAGGTGATGATGTGCTACTTAAACTTGCGTGCCATGTGTGATGTAAAAAAAGAGAGAAAAAATTTGCAGTTAAATTTTTGCGGAGTCCTAAAAATGGAATCGTCTCATTATAAAGTATTCTTTTCTGTTGATTACAAAAGAAAGATATCCATGGAAAAGGATGTCGGTCAAAATCATTTGGTCCTAATTAGAAGTTGGCGTTAGAAGTTATTTATTTTGAGACCGGATAAAATTTAGTTTTAGCAGAGGGGACTTTCTATCTCGACTATAGTACTATATTGTGTTTAAATGACTTCTTTTAATCCCCATTAAAACAGAAGAATATCAGTCGATACCGTAGTAGTTTTGATTAATTTGATTAGGAGTCAGGACTGATGGAATGGAACTTTGTAGTAACCTTTCTCCAGATTTTGAAAAAGACAATCTAATGAATTTTAGTGATAATTCGAAGAGTTTAACAAACTCAAAATTTAAAAAAAAAATTAAATAAAGAAAGTATTTTCAAAAATCACTGCAAAACTTTCAGAACAAATCAGACACACATATTCATTGGGAGAGACTCATAATCGTGGACAGGTGGTTGGAGATTGTCACGAAGACTAATACCTACTTAAATGTCATGTTGTGTAGAGATTACAAGTACGTTCAAAGATTGCAATTTTCTAATAAAAGTTGGTGAAAAATAAAAATGTATCACTTTTAAATTTTTTAAACTAATGTCATCAATGTTTCAGGCACGAATTCCATCGTAATTGCATTGACCCGTGGCTTTTAGAGCATCGAACTTGCCCTATGTGCAAGATGGACATTCTAAAACATTACGGATTTGTGGTAAGTTGCTGATTTTTTACTCGAGTGAGAAGTAACTGCTGAATATAAGCGATTTTCTTGCATAATATTTGTGAAGTTGGTGTATTTGCATATTTTCCAAGCGACTTGCGGTACCATTCACTGCCTGAAACTGCCCTCAATCACAAAACTCAAAATTGAACGTATTATAATTAGAAATAGAAATGTATCCACTGTGAAATGAGCCCTGTCATGTATGCATTTCAATGGCTCTCAGGGTCCATGTCAACATATGGATAGTATTACCTTGATTTATATACGTTAGATTGACGAATATTTTGGCACCAACAAAATCTTCAACAGTTTCAAACCAATCCAAAATTAATTGATGAGATTTGAAGTTTGCAATTCAAAGTATGTAGTTTTGACAAACAAAACATATTGGATTCTTAGTCTATATGGTTTGGACTAAAAATTGTGGGATTGAAATTCAACTTACCGCTTTCTATTGAAACGAAGCTAAACTAATTCAACTTTTGATCATTATACAAGGAAGGCTTTATAACAAAGTGTGCTCCTCCTTTGAAACTTAAATTCCGATTTTTTTCTATGTAACTTGACCATAGTAGCTATCTTAAAATCGTACATATTTGTGAGATCCCTTTTTGTAGACGTTTATGTGTACGTACATGGTGGGCGAGAAAAGATTTCTTCCGCTGGTTGCTTGTTGATTTTCTCGATTAATATTTGGCCTTTTCCATTATTTCAGTTCACCGGTAGTCAAGAAAGCATTTTACACATGGACCTAGAAGAGAATGTGAATTCTGACTCGGAGCAGTACCGCAGAAATGTACAGCATACGATGCAAAATTTAAGTCCTTCTTCGCACCAAAGACCTGCCTCAATGCAAGTAAGTAACTTTTTGTGTTGATCCTCTCAGCTATTCATTGTTTATTTTGCACACAGGCCGAGTTGAAAAACGGTGACTCCGCGAGTTTAAAAGTTAGAGCCTAACAAGGAGCGGAGCGGCGCGGCGTGTTGCTGGCCCGAAACTCGCACTGGCGCCTACAAACCTAAGGGGATACTTCTCGCACTGCGCAATGCTTGGAGTATCCACTTAGGTTTGTAGGCGCTGGCCGGCTGCCCGCATAGTGCCACGGCGCCTCAAGCAACTATTTCACCACAGAGGTGTTGCACAGTATCATACGAAATTGAAGGCGTTCCATTATATTAAGCATGACAGGCATCCTTGAAGAGTACGTAGCTTTCCTCTTAAAATAAATCAAGATACTACGGCACACCGAGAGAGCGGTAGTCCACAAACTCACTAAGTCCTAACATCCTATCTAATAACGTTTAGCATAATTTCTGAATTTCATGAGAGACAAAAGTGACTCAATTTAGGCAGAAACATTCTTGAGTATGCCGTCAAGAAAATTTTATTTTGAATCAAGAATAAAATAGCTGGATGAAAGCGGGTGAATAGCGGGGGAATAGCTAGGTGATGTAAGTCACTCGTCCTTATTTAAAAGCATCTTTCCTTCTTTAGACTCCTTTTCATCACGAATGTAATCTGTTCTAATGTATTCTTTATATTTTTTTTCTATTTTCTCCATATCAACTATCACGATCATTAGCGTCGGTGTAATTATTTCGATCCCTGATATGTAGACGAATTCTCTTTTTATATTTGTTAACCAAGATTTTTGTCCCAGTCTTACCGCTTTATATTATTCGAATGGCGTCACTAGAGTCCTTAAAGTATTTTCCCTCCAGATTCTAGTCATTGTTTTATCATAAGCAATTAAAACGCTGTGTATCATACGTGTTTTCTTATGATTTCACAGGCTAACCAAACTAGCCAACGGAATGTATCGCCAGACCCTTACCACCACCAGCGGTATCATTCGAACCAGTACAGCCGGGCCTCCACTCCGGATGAACTGACACCTGCTTTACCTCTTCCTCTTTGCTCAAGTAAGTTACCTCTGTTGGATTTAAAACTCTTTTTTAAAGTGTCCACAATCAATGCAGCCTTTTTATTTTACCAAAGATTCCAGGGTTTCCGGAATTATTGCCAACTTTGCCATGTTCCGAGAAAAATTCCAATTTTTTTCAATGTTCCGGGGTAAAATTTAGAAATAAACTCATAAATTTAGTTCCAACTATTGTCAAAAATTTAAAAAAAATCATCAAATTTGATCAAATAATCCGTCAAACTGACGAAATCTCCGAAATTCCAAGAAAGCAGAAAAATTTCGAAAATGACGAAAAATCCCAGGAATTTATAAGATTCCAGGAAAAGTTCGAATCATTTGAAAAGTTCCGAAAATCGGAATTAATTCCACCAAATAGCAGCACTGTGTACAATTGCCTGTGTGAAAGTCTGACGGTTCAACCAACAATTTCTCGGTAAAACAAAGTAAAATTGCGGCGAAAATTTTGAAACGTCGCATAGTATTTGTGATACTTTGGTCGGGAGGTAACGATCTATTGAATATTTCTGACCGTTCCTGTGATTTTACTAAAAAAAAAAATTATTTCTGCTTTCAGACGTAGAGCTCGTTCATCAAAGCGTGATCGGTCGCAGCAACTTCCACCGGGTAGCCAGCGACAGCGACTTCTCCTGTCGAGACACGCCTGTCCCTCTACGGCGCTCTATCTCCTTGGACACGATCGACATTGCCACCACTGCCAGCTCCAGCACAGCCACCTCCAGTCCGGCCAGCACCCGACCCGCCTCCTAGGATCAGCGACGTCTGCGCGACGTCCGAACAACGTCACATTTGACGTCAAGTCAAACCACGTCGCCATCGTCGTCCACGATGGACGTCATATTCGACGCTTTGTCGAACTACATCGCGACTGCCGTCATATTCGACGTCAAGTCAACGGCATCGTCTTAAGCGACCGCTTGCAACGGGTCGTCCCTCTGACTGGATGAACTTTTGGAGTTGTTGACGTTTGCAAAACGTCGTGTTTCACGTCACCGCTGACGTCATATTCGTCATCGCAGCGTGATGGTTTAAACTGAATCGTCCTTCTACCTTTTATGGGAAGGAGGCTACGATTCGTGTGAAACCCAATTTTCTTTCATTTTATTGATGTTAAAAGCTACGAGTCGGTTTGTCTTTCATATTGTGGCATGTTGGCACGCGTCATTTTGAAATGGCAATGTGTTTGGAACCTGCGGCGAGAGAAAAATGACACATGAGTTCGGTTATTATAGGAAGTAACCTGAACCCGCGGTTAATTCTGGGTTTTCGCGATTTTTTAATTGCGCTCTGCAGAGGCGGATCCAGCAATTTGGCAACAACGGATTTCTTCCATTTAAACTTATGCTAAAAAATCGATTCCTGTTGGAGCATCTGGCCCCTCCAAGAATCGATACATTTTCATAGGTTTAAGTGGAGAAAAGACAATTTTGCCAATTTTCTGGATTCGCCAATGGTGCTCTGTGTGCTGGATTAAACGCGGACTGAACTAGCGTCAACACTTCGGTTGGTTAGTGTTTCACTTCCTATCGTAACAGCAAGGAACTCAAGGACACAAATATTTTTCTGAGTGTATAAGTTCATTTTAAATGAGGAAATCGTCGATCAAATTATGGATATAAAAGTACGAAAGTTGTGATAGAGTGCCTTTCATTTGTAATTTTTTACCCATCACGAGTCTCGCTCATCTTGTTGTCATTGGCGGATCCAGCAATTTGGCAACACCGGATCTCCTCCATTTAAACCTACGGAAATGTATCGATCCTTGGAGGGGCCAGGTGCTCCGACAAGAATCGATTATTTAGCATAGGTTTAAATGGAGGAAATCCGGTGTTGCTAAATTGCTGGATCCGCCAATGCTTGTTGAAATGGGAGCACTTGTAAAATGTGCATCCAGTTTTCCCTTGTCCAAAAAATGAATAATGCATGAAAATTTGTAATATTTTCCAGAACTATATCATCTGAGCTTGACAAAACTAAAGCTGTGTTTTTACAGTACTTGCAGTAATCCTATTTCACTTGGTGAAACATTAAATAGTATAATAGATTTTTTTGTCCAAACATAATGTGTCTCATGTTTTCTTTTTAAGCTTTCTCTGCTAAAACTACTATTATTTTCAAAATGTGTGTATTTTTTTAAAAAAAAAGGAATGACAAGCATAAATCCAGCTTTTGAAAATGAAGGATGGAAAATCTTACATATCATGCTAAATTGTCCAATTTTGATTGTGTCCAGGAAGTTGAGATATTCCGTCAAAAACTATCGCATGTCATAATACACACGAAAATTTTTCCCCTAAACCTCATTTAATGTTGCTCAGTTTTGCCTGATCTTAATCAGGCATTTAGCGATGATATTTGTATTAAACTTAGCGATGATATTAAGTTCTAAAACTGAATTGTGATAAAAGAGACGATTTTATGTATTTTGAAATGTTGCTGTAGTATTTTGGCAACTTGCTTTATTTTTGTATTTCAAATAGATTAAAAATATTTTGTGCTTTCAGTTGTATCACCCATAGGCCTATTGTAACTTTGTGTGTAATTCGGAGCAGACATTATTGTAGAGGCATTTCTCAGATTTTGGCAACACTATTTTTTTTCTCACTTTGAATATATTATAAAGAATCGATTACGGGCAAAACCGCCTATGTTGATAAATTTCGATGGTTTTATACACATTTAAAGACTAAAGCCAGTGATACCAACTTACTAGAATTGCCATTGCAGTCTTGATCGAAATTTGCCTCCTAAGAAACGATTGATCAGTGTAAGAACGAAATCGGTTTAAAATTTGCTAAACATAGAAACCAGAAATCTATTCCATCACTATGCTACGCACATGCTTACATTTTTACCGTGTATAATAATTATTGTAAATAGTGTATTCATTTTCAACGGACTGCCCCGATCGACTTGACTGAAATGTACCTGAATTTGGAACCTCGCTCCGACTTCGACTGCAGATGCACTCCTCTTAATCTTGTTCCATCACAGCCACCGCAAAATTTTAACTTAAAAACCGAAAAAAGAGTTTGTAGTTGATTTTTTTTTTTTTTTTTTTTTTTTTTTTTTTTTTTCAGCGCTCACGATAAAATATTGCCTCGGAAGTGGCCCAAGAATTCTTGAAATACTTAAGTTGCCCTCAATTTTCATACAGTTTTCATTTACTGCTGTATACATCCTCAAGTTTTGGTTGGTTCTAGGCATAAAAATCTAAATTCGAATGGAAATTGTAGGCTTCTCTGCAATCAGCATTCACGCAAAGAAAATAAAAGAAGCAACAAAACTGAGAATCCTCACACATAACTTTTCTGGTGAAAATCAGATATAAACTCAGGGCATTGAGCATAAATGTCACCGCGCATTTTAAATGGCCGATAATTTAAAGTAATTCGAATAAATAGAATCGGATCGAAAAAGGGAAGAATTCAGCAACGGTTTTTGCAAGTTGGCAACAATGTTTTTGCTCCAATTAAATCCATTAAAAATATCGATTGGTGAGGAAGACTGCCTCATCAAGATTCGATAGTTTATTTTAATTTAAAGGGTGAAAGTGCTGTCAACCTGCATGTATCGTATTTATGTAATTTGAAACAAAAGAAAATTATCTTTTAAATAGGGTCTTTATTAGCTGTGAAAACTTAAATTATGAGGTATATTATATGGCCTGAGCAAAGAATCTCTTTTACCTGTTACTGCGTCCATTTTATGCGAGTTGATCCAACCATAATTTCACTTGAAGTCTCATGTAGCTGTCGGGTTTATTAGTATTTTTGAGTGGTAGGACTGAAGTTGAATTCAATAACTCTCTTGTTTCGTCGCTCCTCTGATGTAAGGGCGTATCTCAATTTCAACCTGAGCCCTGTTCTCCGTGTAACTATAGGCTTTGCGTGGTTCATGTTGAAATGGTGATACGCCCTTACGTAAGAAGGGGCGACGGTTTGACCACTTAAAGTTACCACCACGTGTCACCCTTTCCTGCCTCTCTTTATTTCTGGAGAGGTTTCCTCTCCGTCTGAAATTGTCCTAGTCATTATTTTAATTTTATTTGTATTTTTACGGTTACCCATTTTTGCTATTTGTACGTGTGAAAATTTCATTGTGAATTAATTCGTCTTCTTTGAGAATAAATTACATGAATACAAAAATCATCGCGTTTTACTCTACTCATTGTCCATTCGGTACTCTGTTATACGTCATGCGTTAATGAGGGGCTGTTTGCAAAATTTGTAGGAAAAACCATGACTATCAAAGTGGCAAAGCGAGAGAAGGAACTGGGGGGATCCATAGATCCTCACCCATGGGTCCACACTATTTTGCGGGGAGGGTGAGGCCAAAAAGTTCAAAATTTTCGCTTAGGGTCAAAAGTTTTTAGAGCTCAGTTTCTTTACGCTACTGAAATTTGTTTAACTTTTTGGCCTTGCTTTCCTCGCGAAATAGGTGGACCCAGCACTATTTTACCACCTTGTTAAAACCCTTAAACACCTGTTTCTTGCCGTTTATTATCCGCTATTCTCAAAATGTTGAAAAAAAATTGCATTATCAACCTGAAATGTTTTATTTTTTCATTATGAGTCTGCAAAAAGTCAAAAAGTAGAGGCTGACATTCGAAAAAAAAATGGAAACCCCTAAGATGGGGTAAAAATTTTGTGGATTCAGGAAAGGAGTTTAATTCTACACACCACGCGTATTGTCAAAATTTCAAGACCGACTCTCCATTTGTTCAAAAGTTACAGGGTGCCAAACGACTAAGCTCACCATGTATACAATTTTAAAGATTGAAATTAAGGAAGGATGTACATTAATACGACATGTAAATTAATACGACTATGTAAATTAATACGACACGGACAAAAACAGCAAGAGGTTGTCGGATGATATGGAAAATTCCAATTAATTGTGGTAGCGCCCCCGGTAAATCAGGTTACTAATCCCAATTTTGCGGTGCTACCACAGTTAACTAGGAATGTCCATATCATCCAATAAATTGGGGCATTAGCACAAATCTATAGAGGATGACCCCTTACACTTTTTCCGTCGAGTAACGCATAACGTAAAGTTCGCGGCGCACAGTGGATCGAGTCAATAGGAGAGGTCGAACAAAATTTGGAGACTTTAAACGCTTATAACTCCGTTTATACAAAACTTTGAGATTCTAAAAGAGGGGCCGTTGGTTTTCTCGTGAAATTTTCCTCTGTATGCACGCTTTAAAATTTAAAATGTGACAAAATAGACATCAAAATTTGCACCCCGTTTATCGACCCTTCTCGATCGGTTTAAATGGCAGATCAATCGATACATCGCAAACACGCCACGCCACTGTTGAACGCTCTTTTTCCTCCTCGTAGAAGAATTTTAAGACACTAACTTCTCTGGTTGACCGATGAAACAACAACGCATTGATGATTTTCAAGTCAACAGTGAGGACCACGTCCTATCCTTAAGTTCATATCGAAAGTGGAACTTCAGAAATGCGTGTCTCAGTTTGCGGCGTTGCAGACTTCCGGTCATACTTTAATTTCTCCGTGGAAAACAACGGAATGTCATTTTTTGAAAATGACAGTGATTTTTCTTATCTTTATAAGGAATATTCTATAAAAACTTCAAACCGTGATATAGAGTCGATTTCCTTAGGAAAAATAAAGTAAAAGCGGAGATTTCGAAACACTGTAACCGTGATGAGCATTTTTTGCAGTTTTGCCGTCGACACGTAAGAGGTTAAAAAAAGAATTGTAAAATGGTGTTACAAGATTTTAATTGTTCGCTCCCGGAACGGGGCCACATGTTGGGGGCTCAGTTGGAGAGAAAATTTTCCCGGAAAAAAGTGTTATTTTTTTATGTAACCTTTCACTTGAGAGTTAGACTTGTTGGATTGAAGTGTAATTTTTCTGTTGTTTCGATATTTTGTGATAAAGGAAGGTTCCTTCCTCCCAAAAGTGAGTTCCAATATTTATTTATTTATTTAAAGAAATACAAGGAAAAGTCTCTCCCAGTATTCTTCAGGAATCATTCGGAATTTTCATTGAAACCGACTTCGTTTACCCAGAGATCTCTTTGAATTTGCTGCCAAAAAATGATTTCGCTCGAGTTAAGAAGAGTGTTTGTATCCAAAGGACAGCATCTATGTATGTATGAGCCGCTTTTACGGCGCGCTAGGGCGCTCTGCGACGCCTATTCTCCACAGGAATCGGTCATGGTAGAGATCCTCCGGAAGCTGGCATCTCTCCATCTCTTCATGGATGCCCTCTACCCACCGTTTGGCTGGACGCCCTCTCCGTCGCCTACCTGGGGGGACCCACTCCAACACCTTCTTCGGCAACCTGGTATCAGCCATTCTCTGCACATGCCCATACCATACCAATTGCTTGGTCATGATATCGTGCACAATCGTCCCCTCAACGCCCATTATCTCTCGGACACGTTCATTCCTGACACGTTCTCTCCTCGAGATTCCAGCCGATCTTCGCCAGAAATCCATCTCGGTCGCCTTGAGCATTTCTTGGGTCCGCTTCTTCAACTGCCACACTTCACTGCCATAGGTGATAATAGGCTTGACAACCGAGTTATAAATCCTCTTCTTGTTGTCTTTGGAAATCCTTTGGTCCCAAAGGATCCCATTAAGCATGGCGATGGCTTTCCTTCCTAGAAGATTACGGTCCCGAATGGCCTGATCCAGCTTCCCATCCGAAGTCAGCTTCACCCCCAGGTACTTGTATTGTTCGCAACTTTCTATATGTTGACCATCCTCCAGGACTATGCTTTGCTGAGCACCTCCAACTGACATCTTTTTTGTCTTACGGACACTAACCTCGAGGCCCCATTTGCGGTACTCCTCCACCAACTTCCGGGTCATATACTCCGCGTCATCGTGATCTTGACTTATGACTACCTGGTCGTCAGCAAAGCATAGCGTGAACAGTGTTTCCTGGTCATTCAGAGGGACGCCCATGCCGGCACACTTTCTTTTCCATTCCTTCAGAACGTGCTCTAGATATATCTTAAACAGCGTCAGTGACAGACAACATCCCTGCTTAAGCCCCTTGGTGACAAAAAAACCGGACAGCATCTCAGGGGGGAAAAAACATTTGATCGGTGACAGCAATTTTACTTTTGACTCATGGCAAAATCATTTTCATGGTCAATTCAATTCGCATTGATTCCCATTGTATTTAGTTCACCGCGAGAAAGCTATATTGATTCCTTTTTTTTCTTTGCGGAAATTTAAATTTGAATTTTTCAATTGGTGATTATACGTAAGAGAGGAGTCAGCTCCGTGAAAATAGTAGATTCTGCTCCACAGCGACGGTGAAACTTCCAAGCCACTTGTCTCGGTTTGCGGCGTTGTAGACTTCCAGTCATATTTTTTTTTTTTTTTTTTTTTAGCTGAAAAACTACTCTACGGAAATTTTTAAAAACTGCCAAGAAATTTCATTTCTATTCGTAGAAAATTCTGGGAAAACTTCAAGGAATGATATATTATTCTTTATAACCTATAAAGAATAAAATTGGGGGCAGGGATTTCCAAACACCGAAACGAGGTACATGGTTTGGAACTTTCACCGTCGAAATGCACAGCATGTAGTTTGTCTGTGCGATATGTAAGTTCTCGATCGCAAAATGCACTCCGGCTTTCACTTTGATATTTAATGTATAGTGCGAAACTTACCTATTTTCCATCCTGACACCCTTGATGGCCTCATAATTCCGTAATCAAAGTGGTTATTCGTCGGTGGGGTAATTATTCCACAAGGATCACCCGTGGAAAAAAAAGAAGTACAAGTTGCTGGATGATATGAACTTTTCCAATTAATTTAATTGATGGCAGACACTTTAAGGAGGGCGTGATTCATACTGAATCTCCCTGAGAAAAAATACAGGGAAAAAAGTGGCAAAAAAGTCTTGATCGTCTTATTTGCAAGGTTTGGTAGGGTAAAGAGAGAATATTATATTCTCTAAAGTTCAATGAACCATATTCATCCAATATTCGTTGAATTATGGGAGTGTCTGAAAAACTACAATATGATCATACTAAGAATTAAATCAATTTTTCAGAATTATGTCAAAGTGTTCAAACAAAACCTAGTGGCAAAAAAAGGTTCGAAAGGTCATGAAGAGGCCTGATTATATTTTTAGGCATTTAATGAGTCTGAATTATTAATTGAGTGTTGCTATTTGGGAGGGTTGCCTGCCACTTTGAGGATGATAATTTTAATAACTGAGTCGGTTTGCGACAGTTGCTTCAGAATATTAGCACCAGTTAAACTGTTCGACTAAAGAATGAAGAGTTTTGAGTACTTTTCACTCTATGTTATTTTAATATTAGAATAGTTATTCCGTGACAGTTTTCATGAACTGCTAGTGTTCGTAAAACAGTGCTTGTTGATTATTTTCGGTTTTCTGTTACAGTTTTCGTGTGTTTATTGAGTTCCTCTTCCCGTGACAAGTAAGAGCTTTTTTTGAAAACATAATAAAATATATAAAAAAGAGCGATCCATATTACATTGAGCCAATAAGTTAGATGAAGAAAAAGGGTTTTGTTTTCTCATAATATTATTTTCTGAGTCTCGTGTTTATCTGATAGAATCAGTGACTATTTAATTTAATTAGTGTAAGGCTACACCGTGATGTCTCAATTGATTTCCTTGCTTTAATTTGAAGTAGTAGTTATGAATATTTTTCCTTGAAATTTCAGGAACTTTAGGTGAAATTGCGAGCAAAATTATCTTAAAAATTGGAAAGAAAATATTCATGAGTTTACCAAGAAATTTGGGTTTTATCAAAGGAAATTTGGCAACGCCTGGGAGTTCATACGGCGTTCTTCCTTAGCACGACAGTGTAGGACAAACACTGACAAGTTATTTGGCTTCACCCTATCAACAAAATAATTACCTCATTTGCGGTTTTTACTAAATTTGAATGTTAGGAGACTTTAACGCAAGGTTAAGAACATGAAAGTGCATTCTTGTAACATGTCTGTTTTGATGGTCATCACCTCATCGATCTCATTTGAAGGGTTTGGAGGACAAGACGCATGAGTGCAATTTTTGAAAAAATGTAGGTGTTAATAATTTCAAGTAAAACTAGTCTAAATACATATTCTGTGAAAATTTCGCCCCAAAACTCAAATTTTTACGCATCAAAAATTCAGTTTAAACTTTCTTTCCGCCATGAGGATCTATGAAATATCGAAACTTCAATCACCTATTTCTCGAAATAGCAAAAACTGCACTTATGCGCCTTGTCCTCCAAGCCCCTTATTTGTAGTCTGTAGACGGAGACTTACTAAAAGACGATCGAATACTTTTAACATTATCTTTAAACATTTTTACATGTGAGGATATTTGTATTTAAAGGGCTCAGGGCTCATATCGTAAACATATTTCGTATTAAGCATATGCTTTTAAAAAACAATCACATATGTACAACGTACGTATGTATAATGTACCTATGTAGAAAGTACAACACATAGAGATTCATCGTGCAAATCAAGGTCAATCGATAATTATTCAGCAACTGACTCGCTGCAAGTATACGGATAGTTCTGAATGGGTTTTAAAAGGTGGATCTCAGTGAGTTCCGACAAGTATATGGTTTTGTATGTAATACTATGAGAATGACTTCACATAAAATTATGGAAACCTAAGATACTCTTTATAACTATAGAACTCTCTATTCTCATCTTACTGAGTAATTATAGTTATTAAATGTTCAAATAGTGTTACTTAAAAAGGGCAATCTTACATTATCTCTAAAATGGAGAATTTGCACACAAAAATTGTATTGCTTCATCTGAAAGTGCCTAATGAGCTGAGTTCGCAGTATTTTTCATAATTTTTTCTGACTTAGGAAATTGGAGAAAAATAGCTTTAAAAATGAGGAAATGCATCGCCTTGTGACGTCCTCTGGCGGCATTTTCCATTTAAACACATGTGTTTTAGCAGATTAGGTTATTTTGTCATATTTTCTCCAATAATTGTCCAATTTAGAAACCAAGAATATCCTCGTACTCAGTTTTCCTGGCAGCATCATTTTAAAGATGAAATTCGCAAAATTTAAGACACCTGCAAATTCCCTGTTTAACGGAAAAATCGAATATTTTATTATAAACTGTAATCCCATGAGCTGACACCACTTGTCACAATAGCTTCTACAATATAGTCGCTTTGAATTAACTATTATATAATTAGAAATCTTCATTTAGAATTAATCGAAAAAAACCATGATCAACTTTTTGTTTTGAATCACTATTTTCAGTGTTCCAACTTCTTTGGGCGCACTTCACACTCATGGTAATAGCACAGGTAGCAGTTCAATCCAAGTTCACCCGAAATCTATGGGTGTGTTTGATTGGTGCGTTGCTACTTAGAGCACTGATGCAACGACTGAGAAATCAGCGAATTTTTGCCTTCATGGCTGCATTGCCTGGACCCACAGGTCTCCCTTTCCTCGGCGCAATACATCGTATAGTGGGAATTAACACTACTAGTAAGTTTTTATAATTTTGAATTCAGGATTTGACTTGAAAGAAAATATACAGGGTGTGCGGAAGTTAACTTTTTTAACTTTCAGGGTCGATTTTTCGGCTCAAATACGACTGTTTTGTCCTATTACATATAATGCCCAAAAACGCTTTATAAGGAAACTTTACGCCTCCAAATTTGCCATTCTTTTTGTTTCAAACTGATGTAACTCCTCGTCATTTTGTCGTAAAGTAGCTGAAACTTTGTGTACACTGAAAAAAAAGAATCTTTTTGCCGCCAATAAGTATTTTTCCTAAAAGGAAGAATTTTGCTGCTTAATATAAACAACCTTTTTACTCAATCCAAGCCTTATTTTCCTTGTATCAAGAAAAATTCAGCTGAAATCAAAATAAAAAAAATTCTTTGCAGTAATTTCAAGAATCATCATACTTGAGCCAAGCACAACTTTTTTTAGTGATAAGAGGTTATTTTTTATCGTACTGTTCATTTTTTTGTGATTTCAAGGACGCGCGTCTTCGGAAAATGCCGTTCTGAGGGTTACCGAATTTTAAAATTTTGATAACTTTTTTGATAGATGGTTTTTGGAAAAACGGATTACAACACGTGAAAGAGCGCAAAAAATCATGGGTGACGTAGTGTACAAAATTTTCCAGAAACGCGTCATTTTGACGCAACAGAGCTTTGAAAAAGATTCAAATTTTCGAAGTTCCTCATAGGAAATTTATCTGCACGGACTGTGAGAAAAATTTCGCACGAAGCAAGGGGCTTTGAAAATCTGGAAGCTATCGCGACGCTCTCCTATACTGTCTACGCGTTACTGTACTCCTCACAATTGTGTTGTAAAACCTTTTCTTGTTCTATTTGGAAGAAGAAAAAATATTTAAAATCAAATTAGTTTAAAAAAATTTCCAATGGCTGCGAATTCCGCTTTCTTGTTAGGTATAGAGATTTTTATTTAATACATTTATTTTGCAACCATTATTTTTTGGTATTTTTAGTCGATACTGATAACCACTCATGATTCATTTTCAGATGCTTGCCGTTACTTGAAAAATTTGTGTAAAGATTATCCGAGAAATTTTTCCATATGGATGTGTGGAATTCCTCATGTTTTAACAAGCGATCCAGAGGCCATCAGTGTGAGTGCATGCTACCATGTTTTTTGTATACTCTACGCCGACACTGAAAAACAACTGAAAGACAATTATGTTTGAGTTCCTTAATATTGAAATGAAAAGTAAAAATAATAGTCCATTCGTTTCTATCATAAAGCTAATTCATTCTGAATTTGACCGGTAATAATTCATACATAAATTAAGGTATGAAGTATATTGTACATACCTTGACCGATATTTCTTATGTTTAACACCTTGTGCTACATGAGAGCAAGAAGACATGCATCTCCATATTTTGCGCTCATTTCATCTTTTACCTCATGAAAGAACGTAAATGTTGCCAAATTTGATCACATAAATTGCATTTTTACCATGAGAATCTTGAGCGTTTCGAACTGAAAATTTCTCTGATTTTTCTTTGGATCTCATGCAAAAATAAAAAAATTTTGGAAAAATTGTTTTAAAAAATCGCAAAAATGAATTTTTTAAGTCAATTTCACAACTTTAGAATAGAGTTAAGTATTTTCGGCCGACAAACGACGATTTATGTGGATTTTTGAGGTTTTTAATTCGCAGAAAATTTAATGTAATAATTCATTCGTGATGAAAAAGCGTCCAGATTACTTTTTGTATGATCAAGTAATTACACCATACTAGCATAATTATAGCAGAGCGTAATCGTGAGTTGATGTGATCACTCAGTTTGAGCGTATGTGTCAAAAAGAAAGAATAGGAAAACAAACTCATGTGTAAAGTGTTGATAAGACGCGTCATTGATGGTTTCATTTGATGAGTTAACTAATGATCTGAAAGAAATCAATTTCATGAAAATGAGTGAGAAAAAAATTAAATAAAAATTATGATCGACTCAATTAATTGTGATAAATTAATCCTGATCTAGCAGAATGATACGACACACCGAATAACAAAATACGCACACTTTTAAAGTGTGCACAATAAATGGCTTTAGATGACTGGACGAAATTAAAATCTCGCAACAGAAGAATAAATATGATTTTATTTTACCCATATTTGCAGGCAATCCTGGCAAGCTCCGAAAATACTGACAAATTCAGTCATCATAAATGTATAAAAACTGAGTATCCTGCGATTGTTTCTGCTCAAGGTACGTTTGAATGTAGTTCGATAGTGTTTTAAAGAAATTTTTTTTCAGAGAGATGAGCTCCGCCAGGCACGGTGTCAGAGTAACTTAGTCTAGGTATAGTAGGTGAGATGCTTACAAATATCTTCAAAAGTTAGTCTTATGAATTCGGTTATTCCAAATTTCAGCCATATGACTTGAAATACTATCTACTTGTCTGAATTTATACGCCTTGTCCTCGAAGCCCTTAATTTATGAGAGAGACACTGCTTTGACTTGTGCATGACAAAAAGAAATAATTATTGTCAGAATCACCAGATTTTTGGTAGGTAGCTCAGTTTGACTCTTAATTTATTGCAGACTTAACAAATAATGGTGGTATTTTCAACACTAAGTGATATATTTACTGATGTAATGGTAAAATTATCACTATTTCATGTTAAAAATTCACATGGAATACCACTGATAATGATATCTATCACAGTCTTTTCTTAATGAAGGATCCTTTGAATCTTCCTATTACCAAATAAAAACCTCAATCCACTTCATTGAAAGAGGTATAATACCTCTTTCATATCGATTCAAAGAAAGTATCTTAGTATAGGACTTTAGGCTACAAATCATTTTGTTTCCACCAATTTTAAAGCAAGCCCAAATCGCCCTAATCTGATGTCGAACGGATCTGAATTGATTTTTCAAATGAGAATGATCAAAAATTCTGAAAAAAATAGGGCTAAAACTGTTGAAATTTTCTTCCGCATTGCAGGAGATGAATGGAGGAACATGAGAAAACTTGTTAACCCGACGTTCTGTATCAGCAACTTCAAGGTTTTTGAGAGAAATTTTCAATACCGCACCAATGAATTCTTGAATAAACTTGATAAGCACGCTACAGGAGAAGAATTTGACATACATCTGCCTGTTCATTTATGCACACTTGATTTAGTATGTGGTAAGTTTTGCGAAACCAACGTGGAGTCGTTGAAAATGCAGCGATATGTTTTATATGTTTACAGTGTATGCTGTATGTTAGCTGTATGTCTGGCTAAATTCATACGTATGTTATACCTACAATACCACTTGTGGGGAAGGTGTAGGCATTCCGTTTCCAACCAAACTTTCTCTGGTGACACAGGCTCATAAGTTAACTCAAATGTACACCTAAAATGAATGCAATTAAAAATCAAAAATCAACGGTGTAAGACGGCAATTACATAACTTTGTTTGCGACATCGCAGACTTCCCGTCATACTTTATTTTTTTAACGGAAAACTACTCAACGGCAATTCTTTAAAACTGTTGTGATTTTTCTTCTCTGTGCGAAGAAAATTCTGCATAAACTTCACGGAAAAAAAAAAGGTTGTTAGGGGGACAGTTGACGGTTGTAGTTGGCGAAATGGTAATTGGAACCGACGTGCTGGGTGCTACTACCAGAGTGCCAGTGCAGGTGACGAACCCGCTCAGGTAAACATAACTACCGTGCGGTGGCTAATACGTTTTCCTGGGTTGTCTGCTGTCGGCTGGTTGTAATAACTACCTCGCGTGTGCTGCCCTCCTTCAAAATTTCCGTTACAATTTAGTTCAAATTAAAATGGCGTCGGGTACGGCCAGCTTTCCACGCGTGAGAATGGCGTGGGCTTTGAATCCGATCGTGGAAATGGAGTGAATAATTTCAATCACAAGTGCATATAAGTATAATGATATTTGAATTTGCCGCGTGTGGTCCGAGCCGGCAACATTTGGACAGCTGGAGCTGGGTGAGTGAGAAATGTGCACCGTCTATCAATTCTGTTCTCTGTGATCATCCTCCTTTGTTATCAGCCACGCTTGTGCAGTGTCGAATGCTTCATTTTATCTCAAATCAACTCTCATATCCCTGAATAATTAAAAAACAGTGCTGAGTTTTTGTATTTGAAACTCTGAATTGTGTGTCTCATAGCTTATCAGTTACTTAAAGTACTCAGGAACGTCCATTTAGGCACCTCTTTGTTTCATCAACCTTGTGCCTCCAGGATCAAGTTCGGCACTCGTTGTAATTTGTGATTTCTATTTCTTCCAAAGCCATGGTAACGAAGTGAGAATGTTAACGTATCTATACAAAAAGGAGACTATCTTCTTCCGAATCAGTTCTACAGAGTGTGCTTTTCTCACGTAACCGAACGTCACAGATCCAGCTTGTCTCGTTCCAATGATTTTGTCTAACAATTGAAGTACATATGTTTCTCAGGTACCCACCTACAGTTTTCAGTAATCCCCTTTGTTCTTTTCAGTTAGTTTTCTTGTTTGATGAACCTGCTCTCCTGAATTTAATAGGAGTCTGATTCAGAGAGATACATGAGCCCATCGGTATAACCTCAAAACATCTTCCTCCTTAAAGAGTAATTGATAGCTGTATGACTTTTTAAACAAATTACTCAGCTGATTGCATCTTGCAGTCTCAGTATTTGTTTGAAAATTTAGCAGTGTTGATTCATCTATTTCACCCAATAGTTGCAGCCTCACTGCTTAAGCTTACGCTCTTACCTTAAAGATTGTGCAATTATTGTCAGGTGCGCGCACAGTGAGTTGTTGCTTAAATGCATGTTACCTCTACATATGGACTTTCATCTTATAATTTTTGAAATGAAAATCAGTGGTGCATCTATTATTTAATGAAAGGCGAATGAAAAAAAAAAAAAACCAGAAAGTGTAGTGTACTCAAGAGATTCACATCCAACTCTGCAGAAACTTCATACCTTCTGATTCAATCGCAAAAATTGTCTGGTGAGTCAGTGTTTTATTTTATTCTCCGCTTCAACACTATCCATGTTCTCTGCAATTGTGACCGATCAGGATATTCTCACATTTTATTTTATTAACGACTCTAGTGCTCTTCGCAGAGAGAATTAGTTTTAGCATACCTACATTGAATGTCTTATGCCCATCCAACTTCATATTCTAACAAGAACTAGATATTATAATAAGTTGTGCAGTTCTGTAAACCTTTCTTGATACTTAAGTTTTAAAATGGTGTATGCAGAATTTGTATTTGTATTTCATGAGAGTGATCTTTAATCAGTTCTCTTCAAGCAAGTTTTCTCACTGACTTGAATAGAGATACTGTTCCTTGCATGAACCAATCATTGCTCCTAGACCTAATGAGGTATTTTTTTTTATTTTTCAATCGTGCTTAATTCTTGTTTAGAGAGATGTGTATGTGTCAAAGGCAAATAGTCAAATTAGGCATTTTATCAAATACCTAGGCAGATAGTCAAATTTTCAGATGTTGCGAGGTTTCTTATGTTTTCACAGAGACCTCTCGAATTTCCAATATTTAAAGTGTGAAAATCCATTAAAGTACAGACTGTTATTGCCTTTCCTATTCAAAAATGCTCCTCACATTTCTTCAGCTGTCCAAATTGTGAAATAAGTTTATTTTATTAAATGCTGTGTATTTTGAGATAAATGTGCAATCTAGGACTAGAAATAACTCAGGTATTTATCATTGTATGAAGCAAATTTCTACAGAGAATTCCTTCCCACATGATCAGAGCATTATTTTGTCTACAGTTAGTAAAATAATCAGAATTTCAGTCTAAGTGAAAATATTTGACCATTTGCCTAGGCATTCAACCAAATGCCTGATTTGACTATTTGCCTTCAACATATGCACCTACAACGACCGATCAGCGATTCAAAATTGGGAGGAACTGAAGTTACTTGGGAATTTAAAAAAAAAAATGAATTCAAGGAAAATTAGGAAAAATTAATAACCAGCTTTTTCTCTCCCTGCACTGTTTTTCATGCCTAACACCAGATCATTTTCCAAATTAAATTTTAGGCTTCATGGCATCGATTTTGATTAAAATTTGCTGTGCTGTCTGACTAAATATTTTCAAAATTATGACACAAGAGCCCCGCTTTTGAAGGTCCGAATGTCTTTTTTAGCCTCAAATAGTGACCGAGGGAGGTCTCTTCATTTTTCATTTAAATTTCTCTCAGATATTAAAATAAACAATGTGACTTTATTATTGCAAATTAATACATGAAGTCGAGAGATTTAATGAAAGGGGGGGGGGGGAGAGATGATTCCAAATTCCCCTCAATAGAAGACAATATCCCATGTACCCTCTGGGAGGGATGCAAAAATCCCTATTGGTCTTAGCAGGACCAACGGGGATTTTTGCATCTCTTCCAGAGGGTACATAGGATCTTTTCCTCTATTGAGGGAAATTTGGAATCATCTCTCCCCCTCCCCTTTCATTAAATATCTCGACATTATGTATTAATGGGCACCCTAGCCCCCCCCCCCCTCCCCACGAGAAAAAACACGGCAGTCAGGAGTACCAAAAATGGGCACTCCCTACTAGCGTGCGGTAGCGAAAAACGCGCCAGCTACCCTGCTGGTTTTCTAAACTGCCGTGCGCCTGTAGACCCAAGGTAGTCGTCTCAACCACCGGAAAGTAGTTGAGACAACTACTGTGGCAGTCACGGTGGCCACCACGGTAGTTGTCTCAACTATTTTCCGGTAGTTGAAGCTACTGCCACGGTGGTTGAGATGACTACCTTGGGTCTACCGGCGCACGGCAGTTTAGACAACCAGCAGGGTAGCTGGCGCGTTTTTCGCTACCGCACGCTAGTAGGGAGTGCCCATTTCTGGTACTCCTGACTACCTTGTTTTTTTCCGTGTTTTAGGAATGATGTCAATTTGTTCTCCATTAAAAAAAATACATAGAGGCGGAGATTCTCAGACACCGTAAACGAGATATGTGATTGCGGACTTACGCCGTCGAAATTTTCTTTTCGCTGCACCTCTGGCAGATCAGTGTATTTTTACCGTGTTTACACTATCCAACATTCAAAGGGAACATAATAATTAACCCTCCAATTTCCTCTATTCATCAATTTCTCCCCTGTTCTCTTACATACTTGTATTTTCGATGCATTTATTTCTTTTTAAGCCTCTTTCTGCATTGGTATACTTTCAATAGTATGAGAAAAAGGGAGCAAACCTTATTGTCCCACCGTAAGCTTGGATAAATATGAATGCCGAGACTATCAAAGTATCACACGCAGGAAATCGTGGATTGAGTTTACTTAAATTAGAATATCAGTTGGTGAATGAAATATTCCAATTATTGCCTTATTTGCAGATAACATGATTGGCTGTGAGATGGACGTTCAGAAAAATAATCTTGAGTATCTGTCCATTGCCATGAGTAGGTAAGAAAAATTACATTTCATTTCCTTTCCTCGTTTTTTGTCAGTCCAAGACGCTATGTCTCCTCTCACCCGACTGAAGTGTTTGACATTAGTATTTTAAGAATCGATCACCTTATCATCGCTTAAAATCAATTTTTCATTAAGGTTAATCTTCAGCTGTAGTTCCGAAAAAATCCACCACGTCGCGCTGCTAAAATCCGACTCCGAAATCAGTGATTATTTAAATATCACAATAGGTATCTTAAATTCTAAGACTCATAAGTTCTATAGCAGCATACGTCTGGAATCCTTAGAAACAAACGCGAGCTTTGAAAGTCTAATAATAAAAGCTGTAAATTGATCCCAGTTTCTCTTAAGGGATATCTGTAAGTGCGAGAGAGACAGCTCACGGTGGGAGAGAGATATCTGCCAACTGCTGAGAGCGATCAAGCGCGATTGGTTGCATCAAGGTCATCATGCTTAACCCTACTTTTTTCTGGGATCAAATGGCAGAGCTTCAGAAATGACTTTTCACGTTGTTTTTAGGGTCAATAGGAAGAAGAATGTTATGGCTAGAACTTATAACTCTTCGATTTAAACAGAAATTCCTTCAACTTTTATAAAAGCTCAAGGACTCACGTGGAGCTGTACGGACTCTAAAACACAGCGGTGGCGCCCCCTGCGCGGAGAAATTTCTTACTTCACGGAGCTGTAGATAAACCTTAAAGCATAAACAAAAAACGAGTTTAATAAGCATGAATTAGATGAGTTTCTCATCGGGACCAAATTCCCCAAAGTTTATGATTTAAGAATCTAACAGTTCAATTGCTCGATATTAGTACAAGAGGGCACCGGAAAAAATGATCCTCCAAGAAATGCTTTTCGTTCTTGCAACTCTTAAATACTCTAGGGATGGATCAAACTGCCTCTCCACCTGAATGATTTTTAATACTACGTTTTAATAATTGCGCCTTACGTTATGGGGAATGGACCTCAATTTATAAAGAAAAACTTCAATTCGAAAATTTTTCAACAAACATTTTGATACAACCATGTTGTCTCTTCTAGAGTCTCTTTATAATGAGAGTCAAGACAATGTGAATCCATTTCTGATTGGTTCCCGTATTTTAGGCCTTCACTGTGTCACAAACGGGAATAAAGATTACATTTTCACTGATTGCAAAGATTATATTCTGGAATGGACCAGGGAATTACCGGTTCGGCAAGGAACAGACGGAATGAGAGAAGGAACGGAGAAAGGAATATGAGAATGAGCCGATCAAAGATTACGAAAAACGTTCAATTTCTGTAATCTTTATTCCCGTTTGTGACTCCATGAGGGGGTGTTGTCTTGACTCTCAGTGTAAAGGGACTCTAGTCTCTTCAAAGAAAAACGCCGTATGAGAATCCGAATGTTGCCAAATTTCCTCTTGGAAAATTGTTTTATTTGAAGGAAGTAATAATTTTTTTTCCTTCAAATTTAGAGACATAATAAATTAAATCACGAAATAACTTTTCTGAAAGGTCGGAACAAAAATAACCAGAATTTTCCTGGTAAATTTGCTTCTTATTGACGAAAATGTGGCAACGCATGAAGACTTATACGGTGTTTTTCCTTAGAACGGCATAATGTCAAAACACAACTGAAGCTTTGGCGGTTTATTTGCAGCACAAAAAACGCGTAGCCGGAAGGTAATTATATCTGTAGATTAAGGATTAAGTGCGCTTTTTTTAAGCGCATAATCATCGGCTAAAAACGCAGTTCTGGACTCTCCGTGTCACTCAAAAGTAAACTCGACTTTTTTGCAACACATCCTGGGGATAACAGAGAGACCTATCCATCAAAAAAAAAAAACAAACAAACTTTGGGCTAAACTTGGAATTGCTCTCATTAAAAGTTCATTTCCTTGGACTAAAGTTTCTTTCCCATTAATGATTGCATAAGTATGTAATATGTGTAGTGTAACTGGTGTTCATAACTTTTCATTCTACGCAGGGCCATAGAAATGATGTTCGAGAGGGCGTTTCAACCAATATTTTGGCCGGACTTTACATATCTTCTTTCCGGGCAACAGACATCGTTTAGAAAAACGTACAACCCAGGACTGGATTTTGTCAAATTGGTAAATTTTAATATTTTTTTTATGGGAAATTGTTTTACATGTTTCTAATAAATCTTCAAATACATTCGAGAGGAAAAAAGGGAAAGAAAAAATGTAAGTGGTTTTTTTCTACGGTATTATGTATACAAACATCGTGTGGTTGTAAGGTAGAGTTTCACACTTCCCAATCATAGAAAAACAAAAGTTTGTGTACGGACTTAAATCGAGTACTAAAGAAATTTCGGTATATTTCAGAACGGAAGAATTTTCCGGAGAACAATTTTTTTTTAATAAAGTTAAAATTTTGCTTGCATCAGAGGAAGGATAACAAATGTATGAAATCAAGCTCTAATTGTTTGCTTGATGTATATGTTGATTTCAATGCTTAATTTGCCCAACGGGTATGGTACATTGATTTCTTACATATGAGATAATTTTGAAAATTTTTGGTATGTTCATTGTATTCTGCGTAGCATTTTGATGACGGAACATTTGCTGTGGTGGTGGTGCCTAATTTCTATCGTTGAAAAGCTTCGATTGTTTCTTCAATGTCAGTTTCTAATTTCACTCATTTGGTGCAAATAATATAAATTTTAAGGTATTGTGATAATTTCTATCTTGTTGCAGTGTTGAGACTCTTTTCAGTAGAAACGATGCATCGATGTAAAAGTAATTTCTACTGTTATGTTTACAGGGGATTGAACAGAGGATGAAAGCGCGAAAAGAAGGTGTGGTAGCAACTGAGTCTGAAGGTGAATACATTTCTTTCAAAAATAATTTTTAATTATTGACTGCATCTTTGAGAGCATTCCTAAATTAATTTGGATGACGACCCAAAAATGAAGCTATATGGCTCAGAACTTTCAATGGAGTCGTTTAAAAGATATTAAGAGAAAGTGAAAAAGTAAATGAATTTAAATTGGACGATACTGTTCGTGATTTAGAATTCGATTTAACTACTTGCAATTTTCTCCTACTTTCAGAAAATTTCCGGTCATTTTTGGACATTTTATTGGATAATTTTGAGGCAGGAATAATTTCGATGAAGCAAGTCACTGCTGAGATCTCTGAAATGTATTTTGCTGTAAGTGCTAATACAGGGTGGGCCAGAAGTTCCAGGACGGTCGGCTAACTTTTTAACGGTTCGAGATAGAAAAATGAAACTTTGGGAATGTTCCTATCTCAAAGGGGACCATCTTATGGGGGAGTCAAAATTTTGGTCCCCCCTAAGGGAGGGGACGGGGGGCCCCCAACTTTTTTTTTTCAAATGGCAACCCCTATCTTGTGATACCTCATTCGAAAGACCATAAAAAACTAAAAATTTTGGCGCAAACCGCAGATCAATATCTTAATTTTTGACCGAGTTATGATAGGATCAAAGGTCAAATTTGACCTATTTTCAAAAAATCACAACTCCGGTTCAAATTATCGTAAAGAAAAAAATAAAACGAGAAAATTTACGAAATTGTGTTTGCTTTTTTGTAAAAATTGCAGAAATCACTTCGAACTAATTTTAAGGGGGGGTTCGGACCCCCAAATACGTCAATTCAAAGGTCATGTAATTTTCCAGTGAAATAAACCAATTTCCCCTAGATTTGCCTCCACATTATCTCAGTAAGGTCAAAATCAGTTCAACATTACGTTGGGCAAGTCCCCAAATTTCAGGAAAAGTTAAAAAAAACGCAATTTAAGGACATTAAATTTGACCGTTTAAATTGGGTTTTTTTTAACTTTTCCTGAAATCTGGGGACTTGCCCAACGTAATGTTGAACTGATTTTGACCTTACTGAGATAATGTGGAGGCAAATCTAGGGGAAATTGGTTTATTTCACTGGAAAATTACATGACCTTTGAATTGACGTATTTGGGGGTCCGAACCCCCCCTTAAAATTAGTTCGAAGTGATTTCTGCAATGTTTACAAAAAAGCAAACACAATTTCGTAAATTTTCTCGTTTTATTTTTTTCTTTACGATAATTTGAACCGGAGTTGTGATTTTTTGAAAATAGGTCAAATTTGACCTTTGATCCTATCATAACTCGGTCAAAAATTAAGATATTGATCTGCGGTTTGCGCCAAAATTCTTAGTTTTTTATGGTCTTTCGAATGAGGTATCACAAGATAGGGGTTGCCATTTGAAAAAAAAAAGTTGGGGGCCCCCCGCCCCCTCCCTTAGGGGGGACCAAAATTTTGACTCCCCCATAAGATGGTCCCCTTTGAGATAGGAACATTCCCAAAGTTTCATTTTTCTATCTCGAACCGTTAAAAAGTTAGCCGACCGTCCTGGAACTTCTGGCCCACCCTGTATATCTCTTACTTAGAAAAACATTCCAGTTAATAATTGTTAAAATGTTGTATATCCACACATTTAAAAAAAAAATGAATAATTTTCGGATAAGAATTCTCGTTACGTCAACCGAAAATCTCTTTTAAGTGAGAGGACGTCTCTCTGAAATAACAGAGACACCATTAGAAACAAGGGAATTTCCTGTTCACTGAGCAAATATTTTTGCTCAGGAATTATTGATTAGAATTTCTATTGATCCAACAGAAAATGTCCCTCCGTGTTATTTCGCTCATTTGGTGACAGATTTTTGGCAATTTAAATAGTACTTTATTTACTGATTTTTTTTTCTCCTTTTTTTTGAGATTTTGTAAAGGCTAAATTTTAAGAGTCAGAAAAATGACGGACAGCCTCAGTTCCGTGCATACCACATAATTTTTAATACCACAAGTATTTCTTTGTATAAATTCATGTCATCATTTGAAAATTTATCGATTGAATATTGAACTGATGAGCGGCTCCGTACGTTGGCAAAAACCATAAACTGACATAAAATAACCGAGAAGAAAGCCCGGCTCGGGTGGTCGCGGTCACCTTGTATAAACTCTGCACTGCTGTATCATGTCTGATCGTTATATCGTAATGTCAACAACAGTATTAATGCCCGAATGGAGATCGATGTTGAATGTGTGAGGAATTCGCGATTTGACTGTTGATTCTTATGCAAAAGTTCGCGAGAAACACGATGGTGCCACTGGTTTTCCCCGTAATCAAATCCCAAGCTCAAAAAAGCTCTCAAGTTGAGGCTAAAATGGAGGGGATATCCCACGCTATCCTGAGAGTCTACCTCTACATTAAGACAAACTCTCCATGCAAAGATAGGGAGCAAATACATTGCACGATACAAATCATTTTATTGCAAATTATGTACACTGAAAAAAATAATATGCTGTTTTAGCACCTAGGATGTCAAAAATGTGTCTGGTGATCCCATGATGCTGCCTTTACTGCCCTCGCAGTTAACTTTACATCCTATGAATGCAAATTCAACTGAGTGGGCAATCACGGTAGCATCTTAGGATCACCAGACACATTTTTGACATCTTAGGTGCTAAAACAGCATACCATTTTTTTCAGTGTACCTAAAGTGCATAATCCTTGCAACATCGGAACGCTCTTGGTTCCTTTCTACAAAATGCAATCAATGTTGTTTCCATGTTAATTTAATTCGTAATATTTTCATTTATATAGGGCTCCATAACCACAGCTAATACGACGGCGTGGGTGTTCAAGTTGTTAGCAATGTTTCCAGAAGTTCAAGAACGGGTGTGTAAAGAGATCGATGAGATATGCGATGGGGAGCAGGTTACTCCAGAAGATCTACATAAGTTGGTTTACCTCGAGATGGTCATCAAAGAAACCCTTCGGCATTACGGACCTCCGTTCACAGGACGGAAAATCACCGAAGATCTCAAAGTCAATGGTATGATTTTTTGATAGACTGACATCAAGAATAAAAAGTCATCTGATGAGTCACGAGTGCACGGATGACGTCATCGATGAGTAAATTTTCGAAATCCAATATGCAGGGATTGGAGAACAAAGCGCATAAGTGCAGTTTTTGAAAAAATTGAGATATTAATGAAACCAAGTGAAACTAGTCTTCACGCATATCCTGTGAAAAATTCGCTACCAAATTCCAATTTTTAAGAATCAAAAAGTCAGTTTGAAATTTTTTTCTGCCATAAAGATCCATGTAATTTCGAAACTTCAAACACCTATTTCTCGAAATAGCAATAATGCACTTATGGGCCTTGCCCTCCAAGCCCCTCATGTGTCGACGATATAGCAACGTATGTACTGCCTTGTTAAGGAAAAACGCCGCATAAACATTCGAGCGTTACCAAGTTTTTCCGCCTACAACCTTTATTTGGACGTATTTCTGCCAAACGAAACTATGTGCATTAAGACATGAGCCCTGAGACCCACAAAAAAATGTGCATAACAGGGCTTAAGTCATAATGCACATAGTTCCGTTTCATAGAAATACGTTCATTTCTGAGGAATGTTGTGCATATTTTAACTTGAAATTTTCAGATATTTTAGATTAAATTGGGAACAAAATTCCCTGCAAAATTGGAAGGAAAAGTATTCATAAGTTTACAAGGAAATTCGTGTTTTATCAAAGGAAATTTGGCAACGCCTAAAGGTTTACTCGGCGTTTTTCCTCAGCACGACGAATGTCTCAGTTGATGTCCTTAATTTCAGAAAATTTGACGATACCGGCTGGGATAGAGGTGTTTATGTTCCTTTACTTGATGCACCACGATCCTGAATATTGGCAAAAACCAAATAAGTTCTACCCAGGACATTTCTCTCCCAACCTTGAGAGCAAGCGGCCCAAAGGAGCATTTGTCCCGTTTTTAAGCGGCCCGAGAGTCTGTCCTGGTAAGTTTTATTTTGAATATATATATTATTTCATACCAAAACGTTGATTCCGAGTTTCAGCTAAAAAAGTCCATTCAATCCAAAAAAGCGAACATAGAGAACTTTCCTAACTTTTCTCAAAAAAAAAAAAAAAAATTATCAGGAGAAACGAGGCAACGTTTCAATTTTGGCAAACGTCCAATTTTGAGCGTTTGGTTGCGCGTGCACCACGCTGCAGCACAGTAAAGCACAAAATAAAAAGAAAAAATTAAAGTGCTGCTGAAATCATTAACTTTGACACGGAACCACCTTAATATTCACAAAACACACATTATGTTTTCCTTTCATACATATTTCCCCCTCCCCCCATCAATTTAAATGAGAATAATCCATGCAGAGAGTACAAACGTTCCAAAATCATGAGTTGAAAAACGGTGACTCCGCAAGTTTAAATGTTAGAGCCTAACATGCAGCGCAGCGGCGCACTGGCGCCTACAAACCTAAGGGGATACTTCACGCACTGCGCAATGCTTAAAGTATCCCCTTAGGTTTGTAGGCGCTGGCCGCCTGCCCACTAAGTGCCACGGCGCCTCAAGCAACTATTTCACAACAGAGGTGATGCACAGTATCACATCAAATTGAAGGCGCCCCAACATATTAATCGTGACAGGCATCCTTGAAGACTACGGAGCTTTCCTCTCAAAATAAATCAAGATACTACGGCACAAAAAGAGAACGGTAGTCCACAAACTCACTAAGTCCTAACATCCTATCTAATAACGTTCAGCATAATTTCTGAATTTCTCAAAATAAATCAAGATACTACGGCACAAAAAGAGAACGGTAGTCCACAAACTCACTAAGTCCTAACATCCTATCTAATAACGCTCAGCATAATTTCTGAATTTCATCCGAGAAAAAAGTGACTCGATTTAGGTAGAAACGTTCTTAAATATGCCGTCAAGAAGATTATATTTTGAATCAATAATAAAATAGCTGGATGGCAGCGGTTTCTGCTTGATGTAAGTGGCTTTTCCTTTTATATAATGGAGGACCAACGGATTATGAAAGGAGTCCATCTTTTCTGGAGATACTTTTTTGAACTTTAAGAGGTGACGCTATCAAGACCATAAAGCAAATTCAGACTTTTGAGAGTTATTTTACATGACGAATTTTGTGCACATTTATTTATTTATGCAATATCGGGGTGGCCGCAATTGTGCGGTTCTTTTTGCAGCTGAGATTGAGCTGGTAACGGTCAATCTCAGATTTCAGTCAAACGTCCTGATTTTTAGTGTGTGTAATGTTTTAGCCTTGTTTACCCATGTTTTAATCCCCTCCTTATTTAAATTGAGGTATGAAGTACATCATACATTACTTGATCGATATTTCTTTCGTCTAACACCTTGCGCTAAGTGAGAGCACCAAGACGTACGTCTCCATATGTTGCGCTCATTTCGTCTCTTCCCTTAGAAAGAACGTCACTACATTTCAATGTTGCCAAAGTTGATCTCATAAATTACAGCGTTTCGAACTGCATATTTCTCTGATTTTTCTTTGGATCTCATGCAAAAATCAGAAAATGTTCGACAAAAATTGTTCAGAAACAATATCGTAAAAAAATGAATTATTAGAATCAAATTTGCAACTTTGGAATAGAGGTAAGTTCTTTCGTCCGACAAACGACGATTTGTATTGGTTGAGGTTTTTGATTCGCAGAAAATTTAATGTATAAGCTTAGATTGAAAAACTCGCCTCCATCTCTGGCTGATACCACTCACTGCTGCTTGAGAGTCCAAATAGCTGCGTCTCCAGACATTGCACACATTTGTATAGTCGTGTGATATTTGCAGCAAATCATTAATGTGTTCAAATGGCGGTTAATATGAATATGATCAATAGAATATGAAAGTATTTGAATGTATTTTTCAATTTTTCATGTTGCTTTTTGCAGGATACAAATACGCTATGCGGTCAATGAAATTAATGATAGCAAATACGCTATTGCACTACACTTTTTCGAGCAACGAAAAACCACCGGAAAATATGACGGACTTGGAGTTTCGAATTTTGTTCATGCCGGTACCAGTTAATGGTCTCAGGGTTAAAATTCAAAGAAGAGAATGGCACAATGAGTGAGATTCAAACAGTCGCCTAAAATTTACTTAAACAATTTTGCTCAGGGTTCCACCACCACTCTAACATGTATACTGTCTAGTGAACAGTATACTTTGTTTACAATATATAAGACTGATTAGGTGCGTGCCACCTGCTATTAGCTTATTATTATCTAACTAGGGGGCTACGCCCCCTGGCCGCTCCGCGACCCAACCCCCAGGTCGTAAATGTGTTTCAAGAACTGAGAGGGTAAGACCGAAGGCATGAACCATCTGGGCCCCCGAGGTTTTTTTTTTTTTTCGGTGAAATGAGTTTCCAGCTGACTCTGGATGGTTGACTTTTGATCAGTCGTGACGTAGTTAAAGTTGACTGCCGTAGAATTGGACGTATTTCTGCCAAACGGAACTATGTGCATTAAGATATGAGCCCCAAGACCCATAAGAATATATGCATAGCAAGGCTCACGTCACCCAAGGGCTCGGGCGAGGGCGACCGCGACCCTCTCGGCTCGTAAACTGTCGCGAGAGAGTTTTATGGGTTTTTTAGGACGCTGCCGTCTGTCCCAAAAATATCGAAAACGCTCATTTGTCTTTAAAGAGAATCCGTGTTATTTCTGCGCAATCTGACAACCACATTATTTGTCCCAATTTCGCAAATTTGGAAAAAAGGCAATCACTCTCGTGTGGGTAAAAATTTGAAAAATCGGGCTTCGAGGTGCACGTGTGCGTGTAAAGCTGCATCAGTGGGTAGAAAGGTCTATGTTGAGAATTCAATGGCATGCTCTGTACACCTTGACATAGACGCGGTGAATTTTTTAGATTTTTCGCGATAACTCGACCAATTGTATTCATTTTATGGACAAAAAGCTTTAGCATAACCATTTCAGCTCGCCCCTTCATCATAACGAATTTCAAGTTCATAGGATCAATATTAGTCACAAAATAGGCAAAAATAGATTTCGCAATAACTTGGCTAAAAATGAAAAATCCAAAAAAGGAGATCGCGCCGTGCTACAGCACATAATGTCACAACTCCGTAAAATTTCCATACTCTCGCCCTAACGGTAACTTCAGGACACCGCGGAACAGATCTCGACAATTTTAGGGCTTACGATTTTATAATATTGTAAGATAAGATAAGATTATCATGAAACTTTAGTGTAATATATTTACTTCGTTGTAATAGTTATATGTAAACTTTTGTTAAGATATTATATGTAGTATGCTTGCTATAGGTGGAGATGGTAATTTTTGTAATGATTAATGTTTCTTTTTCCAGAATAAATCTATCTATCCATCCATCTATCAATTAAAACATATTTCAAATTCCCCAAACTGATTGCGGTACACGCACGAGTCGCAAAACAATGATGAAGTTTTTTTGGCCATCGTGCGTAAAAAGTTCAGCTTAAAGCTAATATCTCATTACAGAGGGAAAAAGCTCACACACAAGCACAATTTCCCCTCCCTTCAGGAGACTGCACTGCAATGAGGATTGGCCCAACAAGGCCGAAACGCATCTGCAGTTGCCCTCCTGAATGGACGTAACTAGTGGTGCTCCAAACAGCGTATCTCTTTCAGGGGAAATTGTGCTTGTGTGTGAGCTTATTCCCTCTATAATGAGATATCAGCTTTAAGCTGAACTTTTTATGCACGATGGCCAAAAAAAACTCCATCATATTTCAAATTGCCTTCTAATAAGTTCACGTCCATCATTGATTCCTCTCATTGCTGGTAACCAACCAATAGGAGATATCCGTTGTTGCCAACCAATTGGAATCACTGATGCTAATCAGTGATACACACTGAGCAAAAGATCTGTTGCCAACTCTGGCCTTAGCAAAAAGAAGCTTTATTTTTCTGAAAAAAAAAAAAAAAAAATAGCTTAAAAATTAAAGTGAGCGCATAAGGAAAGTTTGAAAGTTGCTGCTGGAAAGTTATATCGACGGCGCAGTCCGCAACCACTTATCGATGGTAAAAGTGCAAAAGTGCATATCTCGGAAAACACGATTTTCCAGGAGAGTAAAAAACTGTCTACATTCCTCTCAATTGCTAGTAGAAGGGTAATAATTTTTGAGGATAGCAAGAATAAGATGTTTTTTCAGACTCTATCATCATTTTGAATAATTTCTCGAACTGTTAGAAAATACGGCAGAAATGCCGAGATTCGCGTTTTCGGCACTAAGATTTGGATTGCATTTTGCAAAAAGGAACCACTAGCATTGCGATGATGCTAAGATTGTGCAACTTCATCTTTTGCAATAAAATTGCGGAAATTGTGAAAAACTATGCAATTTAGATGGTAATTTTTGTCCTGAATTTACAGTTTTTAGCGCGCAAAATAGAAACTATTAATGGATAATCGGGTTTTTCCTCTAAGACAAAAGAAGTTGCACAATCTTAGCAGCATTGCAATGCTACTGGTTCCTTTTTGCAAAATGCAATCCAATTGACACTTCATCACGAGATACACATTTTTGCAATTAGGTTTTAAACCTGTTGTTGGTTGATTTGGATCATTTAAAGACTGAAAAAAGAGTTTCACTCTTAATATTCCTATCAGGTAAGATTTATTTTGATCTCATATAGCCAAGTCAAGCATTATATGATTGAAAAATGGCATTTGATTACGAGATCCGCATTTCTGCAATTATTGGCGTTTATTCATACTTAAATCTTAAATCACGGCAGTCATTTTGCATAGCCGGCTAATTGAAGGCAAATCATTGGCCCATGCAACAAGGTACGGGTTTCATCAATGTAATACGAACTTCTAAGGGAGCAACGCCTCCAACCCTGAGCCCCCCCCCCCCCCCCGGCATCCAAGAAGTCCAATCCAGAGGGGTGCCCCCCTGGCATCTAAAAAGTGTAACCCCGAGGGTCTGCCCTCCCCCCCCCGGCATAAAAGATGTCCAGCCCCCCCCCCCCCCCCCCGGGGGAATGCCCGAAGAGCAAAAAAGTGAATTGCAGAAATCGCAAACCATTTTTGCCATTCATGCAAATATTTTTTTTCCGTGTAAAAGGGAGGATCATAGTGGAGGATGGTGAAAGATCGGTACGCCCTGTATCTGCAACGGTATCTGCGACTTCTGTCAATGATGATACTGTGGAAAAAGTTCGTCCGATTGTTGGAGGAGACGCTCCTACAATGATTGGACAAACTTCAGTAGAATTGAATGTGTCAGCTGCATCAGTCCATCAGAAAATTTGTAGAGTAACAAAATCGCCGAACGGGTCAAACACGCCGCCGTAAAATTGGCGTTTTACAAAAACTAAAAAATATAATTCAGAATACTAAATATCAATGTACTTGTGCTGAGAGAGTAAGCTTTCAAATAAGCTCCAGTTGAACTTGATTGAACCATTTTTAAGGTCAGGGCGGCATCAGTCCGGTAACTTCTTTAACACACCACGTGTTTACGCATGTCGGTGGCGATTGTGGTTAACATTGACAATCAGTTCTCACCGCGGACTTCAGATTATGCGGATTTTTTCATTATCAGTCTATATTGCCAAGAACGTTTGAGGTAGTGTGTGACTCCGAGTCGTTTCATTGACCCATAATTTTTATCTGTATATCTTCTCGCACTTATTCTTAAAGTGATCGCTGGATCTCGGTGTTCGGATGAATAACATTATTTTTAGTTTGGGTATCAACATCCTAATAATCCTAGTGAGTGAATAAATTTTATCCTTAGTGTATGAAATGAATATAATAAAATGTGAAGTGAAATACGCTCTAAAATAATAAGGAATACACCTGAGAAACCGTTTTAAAAAAATTCACAGGTTTAAATAAAATAAATCAAAATGTTGCTGTTATTATGGTTTTCGGTATTTATACTTTATGTGGTGTACTTGTTAGTGAAAAAGTTTCCAATTATACGCAGACAATATCGAATTATGGAAAAAATACCAGGCCCTCCTCTTGATAGTTACTTTCTTGGCCACTCATCGGAGGTTTTCCGCACTGTTGAAAGTTAGTATTTCTCCTTGTTTTACAAATATTCATATATATTTTTATCCTTTCTCGTTCCTGGTGTTTTCTTGCATTTTAAACAAAAAAAAAACGTTATAGTATTTGAATAATTGCCAAAATGGTGGAACCTACCGTGGTGTATACTTACCCAAGTGACACCTTCTGAAGAAATATCGAGCTTGGTAGCAATACATCGAACCTTTATTGCAATAAAGTTACAATTTTAAGTACAATTTTCCATGTACTCAGGGTTTTTGTAGGTTTTCTTCTACGCTATAATTGAATAATCAATTTATTAGTATTGAAATCTTAGATAAAAAAGCACTAAAGTTTGAAATATTTTTAAGTCCCTTTTTAAAAAGGAATATAAATAAACAGCCCCATTTTTTCGATGTGTTGCATTATTGTTCCACATTAATGAAATCATTTTAGCTCCTTGATCAGGATATGTAGGCTCTTCACAGCGCAAACTATAATGTTCCAATAATTTTACCATGTTACTGCAATTTCTTTCAACCGATGCCATTCGGAAATGGACAATTTTTCCTTTAAATGAAACTAATTGATATGTCCTCTACTGAATAACAGTAATGGAATCAAACATCAATGGACCACTAGACTAGGTACGAATTCAAGCGATCTGATACATGTTTCTTAACCAAAATTTCACGTAAAACACGATTCACACATCGAAAATTACTGAAACCAATTCCTAACGAAGATATTAACGTTTTTATTTCACATTGGTTACGAGGAATTTGAACTACCCGTTCACAAGAAACTCAAAGCTCTGCGTGAGTCAAATCGCCTACTACAAAGGTTTCAGCAAGCTTCTCAATTGAGCAATGTTCAATTCCCACAATGTGTTGATCAAACTATTAGTAATTTGCTATAACTGAGCCAAAGCGTCAAGATTGAGATTGTCAGATTTTTATATCGCAGAGACTGTCATGATAACGTTTAGCGCGCGATGTGAATCACGTAGAGCATTGAGTTTTAACGAGCGGGTGGTTTGAATTCACGCATCAAGAATCATGAAATATCTTCGTAAGGAGTTAATTTCGGTAACTTTCGTTGTGTGCACCGTTTTTAAAGTGAAATCTTGGTTAAGAAACATGTATCAGAATGCTGAAATTCGTACCTTATCTAGCGGTCCATTGGTAATGCATCGAGACTGCAATACGAACTAATTTGTCGAAAAAAACCAATTTTTTTCAAAGATTCTAGACCATTCCTATTTACCTATAAATTTACGCACCACTCCAGACATTCAATCTAGAAATGGAAATCCATCTGTCTGTAATCCGTCTAATTACAATATTTCTATATTTTACTTTCTGACTTGAACTGAATCGAAACTATAGTTAACTTTTTTTCTCTCCGCCAGCCCGGCCCGCGTCTAATTTGCAGCTACACAAGGAATACGGAGGTATATATAGACAGTGGCCTGGTTGGGTACCTTTTATACTATTGGCTAAAGCTGAATACGCGGAGGTTTGTATTTTTGACGTTTTCTATAGCCATATTGGTACCAATGGTCGATGGGTGATAAAAATTAGATGTAATTCTTGGTCTTTAAAATCCTCGATCAGAATTCAAAATGCTTCAGTTATCTTTTAACGAATATTCCATGTATCTACCCCAAATGTAAATCAAATTTTATTAAGCTTATCATTTACTAAGATCTTTTAATATTTTTGCTGTTATATAAACTTTACACTTGAAATTATTTTGAAAAAGTTGATTACATAAGTTTACGAACATGCGTTAAAAAAAAAATTATCTCAACTAGTCAATAACAGACCTTATTCAATGTGCGTGGAATGATAGTTTCTATGCGTGTGCATCTAGGACTAAAAATCTACGTTTATCCTTTGTTCAGGTGTTTTTCACCTCGAAAAACTTGGAGACAAAATCCTTCTTATACGATGTATTCCATGACTGGTTGGGTCAGGGACTTCTCACTAGTTCAGGTAAGCATGATGATGTACACTGTACAAAAAATTTCCTGACTAGATCAGTATCTGTACATTGTAAAGATACTGATCTAGTCAGGAAATTTTTTTCATCCTGAAAAGTATCATAAATGCCATTTTTTCCAAAATTGACACATTATTCGTTTCGCATTCCTCAGATAATTTAACCCTCAGATGTCAAAGCCAGGCCAAATTCTGGTTTCCTCGCGGAAAAGAAAGGTTTGGATTTTTACCTGAATATCGGTGTGCAATATACAAACTCCGGATAGTTGATATGGCTTTTTATTTTGAATAGTATACCACCATGATTTTGTGTTAAATGCAAACTCAAAGTTTAGTTTAGTACACGGGCTCAGTTAAGGTAATATCCGAACTAGTTCGGCATCAAGCTAAATCTGGTTTGTATCCCAAAATTAAAGCATCGGCAGCAAAAATCGGGGTTTGTAGTCAGGGGACAGTTGAAAAGAGCCCCCCAAAATGAAGTGTTCAAACTTCACTTTCTGCTCCACCGCTTCCTACTTGAGTTCATGCATTAAAGTTATTATTTTTCCTCAAAGGCACTGCTCAGTAAAAATATATGATCATTTTAGAACCATCAGACATTTGAAATTAGAGGATGAACAGAGGGGTGCGTCACAAAATTGATGGAAAAAAATATTTCTTTCATTTTGGCGATGCACCCTTCAGTTTACCCTCTGATTCCAAATGTGTGATGGTTCGGAAATGATCATAACTCATGACCGTGCGGTGCCTTTAGGGAAAAATAATTTAAATGCATGAAACCAAGTAGAGAGTAATGAAGCAAAAAGTAAAGTTTGTCGCCGAAATGCTTTTCCGGACCCTCGGTAGTAAAAGCTAACTAAATATGATAAAAAGTAAAAACAAAATCGACAATACGTTTGTCCCTGAAGCTGAAAACGGCCCTTAATTGCGTCGTGTTTTGTGCAACTTATCACAAATACCGAATTCAGAAATGTAAGGTGATTCGATGGAGGCCATATTTTGCGTCAAAGCGACGTGCGATATATCGCATCGCTCTGTTCCATAATTTCAGCTCCTTGTCATTTTTTTCAAATTTTGAGATCGCACTTCTGTTGTCATGAGACCTAAGAACTCACGTACCTTTGACAAAGAAATTCAACGTAATAAAGGCGTGGTTTTTTAGAGGAAAAATATCGCACTCGACACTGATCTCGAAATTGCACTCGAATGCAATATTTTCCCTCTAAAAAAACCACGCCTTTATTATGTTAAATTTCTTTGTCAAATTTGGTACATGAGTTCTTCAGTCTCATGACAACAGAAGTGCGATCTCAAAATGTGAAAAAAATGACAAGTAGTTGAAATTATGAAACAAATCGATGCGATTAATCGCACGTCGCTCTGACACAAAAAATGGCCTCCATCGAATCACCATCTGCTTCGTTGGTTATGTTCAATTTATTGAGAATTGAGAAAGAATCATCACAAGCAACAACACTAATGCAACATACCTAATTATATCTTCAACTCTCCTTACAGGATTTTCTCAGAAAGCATAATCAAATGTTTCAATATTTTTAGTACATGTATTGTAACCATGTGACCATCCGTTTAAACACCTCATTTCTATTTTTTGGCTGAATTATAGGTCACTTATGGCAACAACGAAGGAAACTGATCACACCTGCGTTTCATTTCTCCGTTTTAAATGGATTATGTGACACTCTAGTGGAAAAAGGGATCAAAACAGTTGAATTGTTACGAAGCCAACCCAAAGATTCTCCAGTGGATGTCTATGAATTCATGTACTTGGTTGCCCTCGATAGTATCTGTGGTAATATATTTTGAGACAGTGTCAAGATTCTAAGATTCCAAGATTCCAAAAATGAGTAAAAACATTCACATTCTTACGAGAATATATGATCACCAATTTGAGCCTGCAGCCGGGTGGAAAGTTTATCAAATTACCTGGTTATAAGTACCTGATTCTTTCCAAGTAAAACTACAAATTATAAATGGAAATTTAGCAGCGTTGGGATTTCTTTACGTTCTAACACACAGCGGCACAAAGTGACTGAATCAATCAATTTTATTTAAGATCTGGTACTGCGGCTCTCATTCAAAAATTTTAAAACCATCATCTTAAACGGATCTCAAAAGTCCGTTCATTTTCTATTTTTTAAGTTTGAAGAGACAGATAAAAGTTCCATTGAGAAAATGGAATGAGGGATTTCCGTTTTAAATTAGATTTTTTTCAATTGCAGAAGCTGCTATGGGAATCAAAATCAATGCAATGACCGATCCAAAACTGGATTACATCCGAGCTCTTACAGAGTAAGTTACCTTTAAAAATTGTTACATCTGAACAGATAAAAAACAAGCTGATAAATCCAACACGTGGTCTTGGTGGAGCGCGCCATAAGAATATTTCTGCTTTATCATATTCAGGCTTTTCGTTGTTCTCACTCACTGAACGAGTTAGAACCGCCTTAAAATAAGCCTGGTTACCAGTGTTTAATTTCTGCACTTTAAAAAACTAGAGAATGCCAAGAGTTCACAGGAATTTTCCCCGATTTTTTTGAAAAATATTAACCCACGACAAACGAGCTCAAAGTTACTAGAGTCCCTTTATACCCAGAGTTAAGACAACTCGATTATCAGCTGACTGGCAGCCGGCCTTGGCTGGCCATGGAGGCCGAAACGAGTCCCCCTAAACGAACGATATTGAGGGATAAAGATCAGGAATCCTGCGATGTCTGTCATCCGAAAACAACCATCAACAAAAATGATCGATTAAAAATAAAATGAGATTGGTTTGTGAATAATTTCTCAATCTATTTTCATTTGGGACCGACGGAAATAACAATTTACTCTTGATAAACCACAATTAGGTAATATTTTCATTATTCTTGTTCTTATTCGAGGTGCCGCCATCTTGGTGCACTCGTTTCGGCCTCCATGAGCGAGAACCAATCAGAATCGGATTTTTTTTAGGCCACTTTCAGCCCAACCAAAAGTGAGTTTTCTTAACTCTGGGTATAAAGGGACTCTAAAAGTTGCGTATTTTTGAGCTCCCATTTAAACGCGCGTTGGTAGGTCACTAAAAAATGGCTGCCGTGACTGCCCGACGGAGAATAGTAACACTCGACCTCTGCGCTCTGCCGCATCCTATAGCCGGCACTATGAGGTATAATAATACTCCACTGATCGGTGCATTTTATGAATAAGCCGAATATACTAGTTCTTTATTATAAAATTAATTCCAATCGGAGATGATGTATAATGAGTATCCGAGATAGTTAGTTAGTTAGTATATTTTAAGACATTCAGCGTCACAGGCTATTTAACGTCTTTACAGAGAATTTTGAAAATGGGAGTATATACGAAAATTTAGATTTTAAAATTAAGAGAGGGTGAGGAGTTTCAGAATTTTGGTAGTAACATTGGGTTCATTCTATGTAAGTGGGTTTGTATTTCTGTTGATTGTAGGGGAGTAGATCCGCGATTGGAAATATCTGAGGGCAGAACAGTCCATAAGTACGTGTTTGATGGTTAGAGATGATAAATTACAGAAGTGACAGATGTGTTGATTTTCTTTGGGGATGATATGATTGTGAGTGAAAAAAAGTGTGACCTATCCTGAGACGCGCATTTTGGACTTCACATGATCTTGTTTTGTGGTTAGAGGTTCTTGGATATGGCACGGGGGCTCTACGGAGACGAAGATAGCAACTTATTGATGCTGCGGTTTATACTTTAATCGAACCGAAATCATATGTTCTGTAATATCAAAAAGTATGCGGTAATTTTATTTCCTTACCATCCTATGATTGCCATCTGAGGCGGTATTTTTTTAAAAATAATTCAACTTTTTTACCCTTACTATGCACTCTAAAAGCGTCCTTGAACAAAGGGATTAATTGTTATCAAGTCTATTTAATTTTGATTTCTTTTACGGTTAAATGTTTTTTTAATCATGTTTTTACATTTTTCAGTAATACAAAAATTTCAATCGAACGAACGTTTAAACCGTGGCTAAATCATCGTTTCTTTTATATCACACCAATGGGTCGTAGACTGGCCAGAAATTTGGAAACAATTTTTCAACTGTCAAAAATGGTACGTAAATATCACATGATATTACGGTGATTTATAGTGATAACACGGTACGGTGTATTAATGCTCATGGTTGATAAAAATTACTGCGTGTGGATACTGTTGAAAAATTGGTAAGAAAATTGAATATGAATGGGGTGATATAAAATGTGAAAATGCGCTGACTCATTCTTGCAGGAACAATTATGGAACATGGGTTTTTGATCGTTTCAGAGGTTTTAGGGTAGGGTTGAATAGATGTATAAGTCCTGGTACATGCACATGATAGTTAGAAAGATTTATAAGCCACCTCTAATTAAATGAAAGTACCTGTATCATAACATTTCTGATATTTTTACAGAAAATTATTTTATTCTTACGAATAAATAGGAGCCTCGAGCGAAAAAATAGTTGTAATTATAGCTATACAGCTCTGTAGAAATAAAACTGATCAGGAGTTAATTTTTAGTGGTATTTACAGGAAGTTCATGAATAATTTTTTGTATGCATGCTTTTTAATTCGATTCTATCATTTTAAACCTCAATAAATAAAACTCTCTTTCACAGGCAATCAGCCACAGCAAAATGACGAGAAAACCTAAAAGGAAAGAAAACGAAGACACTGAATTCGATGAAATTAAAGGTGATAAAATGACCTGATTAAGATTAAGTTACTGTATAAGTCATTACCAGTATGAGGGTTTTTACCTTCGCATTAGGGTACATATGAACGCCGGTGCTTAAGATATGATGAGGACTTTTTCCACGCCAGTATACCGTTTTTGAAAATTCACATAGTTCAATATTATCCGATTAATTTACTATGGTTTACAGAGGAGCAATGATTCCGCCACGAGCTATTGGTAAAATTGGCCGTTGTAAAAAATCTAAACTGACCAAGCACCAAGACCTCAATTTTGTAAGCATTTTTATGAGCTAAACGTCTGTATTCGGTGATATTAATAGACGTGCCGGATTTTTTTTTTTTTTTTTTTTTTTATTTACAGCTTGAACAAATCATGGGAGACAAATTGAAGAACTTTTGAAAAATTTGCTTTCGGCCAATTTGAATCACATATTACAGAAAGGGCACTATTGCAGAAATGTTAATTGTTCAGAAACAGCAAAAAACCGATTTGATTAAACTATAAGCTTTTGGAAAAAAATTTTTCGTGGTTTTCTTTTGTCCCCCAAGTAGACTAACAATTTCCATAAAACATTTTTACATGATACTCTTTCTGGGTTGTAAATAATGACATTTTATGAAAGAGCAATAGTGCCATTTCTGTATAATACATGGGGGAAGGAGCCACAAAGAGTGATAGAATGAAGCCAGAAAATTATTTTAGCCCTTGTTTTTCATCTCAAATGTATGGCAATGATGCATGTCCATAGCGAAAGTTGGAAATTGTATCTCCATTGCAACGTTTCAAAATTTCTGCTCTCTTTTCATTTTATTTTTTTAAAGAGAACTAATAGAGATTTTCCCATGAAATTTTCAGAAAACAATCTTGATGGTGTGAAGAAAATGTACACAAAATTTCAATAGAGAATACTTAAGAACAAAAAAAAAAAAAAGAAGACGAAAAAAAAACTTAACCCCTGTCAAAAACACATAAAAAATGTGAATATAGTACCCTGTCTGCACTACAGGATGTGTCTACATACACTAATGCGACAACCGCAAAAAAATCAATTTCGAAAAAAAAGTCGATTGTGCCCTTTCTGTAATGGCTGATTCATTTGTGCACAACGCTTCAAGCCAACATATGGAGTTGGAAAATTCTACACCACACCAAAATGTATAAATATTACTGATAATTTTCTAGGGAAAAAGAAACTTGCGTTTCTAGATCTTCTCTTAGAGGCTCACGACTCAACCACAGCTTTTATCACGGATGAGGGTCTGCAAGATGAAGTGAATACGTTTATGTTTGCCGTAAGTACAGTAAGCAGAGTTGATTTTTATGACTCGGCGGCTCTCGCAAGAGGTAGTGAATTCTTATTAGATGTTGTCAGAGTCCCACGCAAATGAAAAATTTGAAAGGGTTAATTTATATTGTATTCTCTAGGCAGTGAAAATTAACGCAATCACTTTTATATAAGAATACTTTAGTGTTTCCATTATGACGGTTACTCAGTGGAGGGTATGGATTAATTGAATCGACATGATTCCTTCAAAAAATAATGACGCATGGATCCATCGACTTGATCCGATTGATACCGATAAACTCAAGAAATTAAAAAAAAGTCGTTAATTATTTATTGTTGTTGCATGGAACTCATAGCTGATCGAATTTCCTCTCAAGTTCACGGCCAGACAATTTTTTTAAAGAACAAACGCACAAATAATTTGAAGAATTTTACGCTAATTTTAAGATTCACCCTGCGTAGCGATTTGAGTCTTATGTCTGCGCTTGTCAATCGAATCATACATATGAAAAATTGAACTTTTATTCCCTTCTACTAGTAATTCTTATTTTTTTTTTTTTTTTTTTTTTTTTTTTTTTTTTTTTTTTTTTTTTTACCACAGGGACATGAGACTACGGCCTCATCGATGAGTTTCACGCTGCATATTTTAAGTATTCATCCAGAAATTCAGGTACCTGTGCTTTTCTTACCGTGATTTTTTTCTTCTACGCTGACTTACTACTCCAACTAGGCAGTCCAAAGGTTTAGGATTTAGAGGTCTACTCTGCACCCTGTAGACATTTATTTAACCGTGGATCTATGTTTTTGTCATTTGAAAACAAATGAAAATAAAATAGATTTGCTCTAGAATTAATCTCTCAAAAGATGATTAATTATTATCGGCTCTTCATCTTTATACATACTCCTCTCTCTGTCTTCCTCGTTTTCATTCAACAATTCGTAATGAATCACGCGTAGAACACGATGCGTTCCAGGGCCGGATTTACCTACTTGCCACCCATGCCATGGGTGGCAAGTAGGTGGCCCATGGGCCGCCTGTAATTTTCCGCCCCTTCTCATTCGTTTTAAAACATCAATAGATCGTATTCGACAGTGGTTTGATGTATCGTTTGGTTCCAAACAATAGAACATAACCTCAAACAAAAATTTTAGGATTTAATTGGAAAAGCTGAAAATGAGAAAATTCCTAAGAATTTCACTTCTCATTGCCATTTGGTACTGGAGAAAATAACAATTCGATCACATAAGACCCGTTACTTCAGATTTCTAAATTGACTTTTGAGACTGTGGTTACATATTGAACCAATCGATATCAATATAATCTCACCTGTGTGATCTGTCGAATACGATCTATAAAAACCGCCGGTGGAGGAGGGGTGTATGAGACGCGTTTACTCGTGTTGACCACATTTTTTGTGACAGCCCTGTCAACACTAACAAAAGTTCAGTTTCGTAAATCCATCCCTGTTTGGACAAGACCTTAAATTTATAAAAAAACGAACGAAAAAATTGTGAAAGAACAAACATAAACGTGGTTAATAATTTTAACTTCCGCCGCTGCCCGACCGCACTGTGTTGGCGCAATGCGTGAAGTATCCAAACAGTCTTGTAGGCGCTGTGCGTTTCATGCCGACCGCTGCATGACCAATGCAGGTCAAATTGCGTGTTTGGTTTCTCTCGTAACTCGACTAATTATAGGTGTCGTCTCTTGTATCACCGAAAGACGACAAAATTAGAAATTACTATACTTTTATTCTCAAGCAATGAGAGATTTTGTCGCCTTTTTTCGTTTGTAATTTATTTTCTGAATCCGATTTTTCTCTCTCTTTTTTTGATACCTGCATTCAAAAAGATTGCAAAATTTGCCGCCCCCTACATTTTGCCACCATGGACCGCGGCCCTTATGGCCACCTTCTTAATCCGGCCCTGATGCGTCCGCTAAAAACGAGAAAAAAATACTCAGAAACCGAATAATACGCAGTTAAAACAGCGCAAATTTTCTGAGAGATCAAAACACCCCGGGTTCGCGCCGAACCAAATGATGTCATCCGGCACCAATCAGAAGAGAGCAAGGGTTTCTGCGACTTCCGTCAGATGTCTCGCTACTCCTCATAAATGAAAACAAAAGAAAGTCGTAACCATATCTTTAGAATCAAAGAATCGAATCGAATCTAATTCATGTTATGAATGTCTGTCCTGCACGGCTACGTCGAAAGTCATGTGAACGACCTTAAATGTATTGATTTTCCGCAAGCAAAATCTTATTAGCTTCTTAAAGAACAGTGCTACAGAATGATTTAAGCACAAAGAGGAAATATTCTGTTGAATTCATGTATTCGTGTTATTATGTTCACGTTAAACATAGATCAGTTCCACATTGGAACAAGTAGAATACTCTAACTTAATGTGATTAATAAGGCTTGATTTGAACAACACCATTTTATTTGTATTTGAATGGAAACCGAGGTGTTGTACAGAATATTTATTAATTACTGAGGTACCTTTCGGCTTACGCCATCTTCGGAGTACATATTCTTCGGAAACATAAATATATCACAGTTAAGCTTGTGACAACTTGTGTAAAACAAACTGTGATATATTTCTGTTTCCGGAGAATATGTACTCCGAAGATGGCGTAAGCCGAAGGTACCTCAGTAATTAATACATATTCAGTACAACACATTGGTTCTCATTCAAATACAATGTGATGATAAGGCGCGTTATTGACTCGTACACGTCAACCTCATTAGATTTCATTTACGGAGATTTCAATATAGGTAAGCAGCACACGAAGAGAATTCACGATCCAACACTGCGAGGTCAACCACGCACCTCGACGACCGTATATTTGGGAACGTCGAAAGCCATTTAAACGAACTTAAATTTATTTATCTTCCTGAAGCAAAATCTATTTTTATGTAATTTCTTTTGCCATAGCACGTCCAATTGGACTCCATTTTGCAATTCGGAACTATAATTTCTGCCTCATCCATAAAAACACTTAAGTGCATAGTTAAACTGATGGTACTTATGCTGTTCCTAAATTGAGCCAGAAATTGTAGTTCCTAATTGCAAAATGCAGTTCAATTGATCCCTCTAGTGAATCAAATTGCCCGTTTGAGGTTGAAATGGCGACTTGCAATATTCTGCAGTTCCTCGGAAACAAGAAGAAACACATATTCGTGAATTGTAAATGCGCATACAACTCTCACTTCTCACCTTGCGAAGTGCTGGTTGCATGCCAAGAACGACCCATTCTTGCCAGATGGTCCTGAAAAATCATCCTTTTTTCCTCATTTAAAGTCATATATAATACTCACATGTTATCGTCTAACCGGACAACTTTGGCGCGACCTTAACATCTCGATGAGTCATGTCACTCATGCAGAACCGTTTAGCTGCCGATTTACGGATTCTCTGCTACGCTGGTGACTTGTCTCCAACTCAATCGATGACTACTCAAATATGCCAACTAATAGATTGATGTGCAGATTGCCTACTCTCTCCCCCGAAGGAGCTATCATTGTTGGAACTAGTTGCAATTAAGGTGAAACATGTTTCAACTTCAAAGTATTGCTGGTTGCCTATCTTTATATTTTAAACAACTTTGGTGCAGCAATTTTGCAATCTCAGCAGGTTGCAAGTTTGTCTTCCGATCAGATCTCCGAAAATCGGCACTTATTGACCAACAGTTGACCGAAAGTTGCAACTTTGTTGCAACAAACACCAACATTGTTTCAACTTGTTGCAACTTTTACATTGAGAAATGCTACTTGGGTACATTTATTATCGTATGATGCACATAATTTACGTGGTACCGCCTTGCAGATGAAATGCATTCCGGGTACGATTGTTGCATTTTAAATGGACCGTTTTCGAAACATGTTCGACGAATTGGTTGGTTCGAAACAATAAAATATAACACCAAACCGAAATTTCAGGATTTAAGCTGAAAAAGCTAAAAAAAAGGAAACTCCTGACACTTTCACACTTTTCGCTTGCCGCACGCAGTACTCATAAGGATCAAAAATTAATCACAAAAATGTATTACAAAAATCCGTTACCACAAATCACGTGATGGACTTTTGAGGCTATATGTATACATAATGAACCAATCTATATCTATACAATGGAGAATTTGCACACAAAAATGTTATTTCTTCATCTGAAAGTGTCTAATGAGCTGAGTTCGCAGTATTTTTTATAATTTTTTTCTGACATGAGAAATTGGAGAAAAATTTATTTAAAAGTGAGAAAATGTGCCGCCTTGTGACTTCATCTGGCGGCATTTCCCATTTAAACACGTGTATTTTAGCAGAATCGGTTATTTTGTCATATCTCCTCTAATAATTGCTCAATTTATGAATCAAGGATATCTTCATGTTCAGTTCACTCAGTAGATTCCATTTCAACACGGAATTCATCAAATTTCAGACCCTTGCAAATTCTCCATTGCAGTGATAGATCGTCTGTTTGATGTATCGGATACGATCTATGCTAACCATTGGGTGGATTACTTTGTTAAAAGCGAAATTTTAGTCCCTGGGTCAACCTTTGAGGAATTTCCATGTCAAAAAATATCGTCTAAACATTAAAGTAAAGTCAAATCCACTTATTCCATTTTGCAACCGATTATTTCAATTTATGAGTATTAATGGTGATTTGGGAATAGTGCTATTGACTTTACCTTACAATTTGAGAGGGTGATTTACAGCGCTAACATACCTGGCTGATTGATTGAACAACTACAGGGCCGGATTTTCCTATACTTGCCGCTTGCCGCCCATGGGCCGCCTGTATTTTGCCGCCCCCTTCTCATTCGTTTTGAAACATCAATAAAAACCATCAAGTGAACGTGCCAGAGGGGGAAAGGTGCATAAGTCGCGTTTACTCGTGTTGGACACATTTTTTGCGAAAGTCCTGCCAACACTACCAGCAAAAGTTCACGGAACTCGGCGCGAAAGTTAAGTTCCGTAAACCTACCACTGTGTGGACAAAGCCTTCCATATATGAGAAATTAACAGAAAAATCATGGAAGAACAAACATAAATGTAGTTTAATAATTTTAAGTTCCGCCGCCGCGCCGCGCCGAGCTGACCGCACCGTGTTTGGTGCAATGCGTGAAGTATTCACGCTGTCTTGTAGGCGCTATGCGTTTCACGCTGACCGCACTGTTTGACGCAATGCGTGAAGTATTCATGCATTCTTGTAGGCGCTATCCGTTTCACGCTGACCACAATAACCGCACTGTGTTTGATGCAATGCGTGAAGTATTCGTGCAGTCTTGTTGGCGCTAATATGTGTTACATGCCGATTGCCGCGCCGAGGGCTTCTCCTTTTCATCTCAAGTCCTCGTCATCATTTCTCCCTAAGTCGCGCCGTTCCAGGCCAAATTGTGTGTTTGGTTTCTCTCTTAACTCGACTAATTAAAGGTGCTGTCTCTTGTATCGCTGAAAGACGACAAAATTAGAAATTACTATACTCTCAGGAAATGAGAGATTTTGTAGCCTTTTCTCGTTTGTAATTTTTTTTTCTAAATACGATTTTTTTATACCTACATTTAAAAAAAATTCAAAATTTGCCACCCCCTAGATTTGCTGCCATGGGCCGCGGCCCATGTGGCCACCCCCTTAATCCGGCCCTGAAGAACTATTTCAATATTCCTAAAATAATCTACCTATCGGTTTAAATTTGAAATATCCGATTGTACCCAGGACCCAGGATGCATTCCAGAAAAGCGGAGGATCTACTTTTATTCCCAATTCTAAGGAAGTCGAGCACATATTTTCTGATGAATTTCGCTTCAAGTTGCTTATCTGTGTGTCCTGCTCATTCTTTGCAGGAAAAATGTTTCCGAGAGCTGGATGATATTTTTCAAGGATCAGACAGGAAGCCCACAGTAGACGACCTTCGGGACATGAAATACTTGGAGCAAGTCATCAAAGAAAGTCTGCGTTTGTTCCCGAGTGCGCCTCAAATTGGTCGAAGAGTTTCGGCGGACACGCAATTCGGTAAAATCATCACAAGTTTTAATGTCACAGTCGTGGTAGTACATCCAGGCTTTGTGTTTTCATCGCATTTTCCGTTGTTTCCCAGACGAAGAAACGTATCAAGGGCGCGATTGCGTTTTTTGCCACGAAAACAACAAGAGAAACCGTCTGGATCATCGCTGATTTTAAACGGCAATCCATGAGAAAACCTGTGCAGTTTACAATAAAAATGTACCATAATTTCAAAGTAAAAAAAATTATTCTGAAATGCAATTTGGCAACGCTAAGATAAAGTTACATTCTTTTGTCTAAAAAATGACGATTTGTGTCGGTGGTATATGTGACAAATCTTAATGGTTTCATTATTATTTTTTTTTTTTTTTTAAAAAAAAGAATCTCGAAATATTGTGAATATATTCGTATTTAAAAAATTCGCAGCAATTCCCAAAGCATACTCCTTGGTTTTTGGTTGGGTATATGAGGCAAGAGCTAAAATTAAACCTAATATCGATACAATATGAAGCCATTATTTGGACGTATTTCTATCAAATGGAACTAAGCGCCATAGGAGAAGGAAGGTAGAGAGGAGGCTTGGATTGACGGCGGAATCGGGCGTCGGGCTCATTTCGTCCTATACTCGCAATGCTTTTCCATGGCGCATGGAATGCTCCTTCAATTTTTTGAACGCAATACGAACATCCGTCGAGGTTGTATAGTTGTATCAAGGCGCCGTAGCAAGCGCGTCCCATTGTTTATCGTTACAGACGAATATTCGTTGAGAGAGGCCAGTCATAATGCCCTCAATTTTACGCATACATATTTTCGAGCAAAATGAGAGACGACGTTTCTCCATTTGCGACATTGCAGACTTCCTTAGAAATTTTATTTTTCTTTCGAGAAGCTGGTCAACATGAAACTTAAATTCTCCATGATTTTTCGTCTTCGATAGCGAAAGATTTGGTTCAAAATCTAAAGTCGTAAATTTGGATTGTTTCTCATGGAAGAGATGAATTAAGAACGGAAATTTTGAAACACCGCAACGGAGATACGTGGTTTTGCACCTCAGTCGGAACGATACGGACATCCAACAAGCTTAAATAGTTTCATCAAGTCCCCGTCACCGCCGACCAACGCGTTTGTCGATCGAATCAACTACAGGTATTATGCGTAGGAAGTCAAAACGCCTTCAATTATTTGAACGCAATACGGACATCCGTCGAGGTTGTATAGTTGTATCAAGGCGCCGTAGCAAGCGACTCCGGGATTCAAAATTCCTCTAAAGGAACTCAATTTGGCGCTTAGTTCCGTTTGACAGAAATAGTCCATTTCTGGCACATCCATAACTATCAAATCATTTTAATGTTTATGCAACAAACTACACACTTGTCAATTCAAAAATGAGCGAGAAATAATTATTATAATAAGTACAAGGTTTAGTTCGATTAGGCTGGTTAAATGCAGTTTTACAGCGACAAATCAATCGTTGTTGCCAGGAATGCAAGGGACAAGTTTTTACTCATAAAAACGATAGCTTACCTTGCTACAAAAAAATTGTTCTTGTATAAATGAACATTGCTGCTCTCGGCACTGGGTAAACTCTACTTATGGCTTAGTAAGACTTACTAACCAGAATATTGTCGTGATGTGGGGAGTAAGACAAGAAGTCAACACATAAGCTGTTGGTTGATTTTTGTGTTTCACTGTGTCAAATCGACTAGATCTTTGGGTTAAGAAGACTAAATTTTTGTGTTGAAAATCTGCGACCGCGTTAACAATTATAAAGCTAGCCGCCAGAATCGAACCGGAATCAAATCGGTGGTAATTCTAATGCGCTAGCCATCCGCAAGTCGCGACTTCTGAGTAAGGGGAAAAAAACAAGAGTACATAAGTTCGGCAACGCGCTTCCTTCATGATCCAATGTCTCAGAGTAACCTAAGATGTTAGCCGATTTAACACCAAATGTTGTTAAGCAACCTAAGTTATTTGTGTTGACCTGAACGTCAACACATCTCAAAAAAGTAACGCAGACTATACTGCCGTGCTAACGAAAAACACCGTATGAACATTCGAGAGTTGCCAAATTTCCTTCGATGAAATGTTAATTTTTGAGAAAAGATGTGAATATTTGTCCTTGAAAATTTCAGGAGCTTTAGGTGAAATTGGGAACAAAATTATTTGAAAAATTGGAAGAAAAATATTCATAAGTTTACCAGGAAATTTGTGTTTTATCAAAGGAAATTTGGCAACGCCTGAAGGTTCATACGGCGTTCTTCCTTAGCACGGCAGTATTAAGTATGTAACTGTATACCTCCCCCTTCCCTAATATCGATAACCCTACTTAATTCTCATGCTTTAACCGCCAGGTAAATACATCGCTCCCGCCGGATCAAATTTAACATTGTCCATTTACGCGCTGCATCGGGATCCCGAGCAATTTCCGGATCCGGAAAAATTCGATCCGGAAAGGTTCAGTCGCGAAAATGTCAGCATCCGACATCCGTTCGCTTATGTTCCATTCGCAGCTGGAGCCAGAAATTGTTTAGGTAAGATCACATTGAAGTCTCTCATAATCATAATGTATTAAATAAATAAAGATGAATCAAATATTTATTAAAATTGATTCACAAAAGCGGGTAACCGGAGGCGCAGAGGGGAGCCCCCGGCCAAACTGCTAGGATGCACGAAGCGCGTCCCGAACAGCTAGTATTGGTTTCAGGACATTTTGTCAACGATTTTATGTCCGCACATCTTTTTTGTCCAGTAATTTACACCCACACGTAAAATGAGCAACAGTGACTTGGTCCAAGCGTTATATTTTAGTCAGTATGTAAAATTTGGGGAGTGAGGTCTGGCAACTCAAGAAAAGAACTGAAGACATGCTTTGGGCAACTGAGATGGACTTTTGGCAAAGGTCTGCTGGGATATCGAGAAGAGAGCGTGTCCGCAATGAGAAGGTACGTGAGATAATGGGTGTGGAGAAGGACATCGTGCACAATATCAGGTCCAAGCAGTTGGTCTGGTATGGTCATGTGCGAAGGATGGCATAGATGATCGGTTGCCCAAGCAGGTCTTCGATTGGGTTCCTCCCATAAGGCGACGGCGTGGATGTCCTGTGAAAGGTTGGCGACAAGGGGTGGAGGAGGAGATCAGAAGGTGCCAATTGCCTGATGATCTATGGGAGGATAGGGGGCAATGGCGATTGGCGGCGCTAAAAAAGCGGCGTAATGTTTGTATGTAAAATTATATTGAAAATATGGAAATGAGAAATTAAGAGAGAAGAAGGTGTTGTTATAGTTGCTCAATTTCGAAATGAAATGTTATTACTTTCTCCTTTTGAAACATCTTTTTAAATTGTGAATATTTGGTTTTATTTTTATTCTTAAAATATTCGATGTACAATATACCTTATATATGTATAGTATTTTTTCCCCAATTTTTTCTTTACAAAATTATTACTTCATTTTGAAAACATTTATATTTTTAAAACGTGACAAATATTTGTAAAACCTTTTCCAAGCGACATTAATCTCAGTGCGCCGCAGTTGTGTTGAAAGCAACAAAACAAAAATGAATTAAAGAGGCAAAAAAACCAAGAGGCACGCAATCTTTGGTTTTAACGCATTTGTACATCTATTTTTTTGAGTAAAATACGTACAGTTTTGAGCGTTTGGTTCCGCACACATCACACAGCAGCACCACGGAACCACCTCAATATTTACAAAACACATTATATTTTCCTTTGATAGAAGCTTTTTCAAATGAGGATAATCCATGCAGAGTGTGCAAGGATTACAAAATCATGAGAGCCAAACCCAGAGCGGAACGGTGTGCTGCCAGCGCCGAACCGCACTGGCGCCTACAAACCTAAGGGGATACTTCACGCACCGCGCAATGCGTGAAGTATCCCGGTTAGGTTTGTAGGCGCTGGCCGGCTGCTCACCGTGCCACGGCGCCTCAAGCAACTATTTCACAACAGAGGTGTTGCACAGTATCATACAAAATGGAAGGCGCTCCAACGTATTAAGAATGACATTCATCCTTTAAGAGTACGGAGCTTTCCTCTCAAAATAAATCAAGATACTACGGCACAAAAAGAGAGGGGTAGTCCAAATACTCACCAAGTCCCAGCAACCGTATTTAATAACGTTTAGCACAACTTCTGAATTTCACTAGAGATCGTAAAAAATGAAATCCCCCTGTTTTCTAAAAGCATGGATTTTTCATCCTAAGTGATATTTGAAAAAACTTTGCACAGCCGCGCTCAAGTTTACAGGAGGTACAAAGCCTAGACAAAACTAGGAAATAACCTTGTGTAAAGTTGATGGTATGTTGTTTTCATTCTAATGACTAAAATCTGGTAATTGCTCGATGTGTTGCAGGACAAAAATTTGCGATGATGGAAGAAAAGGTGATCTTGTCCTACATTATACGGCATTTCATTATTGAGGCTGTGACACAAAAAGACGACGTGAAGGTATTATTTTCAGCTATCTTACGGTCAAAAGATAGCATAAATGTTATATTCAAACAAAGAAATGTTCTTAATGCTCAATGAATTACTTTTATAACACCTGATTAAACAAGTTTAGTTCAAGTAAACAAACGCACCTTCATTCTTGTAAGTTTCTGCATTTTCGAGTGTGATTTTTCGTACCCTTAAATGGCTTTTTGGGGTTATTCTCAGAGGCGTAAATGTGGGCCCGCAATGCGGAGGACTCGAGAGTCGCGATAAACGCATCCGGAAAATCCGAAATTCACTCCGGAATAACTCCAAAATTAACGCGGATTTTTCGATCCATTGAAATTCGGATACAATCGAGTTCTGCTATTAATCGACGCAAAAAACTTTGAGTGCGTATAAAAACGGTTTCTTCATTAATAATAATTACCCACCAGTTAATGAGATGAGCTTAAAATGAGTTCGGATTTTAGAAAACTGCTCATTTGAACTGTTCTTTAGTCCAGATAACTTTCCACAGAAACGGACCATTTGAAGCATGCGATATTTTTGCTGGGATCAAACCAGTGAACCGTAGATCTTTATAGCATCAGGAGCTTCACAAGTAAACCCGCATAATTCAAATATCGATCAATAATAATCAATCAAATATTCAATCAATTTCATTTTTGTAGTTTGAGTCTGTGATTTAGTTACGTTGTTTTTTTTTTGTGTTGTTTTTCCTTGGTTGCACCACCCACCAAAAGTTCTTACTTAAAGGGTGGTGGGATGTTTTTATTTTATTTTGTATGAAATCTTGTTAAAACTGATTGTGCTACTCATGTAAACCTACTGACGCAAAATAAACATACTTGAATTTTAAATGATTTGAAATGGAAATACACAGTTTTGGAAGGTTTCGACTAAAATTTTTAAAACTTCCTGCATAAATAGACTAAATTTATTCATAAATAAGTAAAGATGCATTCAAAAAGTTGAGTCTAATCCAGGAACCAAACATTTCCTGACAATAAATATTGCTCGCCTGACAGAAACAGTACTGTCACCTCTTGCTGATTTTGACGTTATATCCAGATGTTGGCCATATCATGAAAATTAAGCGATAATCTAAATTCCTCACGTCCGGTGGGGGTCTCTCGTCCGTTGAGAATTTGAATCGCAACAACGTGTTTGCAACAAGGAACTTGATTGATCTCATTGCGTATGTTTTACCTGAAAAATATAGACAAAATCAATAAATTCACGAAAATTAAAGGTTCGCAGAGAGGAGTGGCGTGGCGTGAATTGCGATGTATCGATTATTTTGCCATTCAAACGCATGGTAAAGAATCGATTATTAAGGTGTTTGCTGCGACCGCCCTGTTTATCGATCTTTTTCCATAGGTTTAAATGACATAGTAATCGATATATCGCAAAGCACGCCACGCCACCGAGGGAAGTTGAAAAGATAGCTATGACAAATTGATGATTATCATTGCAGACGAGGAAATTGCCAAGAAAAAACATATCCGGCATAGCGCTTTCTTTCTTTCATGTCAGCTCGTGTACCGTTCGGCGTCCCCCGGATGAAGGAACGTAATTCCATTCCAAGTTTGCCAAATTGACCCAAACAATTAATTTATTTTACAAAAATGTACATGTGCAATTTTCATACGAATTTGTTTGATTTTTTCATGAAATCTAAGGAAAAATCGGTGAAATTTTCAGTTGGGAATGCCCAAGATTTTCCTAGTTAAAAAACAATTTATGAGGAGAAATTTGGCAACATTGAAATGGAGTTACGTTCTTTCGTGATGGGAACGACGCATTGTACCTCCTGCTTCTAAAAACCGGAGACTTTTCTGGTCAAATGAATACTCAACTACTTTCAGTATGTTTTACAATGGATAAATTTTCCCTCGTTTTGATTTTTTTTTTTGGCGAGACGTCACGAAAGCTACTGTGTATAAAAGAAGGGGGAAAAAGGGTTGAAAACCAAGCTCCAGTATTTTGCCTATTTAGGTTGTTTTCGATTCCTAACATGGCCTAGCTACGCTGATTGTTCTTTTTTAGGGGGCGGGAAATTAGAATTAAGTGTTTATGGTGTAGAAAACGAACTTTAATTTCTTACCCATGACTTGATTATGGAAGATTTATATATGTTCAATGGATTTTACATACTATTTTGATGAGAGAACATATTTTTCAGAGGTCTCGTGCAGAGCTGGTTCAGTAATTTAAAATAATTTTATTTTTCAAAACAGGAGTAGGCTCATAGGAATTTTCTCCGATTTTTTTTAACAATCTTAACCCAAGATAAACGAGTATGAGGTTGGGTATTTTAAGCTCCCATTTAAGCGCGCGCCGCCGGGTCATCCAAGATGGCGGCAGCGCGCAAATCAGTCCGACTATAGCCACAATTTTGACTTTGCGTTCCCTCTGGCCCGACCCATGGTCTGTGCGCGTGCATTGATAACGGAAAGGGTGAATTTAAATACATCGGAATCTTTCAATTTTTATGAATATCATGATTGTTTATACGTTAATGAAGTACCGAACAATGATTTCAATAAAAATTGCAAGATTCCAATGTGTTCATGTTAACCTCTACCGTTATCAGTGCTCGCGCAAGTGACCATGAATCGCGCCAGAGCAGAGGGAACACAAGGTAAAAAGAGTAATTGAAGTCGGAACGATCTCCGCAGCCCTTTTTAATTACTGATTGCTTTATTTATCTTAATCTTCTCGACCTCGTGGTCATCATCATAATTTTTCATAAAATTCTAAATAATTCAATAACACTATATATTTTTAATAACGTCACAGTGTTTACCTAATATAGCTCACTTGCTCGTTATAGCTCGTTTTTTGTGGATTACTATTGTTCAAAAAAATCGGGGGAAATTCCTGCGAACCAGGGTGGCATGAAACGTAAGAAAGAAATGAAAGATTGGAAAGTCGGTGAAATTCATGAATTCACGGGTGTGAAATATTTCATATTTTTCAGGGGTTACAGTATGCAACCCGCACTCAAACACACAAAAATAGAAGAAATTTACAATTTCTAAATTTTACTAAACATGAAAAGGAGCCGGCATTTTTCAATATCTTTCATAAATTTCTAGATTTTCATGAAGTATTTCACGTGAAATTTCAAGATTTTATTTTTCATAAAGTTTTGCCACCCTGCTGCGAACTGTGTGCACTCTCTCGTTTTCATGAGTGCAAGAGTTGAAAACATTATTGAGCAAGCTCATTCTTACCTCGTATTGTGATCCATCATAAGCTGAAATTTTGGGAACTCTAAATTATTACACACTTACCCGGACAAGCCCTGGGTCCACTTAAGAAAGGCACGTATGCTCCTTTGGGTCTGCTAGCCTCGTTGGCTGGAGAAAAATGTTCTGGGTAGAACTCTCCAGGTTTTTGCCAATATTGCGGGTCATGATGAAGCGTATACGCGCACAGAAATACCTGAATTCCTGCTGGAATGGTGAGTTCTTCTGTGGAACAAGTTTGCATTGGTTTATATTAGACATTATATTAGTATTTTTATTTCTATCCTTCCTTTTACAACACCAAAAAACACGAAATGGTCCGGATTTCTGTTTCCCCTTCGGCTGTTCTATCTCTTTTTATCTGCGCTTTTAGTGAGGTCCGGTCGTTTTTTTATATCTCACCTGTTAAAATATAAGCGTAATGAGCTTTAGCCGTATCAGCAGCCCGATTGTTGAAATATGTCGGCACGACAAGAATTGAAAATCGACGTATTACATATACGGTGCAGTGCGGTGCTATGTCTTGTCTCATCGTGCCAACATAGCCAGTTACAGTTTCAACAATCCGGCTGCAGACGATCAAAGTAGAGCTCTCAAAGTGGCGTCACGTGGGGTCACGTGACTCTCCATTGGCCCGCTCATTGCCTCATTGGGGTCACGTGACCCCACGTGACGCCACTTTGAGAGCTCCACTTTGATCGTCTGATACCGGCTTATGGCACGCAGCTAAAGGCCTAGATACACACGGCGATTAATCGAAGCGAGTGAGAGACGAAAGCCAATGGAAAGCCTTGATTTCGATCCATTGGCGTCGATTTATCGAAATCAAGGCTCACCCATTGGCTTCCGTCTTTCCGTCGCTGCGATTAATTGCCCTGTGTATTTAGTCCTTAAGACGGCTAGGCTCCAATCTATAGTCTCGAATTTCTAAAACTGCACTCATGCGCCTTGTCCTCCAAGCCCCTCGGATGGTCTAAAAATCACCTCTGCAGTGCATGTATCTCTTGATTAAAGTCGTCTTGAAACGTGTTTTAGATTAACGAAAGTTTACCGATGCATCCAGGGTTTTGTCCCAGAATATTTTTTTTATAAAAAAAAAAAAAAAAAATCAATTTCAAACTCTAACAATGTTTGCTCCAATTCGCACAATGATTTTCGATCAAATTTTCCGTATTTCCTTGTCGTTTTAAATATTCAGACTTTTGTTATATGATATTAATTTTTCTTGAGCCATTAATGCAGAGCAATTTTACCGTTGACTTTTAAATCCTCGGTGATTCGTCGACCAGTGACCGGGACAGAGAAGTGTCTCAGAGTCTCCTTGATGATCATTTCCAAGTAAACTAGCTTGGGTAGATCGTCCGGTGTCACTTTTCCATCTGTGCAGTTTTCAACGATTTCTTGGTAAGCTCCTTCCTGAATCTCAGGGAACATCGCCAGCAGCTTAAACACCCATGAGTTCGTCAATGCCGTTGTAATGGATCCCTGAAAAAATGTGGTGAACAATAATTTCTTTCTCGTCCTCCAGCCGAAATTTTGTTAATCTAAAAAGAATATTCGATCCCAAAATGAAATCCGTCGTATGCTGTCTAATGAGCTGTCAAAAATATGGAGCAGCTTTTCAAAAAAATTAAAAAAAAGAGAAAAATTTTAGGTGTAAGTATGCATGATAAAATTCTGACTGGGAAGGAAACCGTATGTGCAATTGACTGAAACCGAGCGAATATCACTTTTTGAGGTTAATATCAAAATTTGCAATTTTAGTCAAAAAGTACTTGTTTGACCTTTTTAATAAGTTGTTGTACTGTGCGTCGTCTGTGCTCTGTAGAACTGTAATGCCGTAAATAATTACCTTCAGACGTTGCCGCATTGCCTTCGTTTATTTTTAAGGGAAGTTTTCAAACATTTTTCCTTTAAATTTTCGGAAACTTTAGGTGAAATTGCAAGCATAATTTCGGAAGAATTGGAAGAAAAACATCCACAAGTTTACCAGGATATTCATATTTTATCAGAGGAAATTTGGCAGCGCCTAAAGTTCCTTCAGTGTATCCTTAGTATGACTGTGTATGGCTTCACTGTGCAATTTGTTAAATACATAAAGTTGCAGTTATTAATGTATTTGTTGGCGCCGCTAGCGTCACCAATATTTATCCTGCAATCTGTTAGGTAGGCAAACCGCCGTACTACATTGTCGCGCCCCGCGCCTAGTTCCGCCGCGGCCCGCCCGATCGCGCTGCGGGCTTTCCAATCGCCCCTTCGGCTTTCCTTTAGATATTTAAATTCTTTTCTTTATTATTTTGTCTGTTTCAATATGTAAAATTCATCTTTGATTACCTCTCTCCATAAATCCTAAATTATAACTACTCACTGGTGCCTTCCTTCACAACCTTTCTCAACTCAAACCACGCGTCCGCGCAATTCCTTTTCAAATCTAGTTTGACCGGTTGGCCCGTGTGCCGTATCTAAATTATGCTTACCTACCACTCTATGGTAGCGTCTATGGGTATGTTCATTCGCCCCGCATATGTCTTTCATGCGCTGTAACCTTCCTTCTTAAACAGTTACGTCTTTTCATTCAATCAAGTGAGTATGTATTCTAAATTCACCTTCTTTCTCTATTCATTTCATTAATAATAAATTCATGTCAAATTCCGGCCTTCTGCCAATAAATAATTCCTTTCGGTCTCTAAATTCATTCGCGTTACTCGTGTCCGGACACGATTGCCTGCGGTCCGAGTGCCGCGGATGAATTCTTCCAAATTTCAATAAAGTAAATGTTCGTCTCTCTCTTTAATTAGCTTCCATCGCGCTACTCGTGACCGGTCACGATTGCCTACGGTCCGGGTGCCGTGGACGACCCTTTCGGCTAATCTTTTTAGAAGACTTTCATTAAACTTTCATTGGTCCTGACCGAACCGGATTTGAACTTGCAAAATTTTCAGTTTAAAAATACAGTCCACTGCTCTCAAAAATAAGCATCAAAAACGTGTCTCCTTCTTTCAAATATGGCTCCAAGAAAGGCAAAAGTGCAGGAAGAGCAACTCTCTAGAGTAAACGAGATTCTCATTAGGAACTCATTGCTTTTCAAACGTGTACAAGACACAAATGCACTATCAGAAAATTTGCCGGAAAAACGCGGAATTTTTCTTGCTCGCTGTGAGCATCTTGAAAGTCTGTGGAAGGAACACGAGGAAAATTTTTCCGAACTCGTCCGTCTCTCTTCTCACATTTCGGAGCAGAAGAGAACTGACTTAAAATCTGAGATGGAACAATTTGAGGAGCTCTTTTACGAAGTGAAAGCCAAGTTCAACTCTCTAAAAAGCTCGCACAATGAAAACTCAAATTCAACACGTTTGTCATCTCAAAAATCAGCAGCGTCAGTGCGACTTCCAAAAATGGAGTTGCCTCAATTCTCAGGAAAAATTGAGACCTGGAGCTCATTCTTTAACGTTTTTAACGTCACAGTGCACTCTCTGCCGGAATTATCATCAGTACAAAAATTCCAGTACCTCTTAAGCTCACTTCGCGGTGAAGCCCTTGATCTTGTAAAAGGACTTAACATCACAGAACAAAATTACGATGTTGCTTATGAACTCTTATGTAAAAGGTACCAGTGCGAGAGACGTCACGTTGTCCATCACTTACATGGACTTTTGGATTTGCCTGAAATTTCCAAAACAGAGCATATTCCAACCTTTCTTACGCAATACCGCGAGCATACTCAAGCGCTTGAAGGTCTAGGGTACAAAGAAGAAAATCCTCATCTCCTCGTTGCGGCGTTATTACGCAAAATGAATCACTATTTCAAAAAGCGATTTGAAGATTATCGAGGCAAGGATGCCAAGTTTCCTAAAATTGATGAACTTATTAATTTTCTTGAAAAGGAAACTCTTTTGGTTGAAGAACTTTCTTCCTCAAATCCGAAACCCAAGGCTCAACAGAAAAATGCTCGAGCTCTAGTAGGAACTGGAGAAAATTCTGACTCGAATGAACGAAATCAGAAAAAATCTAATAAAAAGAGTAGTTTGAAAAAACCAAACAACTCATCTAAATCAAACAATTGGACCGATCCATGCCCACTTTGTAAAGAACTTCATCCAGTTTTCAAATGTGAAGCGTTTTTGCAAAAATCGGTCCGAGAGCGCTCTTCAATAGCGCAGCAGCACAGACTCTGCAAAAATTGTCTGCGTTCGCACCCCGTCGACCAGTGCAATTCTACATGGACTTGTCGAGTGTGCCTTAAAGCTCATAATACATTGCTCCATACTGAAAGTTCAGATGCCAAAAACGATGATTCCACTAAACCAGCGACAGTTGTGGCAACAACCGTTGCAGACGCGATCCCTGCTCGTACTACTGTGCTACTAGCCACGGTTAAGGCTCGAATTTCAGGCCATTCGAATCGTAGTATCATGGTCCGCGGAATTCTGGACTCCGGTGCTCAAAGAACGATAATCACAACGCAACTTTCTCAAAAGCTGCATCTCAAATGCTATCCTAAAAGCTCTCCTTTGAGCGGCATTTCAGATGTACCAGTGAATGTACGCGGGAGCACCAAAATAAATGTCTTAACATCTGAAAACATTCTTGTGACACAGAATCACTCCGTAGATGTTCTTGATGCTATTACAGCTCCACTTCCGTCGCACCCTGTTTCCAGTGAGCTGCGTACTTACGCGCGCAATTTCAAATTGGCGGATCCTGAATTTCACGTCAAAGGCCCAATCGACATTCTGTTTGGCGCTGATTTAATGCCAACCCTAATTTCTGGGACACCGATTTCTCTTGGCCCTAACATGCCAATGGCCTTGCCTACAGTCTTCGGTGACGCACTTTTTGGTCCAACTCTTGATCAAAGTCATGACTCATCGGTCTCTTTGTTAACAAGCACTGTTCCTTCTATTCAGGAAACTATGGAGCGCTTTTGGCGGTCAGAAGAGCCACCTCAAGCTCAAAAGTTGAGCCCTGCAGAGCTCGCTTGTGAGAAACACTATCAAGAAACGCACACCCGGCTGGAAAATGGTCGTTACAGTGTGCGCCTGCCATTCAAAAATGGAAGTCCTAATTTGGGTAAATCACACCCTCAGGCTTTAAGAAGATTTTATGCCCTAGAGAAAAAGCTCGCCTCAAATCCAAAGCTCAAAGCTCTTTATACGGAGTACATGAGAGAGTACGAGCAACTTGGGCACATGAAAAAGGTTGCCACGTTGAATCATTTTGATTTTTCGCAGCCTAATTATTTTTTACCTCATCATCCTGTACTTAAGGATTCTAGCAGTACCACTAAGTGTCGCGTAGTCATGGATGCCAGTATGAAAACTGACAACGGAGAATCCTTGAATTCTCAACTTTTGTGTGGCCCTAAACTGCAAAATGAGCTTGTTGATGTAGTTGCCCGTTTTAGATTTCATCCGATCGTATTAGTTTGTGATATACGCCAAATGTACAGACAAATTAACATGGATGAATCTGATAGAAATTATCAATTAATTTTTTGGCGCGAATCAGAAAATGAACCGATAACTGTGTACCAACTCACCACAGTAACTTTCGGATTCACCAGCTCATCATTTTTAGCGGTCCGCTCAATACATCAATTGGTGACAGATGAAGGTCATAAATTTCCATTGGCAGCGCCAGTACTGCGCAAAAATATTCTGGTTGATGACATCGTAACCTCCGTGAAAACCGTGAACACAGCTGAGTGTCTTTTTCAAGAATTAATCGATTTATGCGGCTTATGTCATTTCTCATTACGAAAAATCGTCAGCAATGCACCTGAAATTTTGGCAAAAATACCTCAGGAAGACCTCGAAAAACCTCTTGATTTCACGGATCCTAATGATCTATCATTCGGCATTTTAGGTCTACGATGGATAAAACCTAAGGATGCTTTATCCTACAAAATTAAAAGTATAATGCCTGCTAACACGAAGCGCACAATTTTATCAGTCATAGCTCGAATTTATGACCCGTGCGGCTTTTTAGCCCCAACTAGTCTATGGTGTAAAACCTTCATGAAAATCATCTGGACTAAAGGGCTCGACTGGGACGAACCGGTTCCCTCAGAAACTCTGTGCCTGTGGAACCAATTTACCACAGAATTGCCACTCTTTGAGAATATTCTAATCGATAGACTTCTCGTGTCAGAAAATTGCACTTCTATAGAGCTTTGCGGATTCTGCGATGGTTCAGAAAAAGGATTTGCTGCCGTAATCTACATCAGAAGTACTACAGACTCAAAAGTTCGATTATTCATGGCTAAAAACAGAGTTTCGCCCCTCAAAACCTTAAGCATACCTCGATTAGAGCTCAATGGAGCTCACCTCTTGTCAAAACTTTTGGCATATGCAAAATCAATTTTAGCAGAGGACTTCGAGATTGCAGAAACCCACGCCTTCACGGACTCCACCGTAGCCCTGGGTTGGATCCAAACTCCAGCTTATCGCCTCAAGACCTATGAGGGGAACAGAGTTGCTGAGATTCAAGAAAACGTATCACCAGAGTCCTGGAGACATGTACCATCAGAAGAGAACGCTGCAGACTGTGCGTCTAGAGGTTTGCTGCCAGCAGAGCTGATGAACGCTGAAATGTGGTGGTCCGGCCCAAAATGGCTCAGCGGACCAAAATCAGAATGGCCTATCTCTAGAAAGGACCCAACTAAACGGGAAGATGAATTCATCAAAGGTGCTATGAAACCTGAATCAGCGACCAGTCTTCACCTCAACGAGAAACCCGCAACCTGGGATTTCTTCCAGCGCTTCTCCTGGTGGCCTTCTCTGAAACGCGTGATGGCCTACATACTACGTTTTGTCAACAACATTAGAGCAAGAAAAATCGATAGCTCTCTGTCAAATCTGCATGGACCCTTATCGCTTGAGGAGATTGCAGCAGCTCAAAACAAAATTTGCACGCTGGTGCAAAAGGAAGCCTTCGCTGAGGACCTCAAGAACCTCCGCAAAGGCAAGGAATGCAGTGATCAAATACAACGACTTTGTCCATTCCTGGACACTCAAGGACTCATGCGAGTGGGTGGCCGACTTCAAAAAGCCTCTATCGATTATAAGGCTCGCCATCCCATTTTAATGCCTAAAAATCATCCAGTAACGATTTGCATTATCAATCATTATCATGAGACGCATCTGCATGCCGGTCCTTCTCTATTAATGTCAATTCTGAATCAAGAATTTTGGATTTTGTCTGCGAGGTCTATCATTAGGTCTTGCCTGCTCAAGTGCATACCTTGTTTCAAACTCAAGGCAAAGCCAGTCAATCAGTTGATGGGCAATTTACCAGTCAACAGAGTCACCGCAAATCGCGCTTTTCTATGCACAGGCATGGACTTCGGTGGACCCATCCAAACCCGCACGTCGACATTAAGAAATTCAAAAGTGGTGAAAACGTACATATGTGTATTTGTCTGCTTCTCTACAAAAGCAGTACACATTGAAACCACATCGGATCTCACCACTAACTCCTTCATTGCTGCGCTCACACGGTTTATCTGCCGCAGAGGGAAGCCTTCAGACCTCTGGAGTGACTGCGGCTCCAATTTTTTAGGAGCTTCAAACGAATTTTTTTGCCCTCTTCCAATAGAGTAAGCAACTGGAAATATCAGCACTCATAATTTTCTTTCAAGTGTAATTTTTTCTTCAAAAATATTTGTTTCTCTGTATTTCTTTTGGAATTTTTCAACTTTCTACATTTTTTTTTTCCTATTGAAACACCCCAGTATTTCAATGGGGGCCGGTATGTTGGCGCCGCTAGCGTCACCAATATTTATCCTGCAATCTGTTAGGTAGGCAAACCGCCGTACTACATTGTCGCGCCGCGCGCCTAGTTCCGCCGCGGCCCGCCCGATCGCGCTGCGGGCTTTCCAATCGCCCCTTCGGCTTTCCTTTAGATATTTAAATTCTTTTCTTTATTATTTTGTCTGTTTCAATATGTAAAATTCATCTTGGATTACTTCTCTCAATTAATCCTCAATTATAACTCTCACTGGTGCCTTCCGTCACAACCTTTCTCAACTTAAACTACGCGTCCGCGCAATTCCTTTTCAAATCCAGTTTGACCGGTTGGCCCGTGTGCCGTATCTAAATTATGCATCACCTACCTCTCTATGGTAGCGTCTATGGGTATGTTCATTCGCCCCGCATATGTCTTTCATGCGCTGTAACCTTCCTTCTTAAACAGTTACGTCTTTTCATTCAATCAAGTGAGTATGTATTCTAAATTCACCTTCTTTTCTCTATTCATTTCATTAATAATAACTTCATGTCAAATTCGGCCTTCTGCCAATAAATAATTCCTTTCGGTCTCTAAATTCATTCGCGTTACTCGTGTCCGGACACGATTGCCTGCGGTCCGAGTGCCGCGGATGAATTCTTCCAAATTTCAATAAAGTAAATGTTCGTCTCTCTCTTTAATTAGCTTCCATCGCGCTACTCGTGACCGGTCACGATTGCCTACGGTCCGGGTGCCGTGGACGACCCTTTCGGCTAATCTTTTTAGAAGACTTTCATTAAACTTTCAGTATTTACGGTAACAACTATGAATGAACATAAAGTTGCAACTTTTCAAGTGCCCATAGTTGGAATTTTTGACGGACTAAACGTTGCACTTTTAAAAAGACATAAAAAGAAGCTCACAGCGATTAATTTTATGATAATGAAGCCTCTTAAATTCAAATGGGTATACTTACAGCAACGAACATATCCATTATCTCGGAAAAGACGCGATCTCTTGTTATGATCTAAGATCAAGATTCTCTAACAAAACGTCGATGAAAGTTCCCTCACCCTCTGAAAATCGAGAGCAAGTCATTAAAATGAGAAACATCAAAATTTGATTTTAAGGGAATTTGATGTACTTCAAAAATTAGGGAACGATTTTTTAAAAGTCTCTAAAATTGAAAAGTCGAAAACTGCAGACTTTCTGCAGATAATAATAAAAGTAGAAAACATGCTCTTGTACATAAGTTTTTAAGAAGGCGCTGACTGTTTTTTTCTTTAGGTCGATATATAATTACCTGCAGCTGATGTAGTGGCTTTGAATTCGTCCCTTTCTTCAATTCTTCGCGTCAGTATCTGAAATCATGAAACTATGTCGGATCAACTTGAGATTGACACGATTTTCATTATCAATGAATTAGTTTTTGATTTTCATTTCAGTGTTTCCGAGATTCTTGAAACTTGGAGTTGCACTTGGATGATTTCTTTTGAACTTTATTTAAATAAAAATAATGGAAAATATTAATGCATAAACTCAACTTCCAAGAGGAACTAAATGATGGGACTTCAATTTTTATAAAAACCTCCGCACAAGCTGCTGAAATATTTATTTAAAACTTACGACATTGACTCTTTAAGTATCCAAAAGGAAAATGAAAGGGGGATAATTTTTTGTTTCTTTTTTATGGATGCAGGGATAAGATGCATCATCTCAGAGATTGTCTCATACATCAGTGTGTGTTACACTTTCGCTGACAATTTATTTTTCCTACCATTTTCCTTATTCACTGATCATAAAATCCAACAGCAATTTTTAAATAGTCCGATTAAGCGTTTTCTTTTAACATGTTTCTGAATGATATTACCTTAATTGTATTAAAAAGAATGAAGTACCAGATGTGCTGTAAAACTGAAAGAGCAACTGTGGCAACTTTGATTTTTCATTTATTACAAGGATAATAAAATTCCAGCATTATTATAGACTAATAAAAATTCGCATACGGCAATACCTCTTCAAGGAAGTTGAACTCTTTAGTGAGATATTCATTGTGAAGTTTCCATTTTCCGACAAGCTTGTAAAGTAGGTCTGACCAGAGCAATGGGGAAAACGCCCTCTCAAAAAGCATCTCAGCGTGCCTAGAAATTGAATATTTTTTCACTTATTGTGAGACTCATTATATGTGAGATATTATTTAATGCCGGCAATGTAAGGATACAATTTTTCGCACCCAACCAAGTAAATAAATTTGAAAAGCAAAAACAAAAACAAAAATATTGGATAAGCAGTATTAAAATCTGCACTCTTTGATGGAAAAGCTAGTTGTTCACTCAAAATTTATTTTCAACCAAGACTCTTTTCCCTCGGCCAAAAAACTTGTATGATCAGAGTTTGTTCAGAGGTAGAGGTTTTGGATAGAAAAAAAAGAGAAACGTGCAGAAAATAGGAAGAGAGACTGATGAAAGGAGAAAAAATAGCATCTATTATCGTATTGTTTTTTTTCTCATCCCAAAAAATTATAGAAATAAAAAGTACTGTAGTGAACGAATTACTTGTTCACATTTGATAATGATTTTAAAAGAGAGAGTTTGCTAATCCTGAACAGCCGGCGCAGCGTATCACTGCATTGCCGGGATATTTTTGTGAGCTACGCTAACCTACCTGACACATATACATTGCATTTGGTTAGTTATCAAGCATTGTCTACAGTTATTAGGAGCTGCTTCACCTACCGCGTCATGGAGTGAGAAAGATACGCCAAGTTTTTCTTCTGAACATCCATCCGCGAGTGTATCATATTATCTGAAATTTGTTTTAAACAATATCTTAACTACGCATAACAAATTACGTGAGATACATGTGCTCCAAAGCTTATAGAATGAGGTAAAATTAGAAATAAAAAAAAAAAAAATATTAAGTGATCTATATTCATGGATAAACAAATTATTGGTATCATTTTGTAACTTAACAAGCTGCATTGATTAAAATCAAAATTTCACAACTGAAAATGTTTAATGGCCTCCTCTGCCAAAACATCGATTGTTACTAACACACGCTCCAGCATTGTGACAGACATTCTGTAAACTTGATCCATAATTTAAAGTTCAACATTTCATAGGATTTTACATTGCCATTAACTTATTGAGCAATTCATAATTCTCATCTTAATTCATAAGATTTTTGAGCATGAGATTATAAATGAAACTCACCACAAATTAAATCCATAGTACACAAATGGACGGGTAAAAATACATCAAATGCGTCTCCATTCACATGCTGCTCAAGTTGGTCGACAAAAATATTCACATGATAGAAGAAGTTTTCGTCAAAAGTTGTCAGGATTTTCGTCCTGAAACACGGGTTTATCATCTTTCGTATCAACCGCCAGTCATCTCCTATTAGAAATGGAAATGTATCATAATACTTTAGTTTCTATAAAATCTTAACAATATTATCAATTTTGTTGAACCTTCACTATGAAAAAGGAAAAAACAGAAGGATATAAAGCCGCAGTCGAACCTCCTATCAATCTTCCCTTGTATATCACACTGTAAGACAAGTTCTGATCCTCTTTCAGCTAAGAACGTTATTACTACGTCATACTTAATATTTTCTTAGACGACTCCGAACAACTTGGATTTTCGCATCTATAATTTTTATTTTTTAATTTTAAGGTACAGAAATAACTACTTCAAATTTAATAAGTTTACTTCGAGAGTCTACTGTTACATTTTGGCAGCATGCTAGTATATTTTTGCATTTTAGGAGTGATAAGGGAACTAAAAACAAAGACGATACGGTTTTTCCATAACTTTAATGCACTCTCAACTCTCTTAGGTCCATCACTACATGTGTGCCTAAAAGTGAAGGACTTTTTGTCATATACTTTACTTTCTACATGGAAAACTACTGAACGTCATTTCTTGAAAATTGTAGTGATTGTTTCACTTGGAAAGAATATTCTCACCGAAAAATGAAATTGAAGTTAATTTAACATTCTGAATGTAAAGAAAGTGTGTGAGAACTTATATACCTGCTGTATAGCAGTTACTTTAGCAATGCCATGATGTAAAACTAACTGCTGTGGCGGGCAATTCAGCGTTATAAGTACTCGCACTTTTTCTACATCTAGAATGTTAAATCAGCCTCACTTTTTTCGGTGCTATGTAAACTTCATCCCACGATGTTGGCTTGGTCTCCATTTATATTAATAAAATAAAATAGGATTACAGAATTCGAGCACGCACGAAATCGCATTTTTGCAGATTCAATATCGATGTACTGTTTCGATTGCTACCTATTTTAACTGCTTTTTCCCTTGTAGCTTTTGTGGTAAATTGTAATTTTTCAAGTAAACTGTAATTGATTCATTTGATAGATTCAAAACTGCTCTAGAGTTTTAAAATAACCCTAGTATCATTGATTTTGCACTTTCCATCATTCCTGCATTCTACCATTCAATTCGAAAGATTAAGAAATACTTGTGATAATTGTACGGCGCGTTCCAGCGACATCGTGCGTATCGTAGTTAGACTAATTTCAGTTATATTTGCCTCAACAATAATACACTGTCAAACCATTTAAAATCAATAATAGCATACTCACGTTGAAAGTTTCCCGATCACCAGTGATTAAATGAGGCTCCTCACCATCCCAGTATCCGCCAATTTTTGGATAGTGCTTCACAAATGATTTTAGTCTGCCGCAAACATCTGAAATGTCACACGTTTCTCTCCAACTCAAACTGTAAAACCTCAAAATTGCACTCAATTCTCAGTTGCAAATGGGAGCGTGCACTGAGGAAAGATAATAGGTTGCGAAGACTGCTCATATTGAATACCAAAATATTTCGGTTCAGCTTAGTACTGAATTTTTTCGATCGTAGGAACCAAATTTTGGTCGGCGGATCGAAGGGGGGCATATGGGACGTAGGTCCCCCCCCCCCCCGTTTGCCTGAGAAAGTAGGTAGAAAAAGGGAGAGAAGAAAGAAGGAAGCAACGGAGGAAAGAAGAAGGGAGGACGCTTGTATTTGGCGATTTTTCATGACAAAATTGACTCAAACTGCACACTGAAAAAAATAATCGGTGGGATTTACCAGAGTTTGGGTGTTATTTACCATACTGTCTACTTGATTTTTTACACAGTGAAGCTGCAGCATAGTTACCAATATACCGGTATGGTAAATAACACGATACGGCTGACACTATGCGACACAGTGCCAGTGTGGCGTTCCCGACTGACTACTAGTATGGTAATTTCAAGCATCCAGATGCTGCGACAAACCTTGTAGATTCTAAAATCCACTCATCTTATATTATTAAATGCTTTTGATGAAAGTCGTGGATATTTTACTTACATCTTACTTTTAGAAATTCCGTTACATACACAATCAATGGCAGTTAAAGACAGTTTCAACGAGAAATAGCAGATAATTGCTTCACTGATTTCAAGTAAATGATACCAAAACCATACTTGTTATTCGCGTTAAGGTATCATTTACAGACTAAATCAGATCCACGGAAAATTTAATTGCATATAATAAATAGATAGTTCAAAATATACCCACAAAAAGACACTACATGCAAATCCAATCGCACGGTTCACGGTGGGGCAGAAGCTGCCAAATTTTGCTTAAAGTTACAGTTAAACATCAATCCCACGCACATTTGTCTCTTCATCTGAGTATGTTGAGCTTCGAAAATTTTAACAAGAATATAGATATACCTACGAACGAAGTATTCAAAAATCACTTCTAGTCGATTATTTTCAAATTACTTCCGCACTTTTATGTTTTCGAAATGACTTTACACAGAACCGATATTCACTGGATTGCAGAACAACTTTGCGAAGGTTTTCAAATTTTCAGGATTCCTTCACTTTGCAAGCCAGATTCATTGTAGCAACTCCTAACCTCCAGAAATTGGTCGATACGAATAACGAAAAAATCTCAGAAAATGTATGTGGCAGATCAATATAGATAGATTCGAAGAGAAGACGGTAGCTTTAGGGACAATTCGAACACAAATTTGGGCAAATTACGCGTGGATTCACATGGATTAATATGGATCAATAAAACACAGCCACGGACTCCGACCCTCAACGTGATAAATTTATAACTGACAAACAGACAAACGAAAAATGGCGGACCACAGACCGCAGCGCAGTCAAGCGAGAGCTCTCACCACGCTGAGTATACCAGTATGGTAAATTTAACCTACCAACACCATGACCAGTCGCATACAGATGCCTACAGATATCAAACGCAAGTGTTAGCATGTTATTCCATACTTTTAACTCATCGTATGGTAAAAAATACCCAGCTGATGGTGAGAAATACCTAAACGATGGACAGACACACCTAACTGATATTTACAATCCGGGTATGGTAATTTTTATATCGAGTATGATTCTCACTTTCATCTAGATGCTTAAATCGACCATTATTTGGCTTTTTATCACCATATTTTTGGATATATTTTACGGACTCTTCGACTTAGATTACGGAAAACGACACTCGCTTTTGGTACTTGGAATGTGCAAGGCATTTCCAAGAAACTGACGGAAGTGGTATCGGAGATAAAGAACAACGGGATCGACGTGGCGGTAATAACGGAAACAAAGAAAAAAGGCCACGGATCAGAGAGCCTTGGGGACTACGATTTATTCTACAGTGGAGTGCCGAAACATCAGCGTGCACAACAGGGTGTCGCAATTCTCATCCGCAAAAAATTTCGAAAAAATATTAAGAACTGGGAGGCCATCAACGCTCGCATGATTAAGATGAACCTAACATTGCACGGTCACAGAGTCACTGTTTTGGGAGTATACGGGGTCAATGATGATGCTACCATTGCACTTAAGGATCAGTTTTTTGAAGAACTAGACGAGGAGGTAGTGAAGGTAGGACCTGGGAGGGAAGTCCTTGTGTTGGGAGATCTAAACGGTAGAACGGGATCCCGGGTGAACAGTAAAGTCGTCGGCCCGTTCGGTGAAGTTACGGTGAACGACAACGGAAGCCGCATTATCGACGTTTGCGAGCAGAGGGAACTAAAAGTGTTGAACGGGTTCTACCAACACAAGGATATTCACAAATATACTTGGGTCCAACCTACTCGCGGCTTAAGATCCATCATTGACTACGTGCTCGTTAAACAGGTAACAAACCTTAAGATCCAGCAGGTGAGAGTATGTAGAGGACTCTCCTGCGGTAGTGACCACTATTTCCTCAGAGCGGATGTAGCCTTTCCCGCTCGTGTGTCGCAGAACGATCAAGGCGACAATCAACAACCGGAGCGACAACGCGTACATCAAGTTCAGTATAACATCGATAGCCTAAAGCACCCGAGTGTCAAGGCTCTGTACGCAAAGCGCCTGGATGAAAAGTTAGGAGATGCGTGCGATGGCAGTACGGAAGAGCGGTATGAGTTTATCAAGAATTGCGTTCACTCGGCGGCAGCGGAGGCCCTGGGGGTTTCTGATCCAAAAAATGATAATCAAAAACCGTACTGGTGGGATGCGGAGGTAGAGGAGGAAATAAATGTGAAAAGGAATAGGTATCATCAGTTTCTCTCTTCTCAAAAGTTGGATGATAAAATCATGTACAAACAGGCTCAAGCAAGGGTCCGTCGGGTCATCACTCGGAAGAAGAATGAGGCTTGGGAAGAAAGCTGTATGAAGATAAATACCTACCTTGGAGGCCGGAAAAGTACGGAAGGCTGGAAAGTGATCAAAGGGTTGCGACGAAATAAAATGCGCGACATTATATCTCCGATACCAATTGACAAGATGGAGGACTATTTTAAAGATTTATTAACGGAGAGGCGACCCGAGTTTCAAGGCGGAGTCATAAGCACTAAAGAAGATTCCAACGTGGAGATCCAGCTCCAAGATGTAGTGAAGGCTGTGAGGGAGCTGAAAACTCGCAGAGCTCCTGGACCTGGGGGTATACCGGCGGAGTTGATAAAATGTGGCACTGGTAAACTATTTGAACATCTGAGGAAACTCATGCAAGACTGTTTGCATGGTTCCGAAATACCAAAGGATTGGAAGGAATCTTGGATTACTCCCAGTCATAAGAAAGGTAGTAAACAAGATTGCGATAATTACAGAGGTATATCGGTCACAGGAACCTTGAGCAAGGTCTATGGTAAAATTCTCAAGGCAAAGGTCGAAGAGTTTTGGAGCGGCCAGGAAGCCGAAGAACAGGCTGGTTTTAGAGCCGGTAGGTCTACCGTCGACCATCTGTTCACCATTACCCAGGTCATCGAGAAGAAAAGGGCGGTCAGCCAGGAGCTGCACTTGGTGTTTGTGGATCTTCAGAAAGCTTATGACAGCGTGCCGTTAGTGAAGCTTTGGGAAGCCTTGGAAAAAAGGGGTTTTAGCAAAGGACTTGTGGGGGCAATTAAATCATTTTATAACGGGACGATAGCAAGAATTAAATGTCGTGGAGAGTTGTCCGGAGGTTTTTTCGTCACAAAAGGGCTAAAACAAGGCTGCTGTTTGTCACCAACACTATTTAAGGTATACCTAGAGCACGTTTTAAAGGAATGGAAAAATAAGGTTGCGGGAATGGGCGTTCCACTCGTTGATGGGCAGACCCTTTATACTCTATGCTTTGCCGATGACCAGATCGTTGTAGCTCAAGATGAGGAAGATGCAGATTACATGACGCGGAAGTTGGTCGAAGAATATCGGAAATGGGGCATGGACGTTAGTGTGTCCAAGACAGAGAAGCTGGTCATGGGAGCAGCGCATCAACGGCAAAGCATAGAGCTTGAGGATGGACGGCGCATCGAAGAGTGTGACGAGTATAAGTATCTCGGTGTTTGGCTCGATCAGGATGGAAGGATGGATAGAGCAATTAAGGACAGGATCATCCAGGGCAGGAGAGCCATCGCGATGCTGAACGGGGTGCTCTGGGATCAAAGCATCTCAAAGGCAAACAAGCACCGGATATATGATGCCATCGTTAAAAGTATCTTGCTCTATGGTAGTGAAGTGTGGCCTTTGACGAAAAGAACGCAAGAAATGTTGAGGGCAACTGAAATGGATTTTTGGCGGCGATCTGCCGGCATTTCGAGACGGGACCGTGTCCGTAATGAGAGAATTCGCCAGGTGATGAAGGTTGAGAAAGATATCGTGCACGACGTCATGTCCAGGCAGTTATGCTGGTATGGACATGTGCAAAGAATGTCGGAGGAGAGGTTGCCCAAACAAGTTTTGGATTGGGTACCACCTGGGAAGAGGCGACGGGGACGTCCCGTAAAGGGTTGGCGGCAGGGCGTTGACGAAGAGATGTTGCGGTGTCAGTTGCCCGATAACCTCTGGGAAGACAGGCATATGTGGCGTTTGGGTGTCGTAGAACGCCAGAGTGCGTTATAAAGCGACTCTATATATATATATCACCATATTTTTTTTTACTATACCATTATGGTCAATCCCACTTCCACTTTTTTTTCAGTGCATGTTAGATGCTTCAAAATTTCGACAATTTCCTGAGAGAAGTCCCCTGAACCTTCTTCCGCCCCCTTCTCCTCCCTCCGTTCAAAATGTCTGGATCCGCCTATGGGTTGAAGGAACCAAAATGTGGTCTCGCGACCGAAAAAATCGATTACTCGACCAAAAGAACTTTGGTGTTCAAAATGAACCGAATATTTTCTCCGTGTCAATTTATGTGCATTAAAAATACGCTGAATAATTTTCCCTTGAAATGAGAGTAATGTTCGGAGCTTCATGAATGCCAATACATTTATTTTTTTGAACTACATGTTTTTATTTTTGTTGTGCTTTTTTATTGACAAACGGCACATACTACCCCTTTTTTTGAATCTCAATATTTGTCAGATTTGAGACCTAGTATTTTAGCGTTAAGGTGATTCGATGGACGCCATATTTTGTGTCAGAACGGCATGCGATATATCGCATCAGTTGGTTCCATTTTTTCAGCTACTTGTCATTTTTTACCAATTATGAGATCGCAATTCTGTTGTCAGGAGACTAAAGCAATCACTTACCAATTTTAACAAAGAAATTCAACGTAATGGCGTGGTTTTTTTAGAGAGAAAATATCGCATTCGAGTGCAGGTTCGATAACAGTATCGAATGCGATGTTTTCTCTCTACATAAAAAACGCCTTTATTACGTTGAATTTCTTTATTAAAATTGGTAAATGAGTGTTTTAGTCTCCTGACAACAGAATTGCGATCTCAAAATTGGAGAAAAATGACGAGTAGGTGAAAAAATGGAACCAATTGATGCGATATATCGCATGCCGTTCTGACACAAAATATGGCGTCCATCGAATCACCTTAATCACTTTCAATGATCTTCGATGAAAAAACCTACAGATCTTAGCTACAGCACCGTGGAAATTCGTAAAAAAAAACTGTTAACGTCTATTTAAGGATAAAAATACAAGCCATAATTTTTACGAAATTGATAAAAACAGTTCATGATAAAACTTACTACTCATGGTGATTCCTAAAGCTAAATAATTCGCTCCAATAAGAGGGAAAGCGATGGGTCCAGGAATTGAGGCCATAAATGCGTACTGTTTTCTGTGTCTCCATCTTTGGATCAGTGTTTTTACAAACAACGCGACCAGCACACAAATGCACAGCACATCGGTAAAATTCAGTCGCACTCTGGTGAAAACCATGTCGATCTAAAGGCACACAAATAATAAATCATTACTCGAGAAGTGAGAGTACCTGCCGTGGTGAGCTAGCTGACCTGCACGTCAGGAATTTGATATTAAAATTATGCTAATTTTGTGAGGTTATGACTGCCTCGTTTTTTACTGTGTGATCCAAAAGTTTTGCATCATCCCAATAAGCTTTTACTTGAGCAATCAAGGTGAAACATTGGAGCTCTTTTTGTTCCTATGCTAAAAGGAGATACCTTGATGGCCTTTCACTGAGGAAAATTTGGTAAGGGCCCTAACAGGGGCACAAAATATACCTTTGTTTGTAGGAAAGCATCCTCTGCTTTGTGATTAATCGTTGGTAGGATCATAAAAAAAGAGAAAAAAAGGCGATAGGTTCAGATCTCTAGAGTATATCACTGCTTGCAAATAAGGGCTAGTTAAAGTTATATAAAAAAAAACAAAAAAAAAACAAAAAAAAAACCAACTTGACTACTCGAAAAGGATCTTGGCAACTTTTGCATAATGTTCCTTTAAACGTTTATCATGGAGTTTCTGCTGAAAAACCAGACACGAATTTAGTTATAGTTTTTCAAAATATCCAAAATTGTTTAAGTCAGTGATCTAAGATGGGTAAAAATATTGACTGTTCAGTGGAATTGCTTTAAACTTGATATTTGGTTGATTTTGAAGTTTTTGGAAGAAGAGCGAGGGTTCCGTTTGAAATTTGTGTATAACCCCAGATACTAAAAAAACCTCAAATACTAAGATTGAAGCAAATCAATTTATAGGTTGCCTAGGTACTTTTTTCGGCCGTTTTAAACTTTAACCTCCGCCATTATGATACGGTGACAGTCATAAACCAGAACTATGCGCCAAGAATTTTTTTTTTTTCATGCTCTTTCTTGTATAACAAAAGTAGGATCATTCATTTGAAAGGGTCCTCTCCCCTTTCTTCGTAATTGCAGCCCTGGATTTTAGGGGGACCTAATAATACCTTTTTTGACCTAGATACAACGCAAAAGTTTCAAATCGATTAGCAAAAAAAGTTATTGAGATGACACGGGACTTCTAGGTCACAATGTAGATGAACGGCGATGTTATGATACTAATGATGGATAATGTTCCTCGATTGCTTCGCAGCTATCTTTGGAAAAACATTACTCCGGATTCCTCTCAGTGACTTGAGCCGAGCAGGATTAGATCGCTGTGCTTACATCGTCTGAAGGCGAAATTACCTCTCGTTTTATTTCTGTCACCTGGAAACTGCCAACAATTCCTCACCTTGAATTTTAGATTTTTAAGCGCTCAACCGCTAGCTTTTTAATTTCGACCTGCCCAAAGACTTCTAGTATAGTACTGACAATGCGTTCAAATGGACGTATTTCTGCCAAACGGAACTATGTGCATGACGACATGAGCCCCGAGACCCATAAGAAAATAATGCATAACAGGGCTCACGTCACAATGCACGTAGTTCCGTTTCCGTAGAGTGGGTCTAGGAATTTTAAATATTCTAACGCCTAGTAAATTTAGAACGGGGGGCGGTACGATACCGTAGCTTTGGTTCGGGGTCGCATTGGTGCTTGAACCTCCGTTAGACGGCTTGCGGCAATCAATTTCCTGATGACGGCTGAATCCATAACCAGGACCCGGTATGGTGCGATGCTGGAGGGCGGAGTAGGAAACCCCTCGAAAAAAATAATAAAAGATGGTCCATTTGTATAAGCGGGAGGATACGTAAAACTCCTTCATTCCTCTCTGTTTCTTTCCTTTTAATTCGCGGTAAAAAGTGGATCGGTAGGCCTAATGGGGATGTTCAACCACTATAAAGAAAGGAACAACGCGCCACTGAACTTACCTCCTGAGAAATCATGTTTTTGCGATGGTCTTTCCCTGTTCGAAATGATGAGTTAGCCGTCACCAAAACAAAGATTACTTAAAGTCAAGTGTGTCTTGGTGACGGTTAACTGATTATTTTGAAGAGGGTTTCTCTTAGGTGGTGTGGAAAGAATTCATCCAAAGATTAAACAGCAGATGAATTTAACTAAGCCGTGAAATAGCTTCCTGAGATGTCTTGTAACACGTATTTTCAATGAAGCCAAATAATAAAATGGAGAACCACTTTTTCTACTTTCACGCGCAGAATTCTCACTTGTCCTTAGCGTTTCCCCGGCGAAAGAGAGCAGGAGGTTCTTTTATTGGAACGTCTTTGTGTATTAAAAGGAACAATATCCATTCTGACATGAGCCCTGAGATCCATAAGCATAAAAATGCATGCATGATAAGGAAATTCGGAATATTTGGTGAGGGGGAAGTGGCAGAATGGTTCACTCTGTGCGCTTAGAGAGATGTCGCAGAGCTCCTAGGAGGGATACCTACTCGGTTCCTAAGAGAATCCTGTGGCCCTGGATTTAGTCAAAAGACATCAGATCAGAATTGAGTGGCCTAAATTTCAATTTTTTTTTTACAGACAGCCAAAGTTTAAATGTAGGCTTTAGGCAGTGTCCGGGAAAACATTATGTAATAGCAATTCCATTTCATTAAATTATAAACTTTAATATTTTAAGAATTCGTGAGAGAAAAGTCTTGCCTTTACACGCTTTAACTTTTATGTCTATTGATCAATCTTTTCCCACTGTCATGCATTGTGATACCACATTATTTAGTGAATTTTATCGTTAAGTTCGTGGTATAGTGCAGATGATGGGCTCTTAGTCCAAAATCTAAATTATTTGAGCGAAAAATCAAACCACAAGCAAGTAAAGGCGAGACTTTTCTTTTATGAAATCTGTTCATAAACATCACGCAAAATACGTTACTCTGATGAAATAATTTCATTATGATGAAATAAGCTCATCGCGCCCATTCACCTTTTTGCGGCGGCGCACCCGTCAACGCACGATCCGGCTCGCCGCGGTCAGCCAAGCTCCGAAGCGTTCCAAAGTTCCGAGATCCGAGGTTCCTCAATTTTTGAGCAAATTTAGCATATTCATATACCATTTCCTTCCAAATTATGTCAGCTATTCAAAACATCAACTAAATCCGAGACTTTTTCTCATGCGTAGCCGCTATCTAAAACAAAACCGCAAAAAATGCCTTTTTAGGCCATTTTTTCAAATGGCGGAAAATGCTCACCGGATACGCGGTAGGAAACTTCAGATTCGGATTCAGTGACCCAAAAAACGTAAAGTAAGCCAAAAAAATCGCTGTGTACCCAAAATTCCAGGTAGACTTACCAGGCGCCTGGACTATTTAGAAAAAGTATGCCGACCATATCACGAAAAAAACTCAATAAGGTAAAAATAAGTGATATCGCATTTTTAACAACATTTTATGCTTACACTGGTAAAAAAACCTCTCGGACCAATGCCGCGGTGCATTGACTTAAGAGAGCAGTTTCTTGTCGCCGGATTTAAGAGTCTTGAACTCTTGTTTCAAGCGGATTTTGCATTGATTCAATTCAAAATCCGCTTGAGACAAGAGTCCAGACTCTTGAATCCGGCGACAAGAAACTGCACTCTTGAACCAAGAGGTTTTTTTTACCAGTGTGCATGAGTCAGTTTTTATACTGAATAACATTGACTATACACACGTATTAATCTGCGTCGTTAATAACACGATTTCTGAAGTTTATCGCGTATGCGGGCAGTTTTTCTTGGTGGCTGCAGGCAATCACGTTTGCCCAGAGAGAGACCTAACCTAAATAAAGAAACAATCTCGCGAACTGTTAAAAACTCTCCTTGCATATATTTTTAATTAATTCAAAGTGTCTGTGTTTGCAAAATAAAGAAAGAAAAGGAAACAAGCGCTTGAAAACGATTGAAATTATACAATATATAAAGTTAATGAAATCGTTTGTTTACTCAAGTTAATTTTTTTTTACTCCTCTGATTGTTCAAACATGGTTGGCGGTGACTGAGAGAAACTGCCCGCTGACGCGGCAAACTTCAAAACTAGCGTGTTACAAACTACGCAAATTGCGCACCAAAGAATGGATTTTAGACTTTTTAACATTAACACACCAAGGGCAGAAAAAGAGAGTATTTGTTTGTTGAGCAGAGTGTAATACAAAATCAGCGAACATTGTAATACAATGTCTGAAAGGTACTAGTAGCACTGAATATATTGGTATTTGGAGTGTACCAGAGTGCCAGAAATAATGTAAAATTTTCTTTAAACAACTTACATTTTATTAACAAACTTAAGCCAAAGCTTTTCGATGCAAACGCTTCATCGTCAGGGTCACAAAATCGATATCACAAAGACCATAATTTAATTTCAAACAAGTTAAGAAATTTCATTGATGGTAACAATTGATAACAAGCTGTTCACAATTATATTATTCACATAAATTTTACATTATTTCTATCACTCGGCTACACTCCAAATACCAGAGTTGAACCAAGAGTACCAAGTCGAAAAAATTGCACTGACCTTCGATAATCGATGAACTAGTTCTGATTTGAACATATCCAGATGAAAATTCACTTAACTCTCGCCGAATACAGCACTGGCAAGACTTGAGCACTTTTGATAAGCTCACTTCAATATATTCGCTCTCACAGCTTGTCACTCATCCTCTACACCTGGAATTATTCACCACCGGAAAAGTGGCCCGGTAACATTCGAGGTGATTTTCGCAAAAAAGTTGCCGCATAAATTGTTTTTATTCCAATCAATCTGCGATGAAATCTAATTGTTCCTTCGATAAAAAGATCCTCATCTTGTGAGGATTATCGTGTTCCGGCAATCAGTTCTCTCTCACATACATGCGTCAAAACTCCCAATCCTGAATCAAGCAAAAAATCTGCGAAGAGCTCAATCTTAATATTTAATTTGAAAAATAGAATGAAATTGTGAATCAACCACTGTACTAATTGCGAGGGGCGTTGGTTCATTTGAAAGGTGTTGTTCTCAATGCTTCGGGAAAACTATAAATTATTTTCTGGGGTTCGTCCCCGATTTTTAAATCCCTAAAAACTCATAAATTGGATGAGGGGAAGTGGGGGTTTTTTGTTTTTTGTTTTTCGGAAAAGTTTTGTTGCTACGCATCTTACTTTACTGTTTGCTGTCTTTTTATCAGCTGTTTTCATTCAACAATCATCATTAAGTGAGGTTACTTCCAACACTCAACTGCCATCAACTTACATTTTTCTTTTCCCGCGTTTTTTTTTTTTTTTTTTTTACGGTTTTTCATGATTGCTTCCATCTTTTTCCTATTGCCAATTTTTCCTCATTAAGTCAATAACCTCCAAGTTTTTTTCTCATTTTAACATACCAAAAAAAAAAAAAAAAAAAAAAAAAAAAAAAAAAAAATTCCGATCAGAACTTTTCACGCTGTTTCTTTTCAATGTGTATAAATATGTTTATTATTAATTTCCATTTTCATTTCATCCTTTTTCTTCTGATTTATTTTTTTTAATTTAAAAATTGAACTTTTCAGTTATGATTTTGTTAAAATAATAATAATTTTTACTAATTTTAATTTTAAATTTAACAGTTGTTATGAGTGAAATTTTCAATGACCAAGGCGGTCGTCCTCCAAAACGTGGTCGCGTTTTCCAGAATTCTTCGCATGTTCGTTTAGTGAAGCAAGAACTTAACTCTGTTATTAGTATAGAAAATCAAAGTTTCATTTCTTCATTTCGGAAGTATAAAATTGATGATCAGAACTTTGATGAAAATTTTGTTACCAAATTTTCAGTCGGTTCAATGAATATAATTTGTCATCATTGTGATGCTCGCCATTTTCAGGGTGAAATGTCCAATGGTCATTTTAATAACTGCTGCCAAAATGGCTTAATTTCTTTACCGAGTATTTATATTCTCCAAATTTCATAAAGCGTATCAGAAATTATAATAGTGCTGTTGCTTTTGCCTCTTTCTCTGTAAATCGAATTGATATTCCGGGTGATGGACCTTATTGCTTTAAAGTTCAAGGATCCATATATAGGTAAGTTTATTTAATATTTACCGTTACGTAACGTACTTTTTTCAGTTTCTCAGTCCGTCCCTCCCTCCTTCCCACCCCTTAACGCATCCGGAATGCAGCTGCATTCCCCGGAAACCAGAAAGCAGACTGAACATGGAAAAAACGAAGAAGAAAAAGCGGAAAAATTAGATGAAGTTAAAACAGGAGCAGAAAAAGAAGAAGAACCAGAAGGAACAGCTACTGAAGAAGAAAAAGAAGAAGCAAAAAAAGAAAAGACAAAAGGAGGAAAGAAGAAGAGCAAAGTTGTAGGAAATATAGGAAGAAAAGCAGGACAGAAATGGCAAAAGAAGAATCAACAATTTAATCGAAAAAAAAAGCAAAGTATTTAAAAAATAAAAAAAGATCTTCTTTAAAATTAGTTTGAAAACAAATGTAAAACCTAAAAAATAATTTTGTATGAAGATTAAAACAAAATTTTAGTTTAAAGTTTACTAAATAAAATTACAATTTTTGAAAACATTTGTTATATTTATTCTCTCAAAAAAATAATTAGACCCGATTCAAAGACAAAACAGAAAATTAAATGAAAATAAATAAAAAAAAAAAAAAAACATGTGAAAGTGAAAAGTGTACAGGAAAAATAAGGGGCTGCGAAGCAGCCCCATAAGCCCCTAGTGTTTATGTATTCTTGACGTTATTACGAGCAAAAACGAGCCACAAAAAAGGAGATACAAATTTATTTGTATGTTTAGTACAAGATTGCACGATCATATCATTCGCCCACACGGAGAAAAAAACCTCGTAAGTGGGACCCGAAGTTTAGGTCATATGGATCTCTGAAGTTTTCAGATTGAGCATCTGAACACTGAAGGTCTAGCTGTCGAGGTTCGGATCACACATCTGAAACTTCAGTTCTTACATCTGAAGTACTTCAGATGTGAGAACCGATGTTTTTTGGATGTGAAAACCGAAGTACTTCAGATGTAAGAACTGAAATTTCAGATGTGTGATCCGAACCTCGACAGCTAAACCTTAAGTGTTCAGATGCTCAATCTGAAAACTTCAGAGATCCATATGACCTAAACTTTGGGTCCCACGCACGAAGTTTTTTTCTCCGTGTAGGTTGCAACGTAATTACCTATCTCTTCATCCCTCATTTGAAATTTTCATAATATTAAGGAGCTCAAACTGTCACTGGTTCTTTCTCTATTCAAAACGTTCTGCGATGGTTTCTAGTCAAACTATCATCAACTGACTGTCATATTGTTGGTCAATGAATCTTCCTGATCGCCAACTGAGAAGTTGCGCGCGCGAATTCATGTCTCTGAATTCCTCATAATTTTTCTCTATTTTCTCAATGATGACAAAGAAAGAAGATCGTTAATTGAGTGACTTAAAATACGCTTGCAGCTAGCTAAACAGGTCTCAGTTGTCTCCAACATTAAACAAATTTGACTCATGTACTTGACTCAAACCGGCCTTGAAAATGACTCCAGTTGTGAAAATCGCGTTTTATTTTGAACTCCGATATTTTCTACATTTATGAAAGGACCGCACCGATAGGCACATGCAGCTTTTTCCTCTCATAGCAGAGCACGCTTGCATACACCGTGAATACGTGAATTTTAACAGAACCTTCTCCTAAGCGTCAGTAAGCGGATTATATAAATGAAGATAAACTTATCGGTTGAAATTCCACAAAAACTTCTTACGATATGAACGTTGAATACAAATGTCATGTTGAATCTTATAAGTTATAGATAAATACACCGTAAAAGAAATTCGTGCCAGGCATCGACTTTTATTTATTTGTATCAGGTATAAATTGTATAACAGGGAATCAAATTACATTGTTTTCTCAGTCTTACATTATATCATTCTATTCTCGGATTTATTGTACTTAAATTGTACATTTTCCTCAAAAGTACGCATTTTATCAGAAGAAATTTGGCATCATCTGGATGTTTATACGGCGTTTTTTCTCAGCATGGTAGAGTTCCAGAGTCACTGCTGCCTTCAGTAACGTGGCAGTATCCCAAGTAGCAGTGATCGCGATAAATAGCGATTGTATCTATTGATTATCGCGATTATATCGGTGGCAATTTATCGCAATATCATGGAATAAAAAATTGCGATTAATGGCGATTAAATCGCTATGCATCGCAATTTTTTGTTAATTAAAATCGCGATCAATTTTCGTCGATATAATCGAGATTAAATCGCCATATATCGCGATTTTTGTTGCGATAATATCAGGATAAATTGCCGGGCGATAAAATTGCGATTTTATTACAACAGGATCGAGGATAATCGCTCGGATGTTGATGATCTTAGCGATTTTATCGCCGACAAAATCGTAACAAATCGCGATTTTCATATTGAAAAATGCCACTTAGGATGATAGATACTTGAGCAGAAAGAAAAGAGAGACAAACGATCGAATCCTCTCGTTAAATCAGGCAGCGGCGTGAACCTGGGTCTTTTCAGGCTCTTGGCGCCTTCGGTGGAAGCGCACTCGCCATCCTTTGATCGGACAGACCAAAAGGGCGATACGATAGTCAAGATCGTTGATGATGTCCGTTGGCGTAGGCTCTGAGGAGGAGCAATTGAAATGAAGCATCATGTTGGCCACCAGAATCTTCACAACTCGCACGGCGTATTTGTTACCTAAAACATTCATAGATGCAAGTGAGTAAGTAAGTAAGCAAATAAGTAGGTAAGTTAGGGGTGGACGCATCGGCGGGAAGCCCTCGAAAGGCGAAGGCGAAAGAAACCTCATTCTGTAAAACTTTAAAATTCAGTGATTGATATCAAGGCATAAATGCCCAAGTAGCATTTTTCAACGGAAAAATCGTGATTTGTTGCGATTTTGTCGGCGAAAAAATCGCTAAGATCATCAACATCTGAGCGATTATCCTCGTTCTTGTTGCGATAAAATCGCGATTTTATCCCTCGGCAATTTATCGCGATATTATCGCAACAAAAATCGCGATGTATGACGATTTCATCTCGATTTTATCGACGAAAATTGATCGCGATTTTATTGAACGTAAAATTGCGATGCATAGCGATTTATTCGATAATATTGCGATAAATTGCCACCGATATAATCGCGATAATCAACCGATAAAATCGCTATTTATCGCGATCACTGCTACTTGGGTGAGTGACCAACGCATATGTGGGGGACGGGGAGGGGGGATGAAGGCAAAAAAATTCGGACCAAACAGGAGTTGCGTCATTTTGGGTATATTCGAGCAACGTAGTTTTGCGAATAAATCTGTTCTTCGAAAAATTTTGGGGAATTGGGGGGACCTTCGACTGGGGAGTAAGTTTATGGAAAAACTTTCAGAAAAGTAAAACAAATTATTTTGACCTATAAAACAAGCTCATTTGGTCTGGCATACCCACTGCGATATCCTGCATAAAGGACTCAACCACTTCAACCAGGGACAAGTTCTATTGGACACCGCACTCTCGTGAGCAGCCCAATCGCAGCGCGACCTTGCGTAGGATCCTCGTAAACTCCTAGGATCCTTCACCCTAATGCTTAGCCCATTCATCACTCGCTCCAAAAAAGCGGGTAAGCCAATATTATTATAGCCCGAAAGGTGGCTGATTTCTTGAAAAATAATTACATTTTTGACGTTTTCCGACCCCTTTTGACAGGAAAGGGTCCACCACCCAATCACTCCGGGTGAAATTTTCGATTTCTAGCAGATATGTGATCCTGCGGATATTTTGTGAAGTCCGGCTTCTGATAATGGTAAATATTTGCCAGAATCATACGCGCGGTTGGAGCACTAGTAACTGCTCACGAATTTATACATTGACTCTTACGGAAGTAGCTCCAGGGTCCCATAGAAATTGTTCCATAACTCAACAGTCAACATCCTTGGGTAATATTATCATATTCAAGGGTGTGGTTAAAAATTTAAAAAAATAACCAAAAATTTGGTATGTTAAGAGAATTCAAAATTGAATTTTGGTATGGATAAGGAAACACTGAGAGGATGGGCTCCATCCGTCAATACCTGGACAGTTCCTCGGTCCGCTGGAAAAGGGCAGGTAGACGCCTTTCGGTCTTTTGGCTTCGTTTTCAGGAGAGAAATGTTCTGGGTAAAACTCATTGGGTCTCTCCCAGAATCTTGGATCATGGTGCAGTCCAAAAATTGGCATCATGACGTTCATTCCGGCTGGAATTACTATGTTATCTAAAAATAAAAATGAGCAAAGTTTGAATTCGCTTACCTTGGACAACAAATTTCAATAGGTCACTATATCATGAACAAATTTTGAGTTGCGAATACATTTTTTCAAAGGTTTATGCCACATAAAACACGATGCGCATATTAAAAACACGAAAAAGTAACTCAGAAACTAAGAGATGCGCCATTCGATAAGCACGCGACTTTACTGCAAAAAACGCCCGGGTTTTGCGCCAAACCAAACGTTATCCGGCACCAATCGAAAGCGAGCTTCAGTCTCTACGACTTCCGTCAAATGTCATTCTACTCCACGTATAAGAAAACAATAAGTATATTTCGAAACTGCATCTTCAGATAAAAAAATATAATCCCATACATGTTACCTGTAAGGAGCAAGCAAAAATTTCATATTGAAATACGTTTTATATTAAGAAACATCAATCAAAAATGAGAGGAGGTAGCAATTTGACTGTTGTTGTACTTCACTGCCATCATTTTTCCGCCATTCTGGCGCGTTTTGAATTCCTCCGAATCTAGGGAATTTTAGATAGCTGCCTTGTCCCGGATTTTGGCTGCAAACATACGCAATAAATCACCACGATATCTACTCAACTGGTACTTTTAGAATATTAAATAAAAAACACAAGATTGGTGACCCCTTTTGCAATTTTGCAACTTAATCATGCAACTGGAGCGAGGAATATATTCAACAGGAGAGTCTATTGAAATTAAAGAAAAGGGCTAGTCTTAGAGTACCTGATTTCGGGCATTTTTCTTTATTTTAGAATTCTACTAGGAGTACCCTGCACTATACACAAGCAATTAAAACTTACCATTGACCCTGATGTCATTCGTAATGTGTCTAGCAATGATGGGCAGTGTGATATGTCTCAATAATTCTTTGACGATCATGTCCAGGTATGGTAGCTTTGACAAATCCTCCTGCGTAATTTCTCTCACGCCACAAACCTCGATAAGTTCTCGATACATTTTATCCGCCATGTTTGGATACATAGCTGCGCCCTTAATAAGCCACGCAATAGATATAGCAGAGGTCAAGGATCCCTGAAAAGTTAAAATTCCAGATTATTATGCTCTTGATGCATGTATATTGCATATTCATTTTCAGCGTGAAATTTAATTTTTCGTCGCATTTAAATATTGAGGAATGATTGCATTTTTTGGAGCATTAGGGTTATATCAATAGTTTATTACACTCTGACAAGTAGTTAACTGCTGGACGAGCAATATGAAGTGAGCACCGATTCATGTCAGTGCTCAAATCAGTGCTCTTATGGAGGCCAACCTGAATGAGAAAAAGTGTCCGCGAACTAAATTTTGATCACATTTCTTATGCAGCATCCAAGAGCGAATTAACTTTCGTGTTCATTTGTGGAAGAAAATAAATTTTTATAGGCGAATTTTCGCGAATGGATTTGGCCGAGGTATTTAATTTACCACCAATCTCCGTTAGAGCAAAAGGTGCTGTCAGCGCGAGGCGCGCACTGGCGCCTACAAACCTAAGGGGATACTTCACGCATTGCGTAATGCTTGAAGTATCCCCTTAGGTTTGTAGGCGCTGGCCGGCTGCTCACCGCGCCGCAACGTGCCACGGCGCCTCAAGCAACTATTTCACCACAGAGGTGTTGCACAGTATCATACGAAATTGAAGGCGCTCCAACATATTAAGAATAACAGGCATCCTTTAAGAGTACGGAGCTTTCCGCACACAATGAATCAAGATACTACGGAAAAAACAGAGCGGTGGCCAAAAACTCACTAGGTCCTAGCATTCGTAATTAATACGGTTTAGCGTAGTTTTTGAATTTCATCAGAGAAAAAAGTGACTTGATTCAGACAGACACATCGAGCAATCACGTCGAGTCGTTGTCCTTTAAAGAAGTTAAAATAGGAGCGGAGATTTTGTAACATCGCAAACGAGATATGTGGTTTGTGCGTGTCTCCGTTGTTGTAGAAGTTACTTCCGGGGGTCAACGGTCAGGTTCGCCGAGTTATGACTGATGGCCGAAGAGTTGATTATTTGGCTAGGCAATCCTGACCTATCAGCAAAAACTCGCTCAGCAACGTGCTGTCCCGACATTCATCGATCATCATCATTCTGCGAACTTTATTTTCATTTTTTTACTAAAATTTTTCCCAGACATTTCCAGATTTTCCCTGACTTTTTAAGATTCCCTGACCAGAGTGTCTAGTATTTTTTAATTTTGAAAGATCCTGATATTTTCCTGAGTTTTCCTAATATTCTATAAAAAAATCCTGATTTTTTCATTCTCAAAAGTCCTGATATTATCCTGATTGTTCTCGACTCCTGGCACGGTAGGCAAAGAGCAGGAAGACTTTCTCCGCTGAGGAGATTCGCGTGAGAAAAATTCCGATTTTTCCAATTTTCCTGATATTTTCCTGATCGGCCAAAATTCCTGATATTTTCCGGTTTTTCCTGATGCTAGACACCCTGCTGACGGTTCCCGGTATTCTTAGACTGTGGCAACCCTGTGATCAATGAGTAATTTGGCCGAATTTCCTCATTTTTCCTGACGACATCCAATTTCCTAATATTTTCAGTTTTTTACTGACAATAGACATCCTGCTAACGTGCTCCCTCCCATTCATCCGGAGGTTTGGCAAAGGGATGCGTGCTCAATCGGAAAAGTTTGCAAACAGGCAAATGTGCACAATATCATGATACACGGTTTTTTTTAGAATAAACTTTCTTTCATTGTGATCATTTTTTTCAGAATTTGGTTGTAATAATTATTTCACTTATCATTGTTTATTTGATCCTTTTAAATTTACATATACTTTAAATTTTCTTGATGCACTGTGATACGGTGTCGAGGATATTAGAGGCCTTGATACTCCCAGGGTTTCCTGAATAAAATGAGAACAATTTTCTGGTTTTTTTTTTCGCCATCAAACAACTACTGACACGCTTGGAAAAGGAGTACTATCTAACGTTAATCTTTAAATGCCACTGGAAAAAAAGTAGCCTGAAACAATTCAAAATTAGCTTGAAATAAGCTGGAAAAACTTTTAAAGCCCCCAAGAAACGTATGGCTTGAAATAAGCATGCTGCTTAAAATTAGCTACCCGGCTGAATCTTGGTGTAAGCAGTCATGGATGGCTTGGCTAAAGATTTTTCAACTTGGTTTAAGCACCACAGAAGGCTTGAACCAAGTTATCTATCCTCTCAGGCTGAGCAAGTAACGTTCTTATTTTAAGAACTCTCTTTCCTTGAATCAAGAAATTTTGCTATCTTCATCTAAGTAAGATGCTACGAGTCTGCCAACAGTGTAGCATAAAATTCTCTTGCTCGCACACTACTTGATATTCAATTTAAGCCATGAATAAGACAAGAGTGCAAAGAAATGCAGTGCACTTCAACTTTTTCCCTAGTCTTACTCATATGAAGTCAAATGCATATCAGGTTGCGTTTGAGCCAAAAAATTTCATGCATGATGAAACTGCAAAAATGAAAGATGCAACCAGTGGAAGAGGTGGTTTTATGGCATTTTAGTTTCATCCTTTTTGAAATATACTTTGGCCCCCATCTCTCTTCACAAGTAGTTAAGTTAAGAAAGGAAGCAAAGAAACAAATGAAACAAAATTGTAACACACATTAAAATAAGTAAAATACAAGCCCACGTACCTTCAAATATAAATTGTTGAAGAATCAGGATCAACACCCTAAATGCTCTTAATGCTGAATAACGGAGAGGGAAAAAAAACTTTGACGGTCAGAATTCATTGATCAGCATTGAGTTCAGATTCAAAATGAGAAACTGATCACGTTACACATGCTGGTGATTTGAATTCTCAAACATCAAAAGCTACATTCTTGAGTATGCCGTCAAGAAGATTTTATTTGAATCAAGAATATGAACCACACAAATTGAGGTTCATTTTAGACAGTTCTATGTGCTCAGCGTAACTGTTGTGCGGTATCCCCAACTCACATTCTATCCTTACAATTCGTTGGTGATGCCTGAGTATATATTTTTGCGCATAACAGATCCACTTTCCGTCTGATACTTTTGATGTCCTTACTACTGCGAATTATTCCTCATGATAGTATTTTATATACTAAATGTATGGAATAATGTTATGTGTAGTACACTGGAAAAAAAAACACATTAGATCTAGAGTTCAGACTCTTAAAAACATCGACAAGAAAAAATACTCTTGATTCAATCAGATTTAAGCTTAAATGAAGAACCAAGCCTCTTATTGTGAGCGGATTTCCTTTCGATTTAAGCTTAAATCTGCTTGAATCGAGAGTCATTTTTCTTGTCAATGTTTTCAAGAGTCTGGACTCTTTTTTCAGTGTACAGTAAAGGGGCCAGTGATTATTTCAACATAAGGATGTATGAGACTTACAGCTACGAACAATTCGATGATTTCTTCAATGCACTGCTCTCTTGAGATCTCCTTCGATTCAATGGCATCGATTAATAGCTCGAGGAAATACTTTGGCTGCCCTGCAAATAACAAAACAATTTGATGTATTGAGTTTGAAGTGTCCGAGCAATGACGATTGCTAGGAATGGACCAGTTAGACAAGGTACGAATTGCCGCATTCTGATACATATTTCTGAACCAAAATATCGCGTAAAATACAGTGCGCACAGCGAAAATGACTGAAATCAATTCCTTACGAAGATAACTAATTATTCACTGAAAAAAATATGCCGGTAGATTTTACCATCTCTGACACAGTGATACGAATATGGTAATAAACACCAGACTCTATGGTGGCATTTACCATACTATGGTAAGAATCACCAGAGTTCTGGCGAATACTACTATAATTCTGGTTATTTCCACTAAATAGTATCACTGTGTAAAAAATCAAGTAGACTCATAGTAAATGTCACCATACTTTTCACTCAAAAAAAGCTCCGGCCGTGGAGGCCATAAGCAGCGGACCTGGAGCACGGACTGGATGGGCTATATGGCACTACCGTTCGCCTACGCGCCTGACGGCCGGATTGCTACGTGCGGGGACGATGCGGAGTCCTACGGACATGAAAACCGTAAGTCGCGGCCTCGAGCGGCATAGGCAGCTTGCGCTCTAGGCGCTACTTACGGGCTGGACGGCCGGAGCTCTGCGCGCCGCCGCTGTCCGCGACGTGGTGGATTTTTTCGGAACTACAGCTGAAAATTCACCATTAAAGTACATACTTAGAAAAGAAAAACTTTCCAGCAAAGTTTTAAACATTGAGTGAATTATCTTGTGTCAATTTCTGAACAAGATTTTTTTTCTTTCCTTCTTTTTAAAATAGGTATATATTTCTTTGTTGATAGTTCATAACAATTTAGTTTCAGGAAAGTGATGGATAATTCAATGTCTAAGAAAGAAAAAGAGCATATGAACGTTAGCTTGTTGATCATGTTTCAGATATCAAGAGAGATTTGAACTCCTTGGCTGATAGTTCAGCAAGTCAATTTGAGAAAAGAGATGAATCTTAGAGAAGAGATGATGCTTATTGAGAAAGAAAATCAGCATATGAATGTTAGCTTATTCATCGTGTAGAGATATCAAGAGAAATTTTCAAAAACCTAACTTTAATGTTGCAAGCCTTCGTAGAAATAAATAAAGCACTGGGGAAGCACTGGAAGGAACAAATGTAGATAGATCAAAAATTCATGCTACCTATTTTAAATGTAGAACAGACTGTCCAAGGTATGATAAATTGCTAAAACTCATTGCAGCGAAAAATGTAAATTGAAAAATCATTTTTATCACTTGGCAGCCCGTTCTCAATAAATGTAATTACTTTCACTCAATGAGAATTCAGCATTTGTCAAAAACAAAACCTGGTTCATCCCTCAATAAAAAATACGAATGCAAAGTAGGAAATCACCCAAATGATTAACAAAGGAAAAGCACAGGCGTAGGTCTAGGTACTTACAGATTTTTACTCCTTACGACTAGAAAAGCTTCAGAATCTTGAAAATGAGGTTGAGAATATTTCAAAGTGTAAATTCAGTAGTAAAAGTTGACAAAACTTCAAGATATAACTCTCCGCAATAACTACCGGATACAATTTCCACAAAATATTAGCGAAGAAATATACCACCGAAAATTGTCACACTTGTTAAAATTGTAGATCTTCCCTTCAGCAAACTGAAGCGCGATTCACACAAAATTTTACCACTATTACAGTACACTGAGCTCCCTAGAATTGGGATATGGAATCAGAGAGATATTCACAGCAACAATGTTTGCACTGGCTCTTATCGGATAATCAACGCAGGCAAGATTGGCTTATAGCTTCCGCTGGCGGACAGCTATTTTGGCAACAGAGAAGGGAGGTGTTGGATGTCGGAGAGTGAAATACTACCTACTCTCAATTGAAAACATTTAAGTATAAGCCAGAGATTAGATTGAAATGGAATAAAAAATCAACCCAATCTTATGAGCAAGCAAAGGTGGCACAATGAAGTTGCAATCGGTAAATAGACATTCTTGTGTCTACATTATCAGTATTTTAGTGTGGCGGTAATTTACTCTGTGGGAAGATGCGTGGCAGGTAATTGATTGCTTTTCTTGGATTTAAGTTCTTTCCCTTAGTAGGGGGAAAATAAGTGAATTGCAAACGAACTTACAGGAGGAGAGGATATGAGCTCAGTGTGTAGGTAAAACTGACAATTTTCACTTAACTCTCGTCGCATTTCCGAAAGTATTTGACAAGCGTTATCACACAGAACTTTAGAATCAATCGTGCACCGCACAGAATCAAGAAAATATATCGAAAACCTCCAAAATTAAACGAAAAACGAACACACGTAATGAGCAATGACCAACAATGACAAGCAATTTACTAGATTCTAACCTCAATAAACAACGCTGAGTGGTGGCTGCGATCGCTCCCGAAAATGTTCAAGGCTGGCGGCAACTTTAAATTCACGCACTGAATAACATTGACGTAAAATATTATAATTTTCTGCGAATATACACGTAGCCGTCTCAATTTTAATCTGATGGTGACGCCATTTTCCGAAAACTGAATCTCACCTCACTGCCAACGGCCGTGGAAGCGGTTGGCTCCGATCCTGAAACCCGTAACTTACGCTCGGCTCCTAACCGGTCTTACGGCCATGAAGGCCGCGCGGGGTCCACGGGACACCGGCCACTGGGTCCAGTACTAGCTGGCGCACAGCGCGTTAACGCCGGGATCACCAGTGTCCAGAGCAACCGGGTCACAGGGCCGTAGTTTTTTTTTTGAGTGTTTTTTCAGTGTTCTTGATGCGTAAATTTAAACCACCCGCTCATGAAAACTCAATGTTCATACCGCGTGCTAAACGTCATCATGACAGTCTCTGCGATATAAAATCTGACAATCTCAATCTTGACGCTTTGGCTCAGCTACAGCAAATTGCTTATAGGATGAACAATACACGGTGGGAAATGAACGTTGCTTGTTTCAGAAGCTTGCTGAAACCGTTGTAGTGCTCGATTTGACTCACGTAGAGCTTTGAGTTTCATGTGAGCGGGCAGTTCAAATTCTTCGTAACCAATGTGAAATAAAATCGTTTATATCTTCGTAAGGAGTTGATTTTAGTAATTTTCTTTGCGTGAATCGTGCTCTACGTGAAATTCTAGTTTAGAACTAGTATCAGATTGCTTAAATTCGTACCTTGTCTAGTGGTCCATTCACAGATTCTTTCCCTCCCTATTTTACGTAAACAGTGAGATCCGTAGCTCCATCAAAAAAGGCCCAAACAACTTTATAAGGCCTAAAAAATAGTTCACATTAAAACAGGAGCACTCCCAGAGTTTCAAGCCTCAATTTTCATTTGTTTAAAAGTTGTGCCCCACGACTAACGGGTTGCCTTGTAATCCTACGGGAAAACATTGACCTAATATTATTTGGGGATAATGTCTTTACATTATTAATCATATATTCCTTTTCATTAAGAAACAGATCCATTTTGAATTGAAGTGTTCGTTTCCTGCAACCATTACGATCCTAAGTATCAGAGTGAAGTAATTAATAGAAGTCAAATAAATGGAATAAAAAGAGGGGGATTTGAGAGAAATCCTTCATAACTTTTGGACAGTTATATCAAAGAATGCTCTTAAATAACAGGTCAAAAGCTCATTTTGTTCTCATTAAATTGATGGGTGCATTTTTTCTCCATATCACTTTTAATATCTTACCTGCCTTAATATCTTCTTTCCTCTGCAGATCTTCCATTGCAAGTCTTTTATTTAGTACCTGCAACATATCATACCAAGACCATTCACTGCTCAGCTATCAATAACACGTTAATTTACCTCACGAATGGCTTAAAAATAAATATTTTAAGGTTTGACCGATGAACCTTCAAATTAATCCGCTCAGATGTATTTCCTGCATCGAAGATAATTGATAGTAATAATGTCAAATTTACACTTGCTATCAATAGTTACCCATTTTAAAAGGAATTATATCCGACGTGTAGAATAGCTCCCACTTCATTATTTGAAATGACATCTGGGAAGCTAATTAAGCCTTTCAGCAGAGTTTCAATTGTGTAGCATTTTGACCATGCATAGGATTAAGCCCCTCCCAGGTGTTAATATGTCAGTATGATTTGATTTGGGAATTTTCGATGCACGTTTTGCATTCACTTTGTTGTTGACAGTTGCTACGCTAGGTTAAGCTATTTTATTTTCTGCCGTGTAAGGAAGAACGACGTATATGAACCGTCCAACGTTGCCGTATTTCTTTGAATAAAAACCGACTTTACTAGGAAATGTTTACTATTTTTTGCCAACTTTCTCAGACAATTTTGGTCGCAATTTAATCTAAAATGTCTGAAAATTTTAAGGAAAAATGCGCAGAATTTTCCTCAAAAATACATGTTTTACCTGGGGAAAATTTGCAGCCGTCGAATTTTATTGCGGCATTCTCCCTTAGCAGGGCAGTATCATCATCTGATGTTTCCAAATATTTCCATTTTTCTTTGATGTAATGAAAATGTCAATTAAAATCACTTTAGAGTTAAATGCGGTGAATAGTAAGAGTTGATTTCTGTGTCGGATTGTGTAGGTAGTTTATTTAGCGTAAAAAATAACTCCTTCGGTTTTTTTTGTTTTTTTTTTTTGTAGAAAAATGCATTGAGACGGAGGACGGTCCAGCATAACCCCATGATATTTGCATTTAAAAGTTTTCCAAGTGACGCAGTGAACAACACTTACATCTTCTGCGAGTAAACGCATATCGCGCGATACATCAGCTAGCTTCTTTGTCTTTCCAAGCAGAGAATAGACGAAATCGGACCACAAAAGAGGATTGAATGCTCTCGTAAAGAACATATTCATTGATCTGTAACATAATTGGTTGACATTGACTTTAAAATCTCTTCTATGACCTGTACAAACGAGTCTGCCATTGAACTACCATATTGGTTCTGATGGTGCCAAAACTCGCATCAAAATCTTAATGAGTCAAAGTATCAGATGGAAAATCTACCCAAACAAAAAAATTATTTTCATGAATGTAATAAATATACTACTTATTCATTCCATTGATCACCGTTTCTAATTATAGCTCTTTTTGAAAAATACAAGTTTGGGAGGAATCCTAAGACACGGAAAAGTAGTATTTCCGATATATTCCCCTGCTAAGGAAACCCTCAAAGAGTACATTTATTTGGCTGAATCTCTTGCATGCAACAGATCCATTGGACCAATTGATTGAGAGACAACACTCATTCTCAAGAGATTGAATACAAAAGGTAAAAACTCTTAGTAACGTAACAACCGTCTTGGATACATACTCCTCAACACTTATAGAAAAGTTAAACAGCCTCCTCTTTTGAATGTCTATCCGAACGCCCAGCATATTATCTGAAACAAGATTGTTTACATTATGTTTTAGGTAACTACTAATTTCATAAATTGTTTGAATCTAAGGTTTTTTTTACACAAGATATCCAGAATAATAATAATAGATGATCAAACGTATCTCTTACTTATCTGGATTTGCGACGTTACGCAGAGAATTGCAACCGGGGACTATCCGATTTGCGTCCCGTTAAATGTCCAAATAGCGTCCCATTTAATCGTTTTAAAAATAATGCAAATGGCAACGTTTCTTACTCGCCCTTTTTCCGATTGATATTATTAGGTAAAAAGACGAAGATTAGTGGGGCGAATACAGTAATGAATGTTAGGGGTTGGTTCACAAAAATTTCCCAAACTCTGCTTCATAATATGTGTAAAGTAAAACAAATCTGAGAACTCCTCCCCAGTGTATACGTATTTTGTTTAAAAATGATTTGTCAGAAAAAAGAGAAAGAGCACACATTAAAATCTTTCGGGGAGTAAATGGCCCGTTCGTCTAACTGAATAAATAAAATTTCACCGGTAAGAATAAAGGTAAACTACTTTCTTTTGATTACCGGGATGGACTGAAGTAAATTTCGGCAAACGGTGAAAGTACAATGTACTTTTCGCGTCATTTTTTAAAAGTCACTAAAATGGGCTGTTTGAATAAATGAACTTACCACAAAATGAATCGAGCGTAAAAGCGTGACAAGCTCGGAAAACATCGTGCTCCTCTCCTGTATCAGCAAGGCGGGAGATGCTTTCGAGGAAAATTTTAATATGGTAACTAAAATTGTCATCAAAACTGTCCAGAACGTTTGTCCTAAAGCCAGGATTGACGATTTTCCTTGTTTTGCGCCATTGGTTGCCTGCAAGAGTTGTAACAGACCGATCGATAAGCAATCAAAAGAAAATAATTATTGTTAGGTGTCAGACCTAAGACTTGAGTTAATTGTATTCATTGAAAGTGCGTACTCAGCAAGTAAATGCAAAAAAAATAATCATTTTACCAAAAATCAGATGCTACTTCATGAACTTCATATTAATATGGATTTATAAACATGTATCTTAACTTTGGCAATGATGCAAAGGTAATTAGTGTGCTGATTTTCCTACACGGAAGAAATTGAATGTTGCTTTGGCAAGTATATTGTTAGAAAAATGTGTGACAAGTATAAATGCTGATTTTACAATAAAAAAAATGCTATGTTGACTACGTCCACGATTAAATGGACAAATTCTATGTCGTGCTAGCATTTTTTTAAATGTAAAATCAGCATTTGATGCTTTTTGCAAATTTGTTTAACAGTATAAATGGTAAATCAACATTCAGTTGTTCTCCGTGTAATTCTGTTATACTTGTGGACACCAAATCAACGCCTGCATTTACTAGTATGGGCAACATCACATACTGGGAAGCATTTTCAGCTTGGATAAAAATTAGACGAACGAAGTTATCCAGAAAGTAAGTTTACTCATTCAATATCTCCTAAACGGAGATAGATAAAGAAAATGTGTATGAAGCGTTGAAAAGCCACTACTCTAGAATAGTGTACGCTTTGTACAGATTTTTTTTTTTTTTTTATCTTTCTTAGTTTAAGAGATATTGAATAGGTAAACTTACTCTCTGGACGACTCTCATATTTGCCCTCGATGTAACGATTGGTCGTGCCATTCCCAAACTTTAAGTATCGAAAATAGTTAGAGAACTCCTGTTCCAGAGTCTGGAACAGTGAATCCAGACTGTGCGTAGGCTGGTGCTTAAATATTGGAATAATAGGAGATTATTTAAAGTATTTAAATGTGTTCATCACCTGTTGCTGTAAATATTCCAGCACTAATAACTTTAAGACTGTCATAATCCTTGGTCTTATCAATATTCTTCAGATTAGTGACGATTGCCTGAAAAATTTAGGCAGTTAGTGACTTGAAACAAAGCGGTAGATACATAAAGTTCAGTTTAGTTATAATTTATCACGACAGTCAGAAACCTGAAAACCCATTGGAAAACCTTAATTTTTTAAGTTATACACAGTACATACACACATACACGCAGTACATATTTCTCTTTGATATAGTGCCATCAAAAAGTAGGTTCTTTCAATGGGAATGGATGCCGACAAAAATTCATCATTCCAGAGAAACACGTGAGATTAGATAAATAGAGATTTGAAATTTCAGTGTCTTGACGTGGTATGGATTCTCGGATTTTTCAGATCATTCTCAGATTGGAGATCTGGATTTTTTTCTAAAAAATACGCGGATCCGAAGAGAATCAGCCTATTTGCATTTCATGTTTCCTAATTTCTTCCTGTATATTATTTTTACACAGCAAAATGAGGAATAAGTTATGTTGCGTGATGTTTACAATCTTTTTGAGAATATTTCACGAGGTTTAAAAAATTTACGAACAAAGCTTTGAAGCAAAATTTTGCTTTGTTTTTTGTGCAAAAAAAAAAAAAAAAAAAAAAAAAAAAACTTGAGAAAAAAACAGAGATCTGATATAGGTTGAGCTAATTTTGGCAAATGCCATCCAACGTTCATCATTAGTGTTTGAGGAGGTCACGGTATTTTACATTTAAAAGCACCTGCATTTTATCAGATTACCTCGCTCTGTCATAACTTCTCTAATGATAGTTCAATGAAAAGATCGATGATTTCCCGTGCTCAGTTTAGTCAGTAGTTTACATTCAAAAAAGCAGTTCATCAAATTGAAGACACTTGCACATTCTCCATTTGGACTATTCCTGCTAAACAGAACTATGTGCATTATGACGTGAACCTTGTTATGTAAATATTCTTGTGGGTCTCAGGGCTCATATCATAATGCACATAATTCCGTTTGGCAGAGATACGTCCATTCGTCTAGTCCATGCCACACATTTTCAGATGTTCCGCGTCCGCCTGCATTTTTCTTCATTGGCAGAGACCGGTTTCGCTCAAAGAAAGATTTCACGAATCTCAAGCTATGGCTAAGCTCCGTTACAGGGCAAAAGGTAAAAAAATTTTTTGCATTTTGTAGTTGCGGTTTTTTTTTTTAAAAATTTCTCTCCGGACAGCCGCGAATGCCGATAATTGGACTGCATTTTGCAATTTGGAACTATAAATTCTGGCTCATCTGAAAAAACACTTATGTGTATAGGGAAACTAATGGCACATGTGTTGTTTTTAAACCGGGCTAGAATCCATAGGTCCAAATTGCAAAATGTGGTCAAATTAAGATACATGACCGTCAGCGGACGCGGCAAGAAACATGTGCGCAAATTATTTTGTGGTAATGAGAAAATTTCAGAAGTTTTTCGTGTATGCTCCACTTGATGTTTATAGAATTTTACCTGATAGCAGTCTATTCACTCATCTGTTTCTCTCGTGTGCAACAGACACTAATGATATTATTTAGTGGTACATACGTTAATAATTTCACGATTCGTCGTCATTATGTATGGGGAGCCGCCAAGCCAGTGAGACTCAGTTTCTTCCGCATTTGCCAGTAACTGTAGGAGGAATCGGACCACACCTAAAGTTACAAAAAAATATTTTCACAAGGCCAGCAATGAAGTAATGATGAACAATGGGCCGTTTGCGCTACTCATAGAATTGTGTTTTGATTATTTCAGATCATAGATTAGCTGGAAACAATGAGAACTGTCCAAACGCCGAGTTTTCACGTTCCATATTAATGGAAATTATGTCGTTCAAAAACCCCGACGCATGACATCATCTATCGTGGTGGTGAATGCCAGGGTTATTCTGCCGTGCCAAGGAAAAACGCCGTATGAGCATTCAGGCATTGCCATATTGCATTTAATAACCAGAGAATTTACTGAGAAAATTCTGAATATTTTTCCTCCAGTTTTTCAGACAATTTTGTTCCCAAATCTAATATTGGAAAATGTTAAGGAAAAATACACATAACTTTCTTCTAGAATGCATGTTTTAGTTTGGAAAATTTGTCAACTCTCGAATATTCATAAGGCGTTCTTCCTGAGCAAAGCAGTATTCTTTTGCCTTAGTTTCCTTTCGTGTTTTGATTCGAGCAATCGCAGGAAATATGTCATTAATTGACAAATCAAAGGTAGGAGAAAGCATAGTGCCTTGCTAAGGAAGAACGCCGTATGAACATTCGAGAGTTGCCAAATTTTATTCAATAAAGTGTTTATTTTTGAGGAAAGTTATGAATAATTTTCCTTGAAATTTTCAGGAACTTTAGATCAAAATACAAGGAATATTCCTTGTAAAATTGGAAGAAAAATATTCAGAAGTTTACCAGGAAATTCCTGTTTTCTCAATCGAAATTTAACGACGCCTGAAGGTTTATACGGCGATTTCCCTTAGCACAGCAGCATAGTGCTATTTACTGTGGTTGGTGACATACACAGTGTTTTTCGATGACCAATACCTCCATTGCTATTGTACGAAGAATTTTTTGAATAGATTGTTATACTTTGCATATCTGTCAACTTGATCAATCAAAGATGATTCTGGGACAATCGCAATTGATTCAATCAGGCAAATGCTTACATTTTTTTTTATTTTTTACTTTCTTCATATTTGTGCGATCGTCAAAAACTTTGTCGAAAAGTTTTTTTTTGTTTTTACCTCGGAAGAAGGGAACACTTCCAGTATAAGAGTGAAACATGACGGACAACTGGCGAAAGTCAGCAATACTCTATTGCACGTCAATATTGAATTAGTAAAAATGTAGCATCTACCTTTTTCACACCAATGAAAATAATATTAGTATGAAAATTTGCATCCACAGTTAAAAAAAAATAAAATAATAATAATAATAATTCGCAATAATATTTTAAACGCGGTAACCGCGAAAATTTTTAATTTATGGCGACATTTAAGTTAAAATATCGCTGACAATTGCTGATTTTATAATACTCAATACAGCATCGGAGAAGAAAATTTGCATACGTACTTGTTGTATTGAATTGCTTGAGATATATGTACGCTGATCCGACAAATGGAAGAGGAATGGGGCCTGGGAATTGGGCCATGAATTTGATAAGTCTCCTGTTCCTCCATCGGTGAATGATCGTATGAATCAATATAGTCAATGCTAAGAAGACTGCTAGCGCAGATGATACATTTCCTGTCGCAAAATCCATCTGAAATACGTATGAAACAATGCAAAGTCTATCATTTTATAGTTACAGAAAATATTCGATTTAAATTGAAGGAAATAATGGGCCACTTGACAAGGCCTTGGATTAAAGCGATATGCAACATAATGCGGCTTTGAAACTTCAGGAGGAAAGCGCGAGTTGCATGATGGGAAGTCTAGAAATCTACTCATAAACTACACATCGATGACCAAAGTGCGAAACCGCTTACCTCTGGTTGCTGCGTTGCAGACTTCATGTCATACTTTCATTTTTCTCGAGGACGGGGAAAGTAATAAAAGCAGTTTCTTGAAAATGCTCTTGATTGGTCTTCTCAGTAAGCAAAATATTCTGTTAAAAAATATTAAGGTGATTCGATGGACGCCATATTTTGTGTCAGAACGGCATGCGATATATCGCATCAATTGGTTCAATTTTTCCAGCTACTCGTCATTTTCCTCCAATTTTGAGATCGCAATTCTGTTGTCAGGAGACTAAAGCACTCACTTACCAATTTTAACAAAGAAATTCAACGTAATAAAGGCGTGTTTTTTTTGGAGAAAAAGCATCGCATTCGATACTGATATCGAAACTGCACTCGAATGCGATATTTTCTCTCTAAAAAAACACTCCTTTATTACGTTGAATTTGTTTGTAAAAATTGGTAGGTGAGTGCTTTAGTCTCCTGACAACAGAATTGCGATCTCAAAATTCGAGAAAAATGATTAGTAGCTGAATGAAAATAGAGCCAATCAATGCGATATATCGCACGTCGTTCTGACACAAAATATGGCGTCTATCGAATCACCTTAAGCTATAAAGTTGACTTATTGCTTTTTGGAAACATAAAATAGGAGCGGGAATTTTGAAACACTGCAATTAGGATACACGTGCTTTTACACTTTGGTCATCGAAATGAGTGTTTACAATTAAAATCGGTTAAATGACAAAAATGCAAGAATAACGTCATTCGTATATTCTGAGATAAGTAAGAAAAAGTGAAACTTGATAATAACTCGTTGGTTTTCGAACTTCCAATTGGACGTATTTCCACCAAACGGAACTATGTGCATAATAACGTGCGCCCTGTTATGCAATACATCTTACGGGTCTCAGGGCTCATGTATTAATGCACATAGTTCCATTTGGTAGAAATACGTCCAATTGTGAAAATAAGTTTTTACGGAAGATTCTAAAGAGAAACATATGTACGTGCCTACCGATGTATGCCAAAAGCCGGATTCCGGAGTCGCGCACCATCACCCGAGTTGATTTAAGTAATACTTATACTTGTAAATTTCATCACGTCATAGCTAATCTCTGTTACTTATAGTCCTAATAATTATTGTTCCTTAAGGTTTACCTACAGCTGCGTGAAGTAAGAAATTTCTCCGCGCAGGGGGCGCCACCGCTGTGTTTTAGAGTCCGTACAGCTCCACGTGAGTCCTTGAGCTTTTATAAAAGTTGAAGGAATTTCTGTTTAAATCGAAGAGTTATAAGTTCTAGCCATAACATTCCTCTTCCTATTGACCCTAAAAACAACGTGAAAAGTCATTTCTGAAGCTCTGCAATTTGATCCCAGAAAAAAGTAGGGTTAAGCATGATGACCTTGATGCAACCAATCGCGCTTGATCGCTCTCAGCAGTTGGCAGATATCTCTCTCCCACCGTGAGCTGTCTCTCTCGCACTTACAGATATCCCGTAAGAGAAACTGGGATCAATTTACAGCTTTTATTATTAGACTTTCAAAGCTCGCGTTTGTTTCTAAGGATTCCAGACGTATGCTGCTAGAACTTATGAGTCTTAGAATTTAAGATACCTATTGTGATATTTAAATAATCACTGATTTCGGAGTCGGATTTTAGCAGCGCGACGTGGTGGATTTTTTCGGAACTACAGCTGAAGATTAACCTTAAATTCAATTTATCATTTTCATAGTAAGTGAAAACTTATCTGTTCTATATCAAGCGATAATAAACAAAAAAATATAAAAAAAAAAAACAAAAAAAATAAAAAAAAAAAAAAAACCTATTCTCTAGTTCACACTTTTGTCTAGAGTCTTATATAATTTAACTCCAAAACATTTACCGCACCATTGATCATAATACTAAAAAAATCGCAAAGCGATCCCACATGTTGTACACAATACGTGCCAATAGAAGTCAATCGATAAGTCAGCTACATCTGTCTTACAAATCAGACAAATCTCGGTTTTTTATAAAATATGCTGAAGTTTTGCGTTGAGAAAATGTTTATAGATATGTTACCGGCAAACCCCGCTTTTCAGGCAAACCTAGGTTTGCCAAGGTGGTCATCAGGTAAAGCTACCAGGGAGGTCATCAGGCAAATTTAGGTTTGCCAAACGCCATTCCAGGAAAACCTTTGCAAACTGCTATTACAGGCAAACTCCGATATTGTTTTTTACCGCAAATATGGCCGTACCGCTTAATTTTTTTTTTTTTTTTTACCGTAAATATAACTTAACGCTGGTAGGCAGTTTGTGAAGACCAAATTTTTACAGATTGAAGTAGACTTAATTTCAGGAACACGTACAATAAAAGGGAAAATATCATAGAAAATTGATAATTGCATAAGTACTGCGAAAAATGTCATCAAAATGTTTAAACAAATATTGAAGTGAAAACTGCCTCACTACTTATTGTTGCAGCTGACGCTGGCGTGGCGTTAACACCGAAAATAAACATAAGCGGTAGGGTAGGGTTATATTTGCGGTAAAAAAAAGTCAAACGGAACGGTCATGTTTGCAGTAAAAAGCAAAATCGGGGTTTGCCTGAAATAGCGTTCGAAAAACCGAGGTTTGCCTGAAACCCGGGGTTTGCCGGTAACAGATACACATAATCTTTAGGGCTAATTTGTTTGAACCCATTTTATGGACTTACGTCAGAGAAATGTAAGTTAGGATTTACTATAAGGATTTTATAATGGCTCAATTCATAACCGGCCTAAAGATATTTTGCCTATTGGTTTCAAAAGCTCAAAGCGACAACTTCCTCAGAGGCTGAGTGCAGTTTGAATCGAAAACAATGCGGAAAATGCAACACATTGTTGTTATAAAAGCATACTCTAACAAACTTGAATTATAATGCACTGTAGGGTATTTACATTGAAAAATTTACGGAAAGCACTGAAAATCTTTATAAATCTATAAAAATGGTTGCATTTCAAACTTTGTTGTCAGCGCACCCTCTCCTTCCAATTTTGTCAACAAGCAAGGGCATTGTGTAATTTCTGTGATATTAAACGGTGCCAGCACGAGCCATACACTGATAAATCATGATTTTACGAGCGGTTTACGAATCATATCATGCTTGACATGTGATTGAACCGGCACAATAATAATTGTCATGAGCGGTTCACCAGGCAATATCCTCACCTGTAATTATTTGTACGGTATTTCGCATAAAATTCATTTTTTTTCTCAATTATTAAATCACTTATTGTCATAGGAAAATCAATTAATAACGTGCCATTTCTAAGATAAGTCCAAAAAATTGGATCCTGTCCAAGTGATGTCATTAATTCATGCAAGAAAAAGAAAAAAGAATGCCCCAGTTGAAAGGAGATAATAAGAAAATAGAGATGATTCTGAGATATCTGGAGAAAAAAAATAAAAATCATGGATGTAGAAATGCCTTAGAGGCCAAAAACAGCTCACCAGTCTGCTGGCAATTTTTATCGGTCGTAGAGATATGTTAGCTGAAAGTAATCCCACAACGGTAACACTGCATAATTAGAAGACGAAAACTGACTAATACCATCATGGAGGAAGCATTTTGGAAAATAAGAGGAAGGAAAATGCCCGAAATTCATAACAAGCAATTACACAAAATGAAAGTCTAATTAGCTGAACGGTCCCGGCAGAAAATTAAGGCCGAGGACTGATTTCAAAGGCACCCTTTTCACGAACACTATGAAGACTAAATTCAGTTATTGGGGAAAAGAACAAGTCAAAAGCTCGCAGTTAATTTCTTGGTGCTCATTATTCGGTAAATCGCGGAATTGAAATGCTCTGTAAAGTTTGTTTTTACTGGCACGGATCAGCATTCTTTGCGCCGACAGATTACCGCTTACATTTTGCGCAAAGGTTTAAAATAATGAATTAAATTCACACGAGACGAACAAAAAACGAAAGTCTTGCTTCAAGTGCAGATTCCATAAGACATCAGTTATGTCGCGGTCAAGGTCGTGAGATATACGAAATCGTCATTTGAGCTCTGTGCAGTTGATCAACAGACGACACAACAAATATCGCCTGATTTTCCGATGATATTTTTACTACAGGCTCGGACTGGCCATAAGGCCGATCTGCCATTGGCAGATACGCCCCCTTGGTGCGACAAAAAAGCGCCCCTCTGACAGATAGTAAAATAAGAAGATAAAAAAAATTACGACCGAGAATATACGCGAAAAATGTCTTAAATGAACGGGAGAAGAGAGACTTAGGAGTAAAGAAAGGTGCTTTTATGCATGATAGTGGTGAACAGAGAACTACTCTCTGAAGCGTTAATACTTTTCTGTGAAATTTTCAACTTTTTGTCGACATACAGGCGTTTTATAATCCCCCTCCTTCATTCAATTCCCTTAGGAGCGGTGGTCGGTTCGATTTTTACACACACGCACAATTTATAGACCTCTTGAGAGACCTTTAAACATATTTCCTACTTTTCAAAATGACTATTGATTTGGACATATCATAGCATATCTTGGGCAAACTTAACCTTAATTTATTTCGAAATTTAAAAGAAAGAGACATCTAAAGTGTAAACGCGATACAACTGTTTGCGCAAGATGGATGTACACATTGCATGTGAAAAATGTAAGACGAAATGGCGTGAGCCGTGAACTCGCAATGCTCTGCTCTATGCTACTTGTTTGAAGCACCATTCCGAATAAAACAAACGCAAACAAGCACAATATGGAAGTAAAGCGAGGGAAAGGATGCGCGTTTACGACGGCGCAGAGATACAACTATTCGTACTCGATGGACGTCCGTGCTGCATCTGAAAAATTGAAGGCGCGATGACGCGAAGCGTGAGCTCTCAATGACCTGCTATATGTTGTCAATGAGGTATCGCTCTGATTCGGGAGAAAAGTTAAAAATGAGGCCCGAATACGTCTTTCCTGCTTTCGGCTGTGGTGATACTCGTTCTTTCTTCTTTTTTCAGCTTCTTATCTGATTCTCTTTTAGGATGGATTTATATACCCACGTCTTAAGCTCGTGTAAACCGCAGCACTGTCTCGGTTCTTTTCAAAATAATGGTGCTTGGATGCGTCTGGTGGCTTTAATTTTTATGTTTTCGTTAATTTCAGAATTCTGTCGATTACTTCGATACGTTCAATTTTGCAATTTTTACACTGTACGATTAATAAACTTTGGGCCTGAAAATAGCGTAAACTTGTGCTGCTTTGCCAAAATTTTCTGAACCCCTCTCCACGTAGGAGATGCCCTACCAGGAAATATAACATTACGCCTTTTTAACTAGCCAAGGGTCTACGCCCTCAGATGCAAGCCAGTCCGACTCTGTTTTACTACATAGCTTTGGCACTAATTTCGTGGATTACACTGAGACCATTATTATGTATTTTGCTATTTCTTCTTCTTCTTCCTTTCTTACTTTTCCCCCTCTTGTTCATCTTCAAGAATATTCTTAATAAACCTTAAGTGCCTGCTTATGACTGCGCTCCTAAAGTTCATTTTACATCCTGAGAATGCAATATATGTAACTGTAATAACAGTCAAATCAGCATGTAGAAATCACTAGACACATTTTGGCGACCTAGATGCTGAAGCAGCATTACTTTTGTGGGTATTAATTTTCCTGGGGGGAAAATTCTTAAAAACATGCTGCTATTTCTCGTGCTGCCGTACTTTTGGGACTTTAACGCAGAATTGGTAAAACAACCACTTTCATGGATATCGCTATGAGTGCCTTTAAGGCAAAGTCAATACGTTTGCTCTTCTTCTGGTCCAAATTATATGTATGCAAAACTGTGAAAACCTTTAGAATTCAATCATCCGCTGAACGTTTTAATAAAATAAATGATTTGACTGACCGTCTAACAACTGCAGAAATGCGTATATCGGTTTGTGGCGTTGCAGATTTCCTGTCATACGCTATTTTTTGCATGGATCACCGCTAAATGTCATCTATTGAAAACTTCCGTGATTTTTTTTTTCTATATGAGAAAATATTCTGTGAATATTTCAAGCCACAATGTTGGTTTGAGCCAGGGTTGCATGGGTGAAATGAGAAATGTGAAATATGAAAATTTCCGTAAAATATTTCATAAAAATTTCACAAAATTCTGAAAAATATGAATCATATGAGACACATTTTCAGGGGCTGGGTATGCAACACGCACGAAAAAACACCAAAAAGCAAAAAGCAGTCGCCTTTCATTTAATTTTGCATTTAATTTCGAAAATTATTTTTCATATTTTTCGGAAATTTAAAGCAATATTCCACATGAAATTGCAATATTTTATTTTTCATAAAAAATTGAAACCCTGCTGGTTTGATCTCCTTTTAAAAATATAGAATAGACAGGAAATTTTGAAACGCCGCAACCGAGAAATGCATTTTTAAAGTTTCACCGTCTACTAGGAGAAGTGAAATACTGCAAGTACCTTGAATCGGATCCGCAAAAAAATCGGAAGCGAGGGGTTTCGCCGCGTCGGCGGATGGAACGATCCTAAAAAACACCACCTTTTAATTTTTCCGAATCACAGTTGGGAGCACCGAGAATAACTTTGCGCGCACTATCGGGAGACATTTGCGCGGAGTGAAAATCGAAGGCGGCTTTCTTCGCCGAAGAACTTGAGGATTGCGCGGGTCGTGGTCGAGGCTGAGGCAGATCGAATCGAAAATTGGCGTCGGACCCGATGCGCAAAGACAGAGGAGCAGAAAACGGAATGAGAAAATAATTAAAAACAATCAGCGGCCAATCAACGGTGGATCTTATCCGTATAATGCAGAATACAGCCCAGGCGGCAAAGGTTAACAAACGGAGGTCTCAATGAAGAGTGAAAGGGAAAGTTACGTTAAGTGAAAAGTTAGGTCGCAAAAAACACCCCTCTCAAAGATTCGGCGGAAAATTGAAGAGTATTTGAGACCGAGAGAGGGAAAAATGCGAAAATAAACTACTCCCTTGGGGCTCTTCATCAAAAATTGCGCCCGCAAATGGAACGCCCCTACATCACCGTGCTTTGGTACAACGCTGTGTGGACATGCGTGCCAAGTTTCTTAAAAAATTATATACTTTTGAATACTGGCGGGAAAAAAACACATTGGATCTAGAGTCCAGACTCTTGAAAACATTGACAAGCAAAAATACTCTTGATTCAATCGGATTTTTGCTTGAATCTAAACAAAATCCGCTAAAGTTAAGAGATTTAGTTCTTGATTTAAGCTAGATTCTGATTGAATCAAGAGTATTTTTTCTTGTTGATGTTTTTAAGAGTCTGGACTCTAGATCCAATGTGTTTTTTTCCAGTGGATGATATCATGAATATCCCCCCTTGAAACTTTCAGGATCAGTGGCGTGGCGTGAATGATCGATTATCGATACTTCCCCATTTGAAGGTATGGTGAAGAATCGATTATAAAGCACTGGAAAAAAAACACATTGGATCTAGAGTCCAGAATCTTAAACAAATTGACAAGAAAAAATACTCACGGTTCAAAAAGCTTTAAGCTTAAATCAAGAACCCAGCCTCTTACTTTGAGCGGATTTCCTTTTGATCTAAGCTTAAATCTGATTGAATCAAGAGTATCTTTTCTTGTCAATGTTTTCAAGAGTCTGGACTCTAGATTCGATGTGTTTTTTTTTTTCCAGTCAGGTCTTCGTTGCGAACACCCTGAATATCGATCTTTTTCCATAGGTTTGAATGGCAGATCAATCGATATGTCGCAATGCACGCCACGCCACTGTTCAGGATAATAAGGATGAACATGGCCAGAGTTAGCCCAGCTGCATTTCACATTGCTTATTTTTCTCTCCCGATTAATTGATATTCCTTCATCAACCAGGAACCATAATTTTTGGCTCATCCGCAAAAATACTTATGTGCACAGGGAAACTAATGGCAGATGCGTTGTTTTCAAACTGATTGTAAGCCAGATATTGAAGTCCCTACTTACAAAATAAAGTGCAATTTCTAAAGGGCACAGTAAGCAATATAACATCTTCAAATTTTTAATGAGTTTCCCCTAGAGTATAGGAAATATTATTACACAATTTCAAGATAAACTGTGTTTAATATTCTGGTGAAAAAAATAGAACGTTCAGGTATGATAAAATTAGGGTATGTCAGATGTAGGTATAGGATAATTTTGGTTAGTGGTGTCAATGACATTGAAATTGGAGTAACCTTGTTCAAGAATCCGAACAAAGGGTCTTACAATTTTTAGAAAAAGCACTATTTTACTAGAAGAAATTTGACAACGCTCGATCCTCGTAAGGCTTTTCGCCTCAGCAAGGCAGTACTTTGTATCCTCTTAAAAAGAGTTTATAGCTATTTTAAGGATAAATTTGGCTTGAATTTAATCGTCTGGTGGTTGAATTTGGGGTGACTCTGTACAAAAAGTCGTCCATGTCAAATTGAGAAATGCGTAATAACGAATCGAAATGGTGACCTTCATGGGCAGATGGAATGTTTTCCCTTTGGCATTTTTGTAAATTGGCTCGATTTTCTGAACTGCTTACAGTGAAAACAGCTTTCAATAGGAGGGACTTATCAAACAAGATTTGATCCCCGGGATCTCAAGCTTTCAACATTTATAAGTACGGACACTTTTTTCATTCTGCTCAAAAGTGAGCTCATATTTTTTTTTCTTCTACAAAATAGGAAAAGAAAGCTGAATGAAGCAAATAAATTAAAACCGTGTGAAAATTACGAAAATAAAGAGGTCTCATTTTTTTTCTCCCTCCCTTTCATCCCATCCTCTTTCTTGCCCTCTCCCTCCCTTCCCTTTCCTCATCGTTCTTCCCTTCCTCCTTTTCTGAACATATTTTCCTAATTAGAAGAGCTATATTCATCTCCCGAATGAGTGTATACATACGTATATGAAAGCCTGCGTATAGACTTGATGATGAATTTCCTGTCTGAAAAAATACTCAACTTTTTCTCCGCATTATATATTTCTTTTTCGACTTCTCTGCACACAAATCCTCTTCAAATATCATGTGAAGTTGCACCCACATAATTATTTGTCATCCATCAAAACATTCCGTAAACGATAAATTAATTATCAAATTAGACGTATTAAAAAGAGAGAAAACAACAACAGTGTAAAATGAACGCGCAATAAGAATAATAATTATACCAAAATTTTATAACAGATATTCCCATAAGAAAGTCGACACGATACAAGGCCTCCATTTTTTGTAATCAATCTATAGAAAATTCGGCAAATTTTCCATCAGATGAGTCTAACTGAAAACTCATTGCCAAAAAATAGAGACTAAGATTTGGGTTTTAACGCATTCCAACTACACAGAAAGAATATTTGTGTTATTTTGTTTCTTTTGTTTAATAAAGGAGGACAAGCACAAACCAACCCAAACAAATTAAATTTGATTTAGTTTGCAGTAAATGAACGCAGAATATAAACTTGGAAATCGATGAAATCCTAGGATCAACCGAAGGCTTTGGTTACCATTTTTGTGATTTGATCTCTCTCTATTGCTCACTGGATGTATTCGTTTCAAAGTGATGGCACCAGACCTGCTAATTCTGCGACACCCTGTGTAGAATATTTTCCAGCGTTCCCTTGCCCATCTATCTTAAAATAAGCACTCCAAACAAATCGCGATGTGCTCAGATGAACGTAAACACTCAAGAGTGCCAGTTTTCGTACCGCCCACTTTATTACTCCTCCATTTATGACTTTGTGTATGAACTCGCTACATTTTCTGGTGATGAGAAATCGGCTCCTACGGCCCACGTTTTTCATTATTTGTCATGATTCAGCGGTGTAACACCAGAATCGACAACATCCGGTAATGAGTTAGCTTTGATAATTGAATCGGCTCCTGCAAACACGTCGTATGTCTACTACACTTTTTTTAATTATAGTTGTTCTTTTTGCCTTATATAATCCTGATTCATGAACTTAGATTGAACATTTATTTACACAGTAGGATTAAAAAAAAAAATAGACTACGTTTCTACTGTTTTGGATCAGCTTTTTTCTTAAATTATGCGGTAATTTTCACATTGGATATTTGACACCTCTGCATTTAAAATCGGTCGTTTTTGCAAGAGGCGATTGAATTATGAATCAGCCTCTTTGCAAACAGATTTTACGCACGTTCGGAAAAAATAATAAGATTCGTTAAATTGCTACGCAGCCACGACGCTCACTGCTGACGGAGATGTTTCATTCAATAAACATGACAATTATGACGTTATAGGCTGCAGTTTGCATTGAAAATAAAAACAACGAGATGCAGTTAATATAGGGAGGTGCAGCGAAAATATTGTCAGCCCATGGATGATGAAAGATAACCCCTACAGGCTCGGACTGGCCATAAGGCCAATCTGCCATTGGCAGATACGCCCACTTGGCGCGCCAAAAACGTGCCCCTCTGACACATAGCAAAATAAGAAGAGAAAAAAATAACGACAGAGAATATATGCGGAAATTTTTTTAAATGAACGGAAGAAGAGAGAGTTAGGAGTGAAGAGAGGTGCTTTTACGCATAGTGGTGAACAGAGGTCCAAGAACTACTTTCTGAAGCGTAAACACTTTTCTGCGAAATTGTCACCTTTTTGTTGACATACAGGCGCTTTATCACCCCCTCCTTCATTCTCCATATGTTACCCCCGTAGAAGCGATAGCCGGTTCGATTTTTAGACATACGCACACTTTATAGACCTCTTGAGAAACCTTTAAACATTTTTCTTCCTTTTCAAAATGACAATTGATTTGGACATATCATAGCATATCTCGGGCAAACTTAACCTTATTTTATTTCGAAATTCAAAAGTAAGAGACATCTAAAGTGTAACCGCGATACAACTATTCTCGCAAGATGGATTTCTACATTGCACATGAAAAATGTAAGACGCGATGGTGTGAGTCGTGAACTCGCAATGCTCTGCTCTAGTTTAAAGCAACATTACAAATAAGACAAACGGAAACAAACACAACATGGAAATAGAGGAAGGGAAAGGATGCGCGTTAACGACGGCGAAGAGATACAACTATTCGTACTTGATGGACGTCCGTGCCGCATCTGAAAAATTGAAGGCGCGATGACGCGAAGCGTGAGTTCTCAATGCCCTGCTATATGCTGTCAATGAGGTGTCGGTCAGATTTGGGAGAAAAGTTAAAAAAGAGGCCCGAATACGTCTTTTTTGTCGTCGGCTGTGTTGATACTCGTTCTTTCTACTTTTTTCAGGTTCTTGCCTGATTCTTTTTTATAGGTAGGTTTTTTAGACCCACGTCTTAAGCTCTTGTAAACCGCAGCACTGACACGGTTCTTGTGGAAAAAATGGTGCTTGAATGCGTCTAGTGGCTTTAATATTTTTGTTTTCTTTAATTTCAGAAGTCTGTCGGTCACTCCAATACGTTCAATTTTACAATTTTTACTCTGTACGATTAATAAACTTTGAACCTGAAAATAGCGTAAACTTGTGCTGCTTCGCCAAAATTTTCTGAGCCCCTCTCCACGAAGGGGATGCCCCATTAGGAAATATCACATTACGCCCCTTAACCTGCCAAGGGTCTACACCCTCAGACAGGGCCGGATTTACCAATAGGCTACATAGGCTGTAGCCTAGGGCGCAACATTCTGAAGGGCGCAAAATCTCTGGGAATTTTATTTTTTTTTAATTTAACGATTCTTTATTTACTTTTCATTTACCAAAACCAACTTGCAAACGTGAACGTACCTCAGAACTGTTTAAAATCATGTTTTTTTAAGGGTGAATTTGAACATTTTCCTGACACCTAAAATCCTCCTTCTGACCAGGAGGGGAAGGGCTCCTGAGGGACCCCCCCCCCCCCCTCATGAGAGCGCCTACTTTTAAGGGCGCCATCCTAAGTTTAGCCTAGGGCACTAAAAATGTAAATACGGCCCTGCCCTCAGATGCGAGCCAGTCTGACCCTGAACCCCTATGTATTTCATCGTTTTGTGTGATGATATAAACACAAACTGTGATAAAATTAACTCAAACTTTCGGGCAGTTTGTCTCTGTTTCATTTTCCAAAACAACTGAAAAATAACTGAACATAGTAGGAAAAGCAGCATTCGAACAAGATTAAAAAGGCAATGACGATTTCCCACCACAGCAAATGTTTTCAAAGCATGTTAATTATCTTCTTTCATCCCTAATTCAAATATAAATATTGGCGTTTTCAATACCTCAATCATTTGAAATATTAAATTTCTCAACGGTAATGTTTTTGAATTTTCTAATAAGTTCTGCGAATCTTATTTAGATCTATGTTTTAATTGATACCCAAAAAATCTTGTACGATAGTAGGTAACTCCAATATCATTTTTACTTATAACATCCACTGGTGGTGCTTTACATTTTCAAATGAAGTCATTTAGTTATTCGGATAGATGTGGCTGAATTTTTTGTGAACGCGTGTAACGCAAAATCTATGAGGAGACCAATACAGTTACAACTGTTGTAACGAATGTGATGTCTAGGTTGCGTAAATGAAAACATGCAGGCGCTCTGACAATCTTAGTCTTACAGTCACAGCGGAGCAGTGTGATTTGACGTTACAAGACGCTCAATGAAAAATACAATTATTAAAAAGGCTTAAATTTGATTCACATATATATTGTTTTTTTTCAGGAATTTTAATTTTTAAACATACAATGGTTTGATTCCATTCTTTGTTACGTAAAAAAAATCATAAGTAAATCTTTATATTACATTTATGAAATACTAAGACTGGCATGTAGTGAATGAAAAGCAGCTGAACTGATGTGATCCTTCATAAGTGTAATAATAACAGTTTTTATTTATTTTTTTATTATTTCTTCGTAACCAAAACATTACAATATTTTACTCTTAGTTCAGCTTTCTAACATATGTTTTTACAGCTCATTTAACTGAAAAAAAAATGACATCCAAAATTTCCTTAAAATAAAACTGAACAACACCGTTTTTCCAGTTTTTTTTTCCTTCATTGTGTCGCAAATGAACATGAAATAAGTAGCATGCGTAAAATTCTGCTATTACAGTTGCAGATCATTTCAAAACAAATCGTATTGAAGTCAGTCGTTGGAAAATACTGAAAAAGTTTTATGCGTTCTTCACACAACAATTCGGGCATATGACTTCCACTCTTTTCTTACTGCAATGCTTTAAATGTTTATCGTCGTGACTGACCATGAATTTATAATCCGGGTCGCAGTTTTCCCATAAGTATAATTGGACTATTAGTGCTCAAAGGAACTATAAACAAATGAAATAAACAACTAAAACAAAGATGAAAATGAACTATATACATAGAATTTGCATGCCTCATCGTCCCTTTTGAAGTCAGCCACGTGTGCACAGTTTCTCTTCGTATAAATACGTTCAACTAGGTCCGATAGTTCGAGTAACACAGTGACTTCGATGAATAATATACTGCCGTGCTAAGAAATAATACCATGTAAGCATTCGAATGTTGCCAAATTGCTCCAGAATGATTTTTGAGAAATGTATAAATGTTGCAGGCAATTAGCAAGCGCCGGCAAATTGCAATCTGTTCGTGTTGAATTAACAAATTAAAAAAATTTAAAGTGAAAAAGTAAAAACGAGAAAGGAAGTAGTGATTATTATGCTTTGAATTCAAACGTACGTTATCTCCATCTTCTTGAATGCATGGTACCAGCTAGCACACTTGCTAGTTCGTGAAGTTTAATCAATAATCTGCGTTGGGTTTGGTTTGGTTAAGCAATTAAACTAACTCCGCGGCAAAGCGGAGAGTATCGCTGGATTTGAAGGCGTTCCAAGCTGAGGTCGTGCCTTGCATTTTTTGGCTAAAGAAACCTTTAATACATCGATGTCATTGTAATTATGATTTGACAAATTGACAAGTACGGAGCTTGCAAATTGCCGGCGATTGCTGATTGCCTGCGACACAAATACGCTTTCCTGAAATTTTAAATAATGCTGGATTGAGTTGCGGGAAAAAGTCTCTAAAAATGTCCAAGAGAAAAATTCACAAGTTTGTCAGCAAATCTATAGTATCCGAAGAAATATGGCGAATTCTAAACGATCATACGGCATTTTTCCTCGGTGGCTAATTCAGCATAGGTGCCTATGTCCGGACAAGACAATTCTCCTCACCGCGGTGTGACAGAAGTACAGCTGAATTTTTCCCCTCCTTCACAAACTCAGTAATTTTACATTGCAATTTATTTTTTTTTATTTATAAAAATAATGCAACCCATATTAATGAAAAAATCACAAATTTTAGGAACTGACTAAACTGCCAAAATTTGACATTTAAAACATCGATATTTGTCCTCTTTCTGCTGACTCAAAGTTTTCATCGGTGCGTCTGGATATTTGTCGCCATATACTTACATAACCTTGCAATGTAAGACAGGAATCATAATTCGATAAGAGGCAGAGACATAAACAAAGAGACCCGTGGCGAGGCATGGATGTTCGATTATCGATACTTCCCCATTTGAAGCTATGGTAAAGAATCTATTATTATGGTGTTCGTTGAGCACACCCTGTTAATCGATTATTTTCGGTAGGTTTAAATGAAAAATCAATCGACAGATCGCAGAGCACGCCACATTATTGAAAGAGACGTTTAGTAGACTGACGATATTAAAGTTTCCGCTTTATGTCAGATCTCTATCATTGACTAGCTCCACTATACGGCGGTGGCTCTTAAATTTAACCCCTGGATATCCATCGAGTACCAGAATTTTCTGATGGATTTGATGGTACAAAGGTAAAGGCATAAGGTCTCGATAGACGATCTAATTCCCGAACCAATTACCATCAGAGTGTCGGGAGTCATCAGTCTTAAACTCATTAATTTGCTTAATTTAGAATGAAAACTTGGCAGAAATTTTTCCTGTGACAGGAAATCGTCACCTTCCAGGCAAAGTATCACAAGCGCCATGCGACGTTTAAAAATTTCCGCCGCCATTATATTTTTTTACAGAGAAATTGTTCAACGAAGCTGTCCGAAAATTACACCGAATTTTCTTTGTGCTGCCGATAAAATTTAGTGAAATTTTCGAACAGATTCAACCAACAATTTCTCAGTAAAAAAATAAAATGGCGGTGGAAATTTTTAAACGTCGCATGGCGCTTGTGATACTTTGCCTGGGAGGTTACGAAATGATGAATGGTGGCACTCCATTCTAATCTTACTTTGATCAAAACAGTGCGGCCCGTCAAAATTTGATGGTAGATGGTGACCATCAGTCATCAGCATGTCTACTTTGATCGGAATTGTTTCAGAATTTGATCGTCTATCCAGGGTTTTAAGCAGGAGTAGCTAGAGTTAGCTCGGACGAAGGGTTCTCCGATTTGTGAACTCTATTGTGGAAGCGGACGTTCCAGCCATGTTTGGGGCAGATGAGGAAAACGATCTTGTACTGGAGATCGTGGATGATGTCTTTGGGCACTGGCTCGGACGTCGAGACTGTGAATCGAAGTACCACGTTTGCCAGGAGACACTTCATGGCCCGCATCGCGTATTTGTTACCTGGAAAAACAAATTAATGAATATAACGATTTTATGCTGTCTGCCGTGTTATGGAACTGCATTGGTGGATTTAGCAATTTGGCAACACCGGGTTCCCTCCATTTAAACCTATGCAAATATATCGATTCTTGGAGGGACCAGGAGCTCCAACAAGAATCGATTACTTAACTTAGGTTTAAATGGAGAAAATCCAGTGTTGCCAAATTGTTAGATCCGCCTCTGTACGGAAAAACGTCGTTTGAGCAAGAGCGGAACTAGGGAACCGGTAGATCTGCTCTCCCCCCCCTCCCTCCAGAAATCTAATTGGTTCCTTAGAGAGAATGTAAAGGATTTTTCCGGTAAGTGCGTACCGTTCCTCTCATCCACGATATTGGAATTCGATCAATTTTTCGGCGGAAACTGCTCAAAAGTTCTCCAGCGACGACCTTTTTTTTTCAAAGTTTTCCCGGCAACCCCCCCCCCCCCCGCCATACCTTCCCTTGGAACTAGAAAAATCCCCCGACCCTCTTTTGTGAGTAGGGACCTCCCTCCCATCTACCTTTGGAACTAGGAGAAACCCCAAACCGTTCTTTAGAAATGGGGAAGTCCCACAGATTTCCCTTAGCAGGGTGTTTTTTAGTACCCCCCAAACCCCCTTGATAAAGTGCCCTTACCTAGAAAAAAAAACACATTGGATCTAGAGTCCGGACTCTTGAAAACATTGACAAGAAAAATGACTCTTGATTCAATCGGATTTAAGCTTAAATCAAAAGAGAATCCGCTCAAATTAAGAGGCTTGGTTCTTGATTTAAGCTTAAATCTGATTGAATCAAGAGTCCTTTTTCTTGTCAATGTTTTCAAGAGTCTGGACTCTAGATCCAATGTGTATTTTTTTTCCAGTGAAGAGGGGGAAAAGACTAGTGGAAGAATAAGTAGAAAAAACAGAATGAGCAGAGGTAGAGGGAAAAGGAAAAGAGAGATGATATGAATTTAGCTTCTTTCGCGTTTCCCTCTCTCTGTGTTTTTCCTCGTTTTACATTCCTCATCTTCTCGTTTGTCTTCCAATATTACAGGTGAAGAGTCGGATTTTAAAGACCGGATTTCGTTGAATAGGGGTCGGGTCGGCCCCTTGATTGAGTTTAAAAATGGAACATGAATGTTCGTTCAGAGGGTTCAGTGTATTCCCCCCTTTTCAGCGAATTTTAGGATGTTTTCCTGACTAGAGGATACATAATGGCTCATTGAACCCGAAACCACTTGCAACCAGGGGCGGACTGGCCATGGGGGCGGGGAGGCGATCGCCTCCTAACAATTTGCCACGGATAAGGTCCCGAAGGGGCCCCCTTGGCGAATTTTTTTCGAGTTATGGTTTTACCCCTGTAATGTTGTAATTTTTTTATCCTATTCAGTCACTAAAAGGTCCCAAAATCCTTGAAAATTTGTCTCTAAGTGACATGAAAGGTCGTCTAAAGCTTTTGTGATGAAGGGGCCCCCGAAGAATCCTGAGAATGGGTTATTTTGAAGTTCAAATACTGTAGAATTTGACTCCAATAATGCATAAAATTGCGTTTAAAAAGTGTGTAATTTTCCACATTTTCCGGGGGAGGGCCCCCGGATCTCCTTAGAGGGGCCCCCGAACGACAGGAGGGGCCCCCAAAATCTAGGTCGCCTCCTAACTTTTCGACTTCCAGTCCGCCCCTGCTTGCAACACCAAGACAGCCTAAAAAATATCAATTCTATATCCTTCACTAACTTTTTTGTGGCAAAACGGCCAAAAGATGTTTAATTTCAAATTAACGAGGAAAACTCCATTGGTGTTCGATAAGAACCTAAATCAAAATTGATCAAAAATCAATAAGATGGGTGAGGTTGCAACTCAGAATAAAACAACGAACAAAAGCTGCTTCTAGCTGCAGTAGCATTGAAGAGCGAAACTAATCAAATTGTATATCATCATAGTTGCAACACTCGACCCGAAAAAACTAAAGACATTGGGGTCAGATGCCGCAACATGGCAGTCTGACTAAACTTCAAAAACACGAATTTTCCTCCCCCAGACTAAGACGAATAAGAACTCAAAATAAGTGCCAGAAACCGCAACAAGGCTATCTGGACTTTAGCTCTCTTCTTAGCAGCTCAATACAAAAAATCGGCTATAGGTGACCGCAACGTGGTTCACCTGTTAACACTCGCGAGAATTCGCGAGTGTTCAAAAAAGGGGGGTTTTAGTCGCACTTGAGGTGATCCCTTATAGGTTCAAGACCTTAGGCGCAACAAGCCTTTTTAGCCTTGTCTTAAGGGTCTCTCGAAGATTGACTCAACAAAAGATCGCACCGAGGAGTTGGCTCATAGATTCAAAACCATAGGCTCAACATGCCTTTTTAGCTTTGGCTTGAGGACTCCAAGGTTGATCACAAAAACTCTGACGAAACACGGAGCACGTGCTCAGGCAACAGTGTCCGGTCCGGGCCTCTCTTCAAAAGAGGTGACAATAGCTAAATAGACGCAACTTGTCTGTAATCTAGCTATCGCCGGGTTGGGATTCTCGCTCTACGTAACTCGTCCCAGAGACACTGATTAGGAGGAATCAGTGGCCGGGCAACCAAAAACTAAAGCTCGCCAATTCTCGCGAATAAAATGAACAACTTAGTGCTAACAATACAACACACAATAAATCAAAGGCTACTTAGTCAAAAATGCCAACAATCTATCTGGCAAGTAGCAAGGTCCAGGAAAGATGACTTCAATTGAGCAAAATCAATGAGGAAAACGGTACAAATTATTAGCTCTCAGGCCGGCGATCTCAACGCGATCTATCGGCTGAAAGCTAAACTACTTGCTCTCAATTTCAGCTGCAATATCAATCGAAAAAATAGCCAATACGGAACATACCCCTCACCAAAATTTTCCTTAAAAAATTTTCCAATATTGATTGGAGGTAGTTCTATGGTAATCAAGAATCTGTTTTAAAGTGAACCTTAATAATCTATATACTGCACTTTCAGTGTGCTACAAGTACAACAATAATATTTACAAGTCGATATCTTTGATCAGGCGGAGACTGACTGCTCAACCTGCAGTCAGCCAGCGGCAGTTTCCTAATTTTCCTCCTCGGCCGTTGTCGCCGCGGGAAGGGGGCACAATTTGTTCACCGGGCGCGTGTACTCGCCGGTAGACGTCCGGACCTTCACGACGCGGACCACATCGTCTCGTCCTGGACAAAGCTCGAGCACGCGGGCGAGCGCCCAGTGCGTCGGAGGACAGTTCGGATCTAAGATAATGACAATATCTCCAACGGCCAGGTTCCGCGTGGGAACATTCCACTTGGCGCGTTGCTGCAGAGTGTGGAGATAGTCACGCTGCCAGCGCTTCCAAAATGACTGGGAAAGTCTTGTCAATAATTCCCAGCGTGACAACCGGTTGATGGAGACATCTGAGAGATCGCGCTCTGCCCGTGCTAAGAGAGGTGCTCCGATCAAAAAATGCCCCGGAGTCAAGACATCGATTTCTGTGGGGTCATCCGAGAGGGCACACAAGGGCCTTGAATTTAATATGGCTTCAACTCGCGATAAAACGGTACTGAAGGCTTCAAAAGTAAGTCGCTGATCTCCAATCACTCTTTTTAAATGATGTTTGGTGGATTTAATCCCACTCTCCCAAATTCCACCAAAATTTGGAGCTTGGGCAGGCAGGAAATGCCAAGAAATTCCTTGTTTAGAGCAGTAGGCCTCAATTTCTTTTTGATTTTCAGGTTTGCGGTAGAATCTAGAAATATCATTCAGATAATTCCTAGCACCGATGTAGTTTGACCCACGATCCGAGTAAATATCACGTGGTAAGCCACGGCGACCTGTAAATCGATCAAGAGCTGCGAGGAAGGCTGGTGTCGTCATTTCAGATACTAGTTCCAAATGAACAGCCTTTGTTGCAAGACAGATGAAGAGGCATATGTAGGATTTTACAAATCTAGCTTTTCGAAGCGACGTGTCTTTGGT